>NC_067455.1:11260812-11579659 GCF_025434085.1 Hippocampus zosterae
TAGGGCTCAATCCCTACCACAAATGTGGACGTTCACTAGAATCGATAAAACTGATTAATTCTCAAGCCCTATGATCTGGTTACAGCTGCAATTGCAATCTAGAATTCTGTTATTCACTTGTGTTTTCTGCAGTCTTTGATAGAGGCTCATGACCAAGTGGCTGCAAAGTGCTATGAGATGCCAAGCGTTGCACCGCTGCAAAACGGCACAGACGCCTTGGCGAATTGTCTCATGCCCGCCGACGCCATCAGGATGATTGGCATCCAGAAGAAAGCCGGAGAACCGCTGGTATGTAAGCAGCGGAGCAACTACGGCAGCAGTGACTCTGCCTCGCCACGTTTGGGCTCTGATGGACATTAAAAGTCTTGTTGAAATGAGAAGAATAAGAAAAAGCCAAGACAAAGTATTTCAATTTTACAATTTCCATCATTTCTCTTGAGAAGGAAGTAAATATAAAAGACTGAAATAATGTGGTTGCAGAAGTGAACACACCCACTTATAACTGGGCTTTGGGTGTTTGGATGTTCTAGTCGGCTTTTCCTGACTTTTTTTTTCTTCCGACCATAAGCTTTAAATGTTTTGTTCTCAGACTAACTGAAATTTGAAACTGTTCCTAATTCCCTCCAATTTGTTTAAAGCTGCAGTTGCAGCTCAAGAAAAACTTTTTTGAACTTGGTTTCATAGGACCATCACAAAGTCTTCCAAACATATGCCGCAAAACGTTTGATGGTCTGATGAATGCAAAGCTGAAACTTTTTGGCGATCATCTATTTCATAAATGGCGGAAAACATTGTGATTCATCTTGGACTCGTTTTTTTTTTTCATATCACAAAATGTGTTGACTTTTTATTTCCACTGTCCTTCACACATTTGTTTTATCCGCCTCTTTACCCGAATGACTTTGTCCGCACGGTGGACCTGTTGTGTAATTTATGACGTGCGGCGGCGCGATAACAAAGCACGTCTTTCAGGGGGTGACCTTCCGCGCGGAGCGAGGAGAAATGGTCATCGCGCGGATCCTGCACGGCAGCTCAATTGACCGGCAGGGCATGCTGCGCACGGGCGACGTCATCCGGGAGGTGAACGGCCACCAGGTGGGCGGCGACCCGCACCAGCTGCAGGAGCTACTCAGGGACTGCAGTGGCAGCGTCACGCTGAAGGTGCTGCCCAGCTACAAGGACTCACCGGCCCTTCCACAGGTGAGGACATGAATGTGATATGGTGGTAAAATCGATTCGCGGTTTATGATTAACAAATTCACCCACCCAACATTCTTTTTAATGGAACCTTTCCCAGCTAGTTATGGAAAAAACACATTTTCAGATTTTTGTGGTTTTTCCTCATATGCCGCAAAACCCTGCCTAACTACGAAAGTAGTAGAGTGGTGACTTACGAGTGTCCCAATTTAATTCTTTATTTTTGGAGTTATGACCTGTCAATCATTAACAGAATCATTTATGAATGGGTAAAGTACTTAACTCATTCAGTACCAGCCAATTCTAGACCAAGTCCAAAAAGACGTTTAAAAACGTCTTTGGGAGCGAATGAGTTAAACACGAATACAGAATGAGAACACTTGCAAGGAGCTGCAGTAAGCCCAAAATCGCTGAAACGCAGATCAATTGGCCAGGTTCTTCACAGCACTCTAAGCCACGCCCCTTAAAGGCACACATCCCACAATACAGTTGTTGTGGCTTGACACTGATTGAAACAAGTTTATTTCTTTATTTCCTTTGTTTTTAAATACAGTATTCCGGTCACGTTTTCACCTCTACAATGTTCACATTTCAAAGTCCCACTTTCACCTCATTCATTTTCCATTTGATGATTTACCTGACAACGAACATTGTTATGATGTAAACTTCGTTATGACAACCATGTTTTTCCCAGAAAATAGTGAAAAGGCCTTCGTTACAACTAACCGCGGAAAGCTAACTGCAAGCACAACCTTCCTTGCGACAAAAAAAAAAGGTACGGCGCGGGATTCCCCTCCGTTGCTCAGCAACGTGGAACAAGGATTATGCCCCTCTTAGAATTATTACTCGGACCAGTGAAAGTGATACTAGGTTCGCTTCACTGTTCCTATTTTTCTTTATTAATGATACAGTTATGATGTTTTACTGTGCTGGAACTCAGCAATAGCCTTTTAAATGAGTTGATCGGGCATATCGATTTGATATACAAGTGAATTGAGTTACAAGTCGATCATATTCAACATGTGTCTTAAGATGCCAAAGTGAACGTGATACATATCGACGGAGAGGCAAGCTTTATATGTGGGTTGGTGCTCAAGTTGAGCCTGGTTTGTTCGCGGCAGCTGCGGAGAGTTTCGCCTCATGCACACGCACGCGTGCACTTCTGGTTAGACTTCACACAGGTCTGATCGGCTCGATTCAATCTGCTGATGTATTGCATTTTATGCAAAAGTCGCAATCAGCTGTCAGGTCATAATTTGTCGATCCATCAATGAAGTCGCTGATCGGATCGAGTTTTGTTTGCCCGTCTATGCCGCTTTGCATTGGGTCGGAGCATTTGACCGCCATACTTGCGTCAGATCAATTTGTGGTGTCAAGTTAAATTAATCCCCTCCGTGAGCCGTCACCTTACCGTGGTGGAGGGGTTTGCGTGTCCCGATGATCCTAGGAGCTAAGTTGTCTGGGGCTTTATGCCCCTGGCAGGGTCACCCATGGCAAACAGGTTCTAGGTGAGGGGCCAGACAAAGCATGGCTCATAGACCCTTATGATGACTACAATATATGGACCAAGGTTTCCCTTGCCCGGACGCGGGTCACCGGGGCCCCACTCTGGAGCCAGGCCTGGAGGTGGGGCTCGTTGGCAAGCGCCTGGTGGCCGGGCCTACACCCATGGGGCCCGGCCGGGCACAGCCCGAAGAGGCAACGTGGGTCCCCCTTCACATGGGCTCACCACCCATAAGAGGGGCCAAAGGGGTCGGGTGCTATGTGAGCTGGGCGGCAGCCAAAGACGGGGACCCTGGCGGTCCGATCCTCGGCTGCAGAAGCTAGCTCTTGGGACATGGAATGTCACCTCTCTGGCAGGGAAGGAGCCCGAGCTGGTGTGTGAGGCAGAGAATTTCCGACTGGATATAGTCGGACTTGCCTCCACACACAGCTTGGGTTCTGGTACCAGTTCTCTCGAGAGGGGTTGGACTCTCTTCCACTCTGGAGTTGCTCACGGTGAGAGGCGCAGAGCAGGTGTGGGCATACTCATTGCCCCCCGGCTCAGTGCCTGTACATTGGGGTTCACACCGGTAGACGAGAGGGTTGCCTCCCTCCGCCTTCGGGTGGGTGGACGGGTACTGACTGTTGTTTGTGCATATGCACCAAACAGCAGCTCAGCATACCCACCCTTTTTGGAGTCCTTGGAGGGTGTGCTGGAGAGTACTCCTGCTGGGGACTCCCTTGTTCTGCTGGGGGACTTCAATGCTCACGTGGGCAATGACAGTGAGACTTGGAGGGGCGTGATTGGGAGGAACGGCCCCCCCGATCAGAACTCGAGTGGTGTTTTGTTATTGGACTTCTGTGCTCGCCACGGATTGTCCATAACGAACACCTTGTTCAAACATAAGGGTGTCCATATGTGCACTTGGCACCAGGACACCCTAGGCCGCAGTTCGATGATCGACTTTGTAGTTGTATCATCGGATTTGCGGCCGCATGTTCTGGACACTCGGGTGAAGAGAGGGGCGGAGCTGTCAACTGATCACCACCTGGTGGTGAGTAGGCTCCGATGGTGGGGGAAGATGCCAGTCCGTCCTGGCAGACCCAAACGTATCGTGAGGGTTTGTTGGGAGCGTCTGGCGGAATCCCCTGTCAGAAGGAGTTTCAACTCCCACCTTCGACAGAGCTTTTCCCATGTTCCGGGGGAGGCGGGGGACATTGAGCCCGAGTGGACCATGTTCCGTGCCTCTATTGTTGAGGCGGCCAATCTGAGTTGTGGCCGTAAGGTGGTTGGTGCCTGTCGTGGCGGCAATCCCCGTACTCGCTGGTGGACACCAGCAGTAAGGGATGCCGTCAAGCTGAAGAAGGAGTCCTATCGAGCCTTTATGGCCTGTGGGACCCCAGAGGCAGCTGACAGGTATCGACTGGCCAAGCGGACCGCGGCTTCGGTGGTCGCCGAGGCAAAAACCCGAGCGTGGGAAGAGTTCGGTGAGGCCATGGAAGCCGACTTCCGGACGGCTTCGAGGAAATTCTGGTCCACCCTCCGACGTCTCAGGAGGGGGAAGCAGTGCACCACTAACACTGTGTACAGTGGGGATGGGGCGCTGCTGACTTCGACTCGGGACGTTGTGAACCGGTGGGCAGAGTACTTCGAAGACCTCCTCAACTCCACCAACACGCCTTCCTTGGAGGAAGCAGAGCCCGAGGACTCTGAGGTGGGCTCTCCTATCTCTGTGGTTGAAGTCACCGATGTGGTTAAAAAGCTCCTCGGTGGCAAGGCCCCAGGGGTGGATGAGATCCGCCCGGAGTTCCTCAAGGCTCTGGATGTTGTGGGGCTGTCCTGGTTGACACGCCTCTGCAACATCGCGTGGTCAACAGGGAGAGTGCCTCTGGATTGGCAGACCGGGGTGGTAGTCCCTCTTTTTAAAAAGGGGGACCGGAGGGTGTGTTCCAACTACAGAGGGATCACACTCCTCAGCCTCCCTGGTAAGGTCTATTCAGGGGTGCTGGAGAGGAGGGTCCGTCAGGAAGTCGAGCCTCAGATTGAGGAGGAGCAGTGTGGTTTTCGTCCCGGCCGTGGAACAGTGGACCAGCTCTACACCCTTAGCAGGGTCCTTGAGGGTATGTGGGAATTCGCCCAACCAGTCTACATGTGTTTTGTGGACTTGGAGAAGGCGTTTGACCGTGTCCCTCGGGGAGTTCTGTGGGGGGTGCTTCGTGGGTATGGGGTACCGAACCCCCTGATACGGGCTGTTCGGTCACTATACCACCGATGTCAGAGTTTGGTTCGCATTGCCGGCAGTAAGTCGGAATCGTTTCCAGTGGGGGTAGGACTCCGCCAAGGCTGCCCTTTGTCGCCGATTCTGTTCATAACCTTTATGGACAGAATTTCTAGGCGCATCCGAAGCGTTGAGGGAGTCCGTTTTGGGGGCCTCAGTATTACATCCCTGCTTTTTGCAGATGATGTGGTGCTGTTGGCTCCTTCAAACGGGGCTCTACAACTCTCACTGGAGCGTTTCGCAGCCGAGTGTGAAGCGGTTGGGATGAAAATCAGCACCTCCAAATCTGAAACCATGGTCCTCAGTCGGAAAAGGGTGGAGTGCCCCCTCCGGGTCGGGGGGGAGATCTTGCCCCAAGTGGAGGAGTTTAAGTATCTTGGGGTCTTGTTCACGAGTGAGGGCAGGAGGGAGCGAGAGATCGACAGGCGGATCGGTGCAGCATCTGCTGTGATGCGGACGTTGTATCGGTCTGTCGTGGTGAAGAAGGAGCTGAGCCAAAGGGCGAAGCTCTCAATTTACCGGTCGATCTACGTCCCAACCCTCATCTATGGCCACGAGCTATGGGTCGTGACCGAAAGAACGAGATCCCGGATACAAGCGGCCGAAATGAGTTTTCTCCGCAGGGTGTCCGGGCTCTCCCTTAGAGATAAGGTGAGGAGCTCGGTCATCCGGGAGGGGCTCAGAGTCGAGCCGCTTCTCCTCCACATCGAGAGGAGCCAGATGAGGTGGCTTGGGCATCTGATTCGGATGCCTCCTGAGCGCCTCCCTGGTGAGGTGTTCCGGGCATGTCCCACCGGGAGGAGACCCCGAGGAAGACCCAGGACACGCTGGAGAGACTACGTCACCCAGCTGGCCTGGGAACGCCTCGGGATCCCCCGGGGAGAGCTGGAAGAAGTAGCTAGGGAGAGGGAAGTCTGGGCTTCCCTGCTAAAGCTGTTGCCCCCGCGACCCGGCCCCGGATAAGCGGTAGATGATGGATGGATGGATGGATGGAAGTTAAATTAATATGGTAAATGTTTTAGGCGGCGCGTCGATTACTCGTGTTTTTCCAACTCTTTGCTGCAGGGCTTGGTCCCTTTCACCCGTGAATGGCTTAGCTGGAGATTACTGTACAATGTACCACTTGACGATTGGCATTAGGGAGTGTTTCCTGACCCGTGTGTGCTCCGAATGCCAAACCAGTGTAAACCGAGCCCAAGGGGCATCTATTATTAACACCATCCCCCCTGACACACACACACACACACACACACAATCTGGGACATAGGGCCCTCTTTTGTGCTTACAGTAAGAGCACGGCAGCGTTATGTCATCATGTGACCTTTTTCCCAAAGCATCAGTTGATCAAAGTTGCCCAATGAGCTAATTTCAGCCGCATTAAAAATCGCTTACTTTCAGTGGTGTTTTTGTTGTCATCACACTGGCCGATGCATTCCAGTAAATTAGAATATCGTCGAAGCTCGCCAAAGTGAAACTCGGTTAGATTCACTTGACGGTTTTGTTTTGTTTTCTTTCAAATCTGTGCCATGAATCAATGCCATGCCGCCTTCTTCTCTGGTTTTGATTGCGGTACACCTGTCGTTATTTCTGGTCAGGTTTACCTGAAGGCCCACTTCAACTACAACCCGGCCTCAGACAACCTGATTCCCTGTAAGGAGGCGGGCCTCGCCTTCTCGAAGCGAGACATCCTTCACGTTGTCAACAAGGACGATCCCGACTGGTGGCAGGTGAGTTGGTGCGTTCTGAATTCCGATATCTACATGTATCTAAAGAGAACATTCGACCAGAAGCATGACCTTGATCAGTGGCATTATCCCGTGAACCGAACCAGAACGCCAAACGCTGTACATCTTTCTTTTCATGGCGCATTTATAGAATGAACGACTTCAAAGCTCGGCGAACATATGAGTTTGAATTTCTCGATGTAGGTTCTACTATATGAGCTAACAATGCGGACAGGGGAGTGATTTGCCCGAGCTCTTCGTTCCGCTCTAGGCACGCAGTGTTGTGGGCGGAGCAACCGGCCTCATCCCCAGCCAGTTCTTGGAGGAGAAGCGGAAAGCATTTGTGAGAAAAGACTGGGATCTGTCGGGTAAAGGTGAGTGCCAGGAACCTTCACGTTCAAGCGGCACCACAACAGGGAACCGATGACGCTTGTGTGCCATTCAGGGTTGCTCTGCGGGAATCTCGTAGCCAAAAAGAAGAAGAAAAAAATGATGTACCTCACTGCAAAGAATGCAGGTGCGTGTCACGATCCTATTGAAAGTCTATTTGCACAAGTCAATCTAACGTCGTGCTTGTTTTTAAATGATCAGAATTCGACCGCTACGAGCTGCAGATCTATGAGGAGGTGACCAAGATGCCGCCCTTCCAGAGGAAAACTCTGGTTCTGATTGGTGCCCAGGGTGTTGGGAGGCGCAGCCTAAAAAACAGGCTCATCGTCATGAATCCTCTCCGATATGGAACCACTGTGCCCTGTGAGTGACTCTCAGCCAAGGAAAGGCTTCTGTCAAATGAGCGGCTGAGTACTTGAGCGGGCAAGCTTAGTTTTTGGCATTTTTGCATTGAAGTGAGTCAAAATTGAATGAATCTGGGAGATTGGTAGCTTGGTGATTTACACGGCTATGATTGCTTTGACAGAAATCGAACAATATGTTATGAGATGTGATAAATAAGATTGATTTATACTAAGGAGCAGATTAACTGGCAAGTGTGGTATTGGACTGCCCCCTAGTTGTCACACATGGAACTAAATCTTGATCTCCACCAGCATTCGTCTGACTCCGTTTCAGTTTTCATGACTGCACTTTGCTTTCAAAACGACAAATATAGAGCAAGACCGCTTTAGTTCTCTGTAGCTCAAATCACCGTCTACTCTTCTTTGCTCTAATAGTTCCCGTGACTCACATCATGTTTGAAGCAGCATCTTAAATAGATGCCATCTTCGAAGGGCTCAGGCTTGCAAAAGACACATGACGAAACCCCCAAAACAGGCGAGCCGTGATTGGTCGTTCCTTTTGGCATCGTGATGTCATTTTCAGTCGATAGCAAGTGGCGAAACGGCTGCCCACTGAGACGCATAAAAATGATTTGCCTGCCTAATTGGGTTTCCACAAATGCAATATCAATCCGCAATTAATACCGCATCGAGATGAGTGCGGCCACATTGAACCTAAAATTTTGATGTGACTTCCGCTTTAAAAATCCTGTTTAATATTTATGATCACAATTTCATACAAACTTAAACTAAACGATTTTTGGATGTAAATGTATTTGAAATATCTTAGAACTGTAATAATTTTGAAGAATATATATTTTTTAAATTTTGTATATTCAGTCAAAGGTTGAGCATATAATTTACATACTAAATTTGATTTAAATTTATTAATTATTTTAAAATTAATTTTTATAGTAAAATAAATGCCTCTTTGCAAGTAGGTACAAGTACCCCCCCCCCCCCCCCCCCTCGGCCACTGTAGGAAGGCGTGTGATGTTTATTTGTGTTGTTTTCCCTCATTTCAGTCACTTCGCGCAGCCCCAGAGAAGAAGAGCGAGACGGGCAGAACTACTCGTTTGTGACGCGGCATCAGATGGAGCGGGACATCAAGGACAGCCGCTTCCTGGAGCACGGCGAGTACGACGGCAACCTCTACGGCACCAAGATCGACTCCATCCATCAAGTGGTGGCGGCCGGCCGCACCTGCATCCTGGACGTCAACCCGCAGGTGAGTGCGCAGCTCGCTGCGGCTACACTCGACCAAGAAGGGGAGTGGTGGGGGCGGGGGGCTTGTTATCTGATGTTTGTTGAAATTGTGTTCAGGCTTTGAAAGTGCTGAAGACTGCCGAGTTCATGCCCTTTGTAGTCTTCATTGCCGCTCCTGAGCTGGACACTTTGAGAAATATGCACAAAGCTGTCGTGGATGCCGGACTTACAACCAAACTACTTACCGTAAGTTTGACAGGAAATTTGGACCACCCATCACTGTCTTCAAAACCATTTCAGTTTCAAGCGCACATTTTAGTCCTTTAAAGTCCTTTAGTCATTCGGCTGTCAAATTCGGGTGCCCATGGGGCCAAAACTCAAAATACAGTTTTGGTGACATACAAACATTCACATTTAGTGAACAGACTGAAGCTGATTGTTTTTAATCAAAACAGACAGCATCTAATTCCAAAATAAATGAACTTCAACTCCAAATATGTTGCTCTTCCTAAAAATATCCTCCACAAGTTGACAAATTGCAACATGGTGAAGTCACAAAAGAAAATGTGTGCTTCTCAGTTGGTGAATTTGCTCTTGTGTGGTTTTGTTTGGGTGCTTTGTTTCTTTTCTCAGCAACCTCTTTACGTTTGGGTTCAGGTTATCTGTTGTTGAGATTGTCAAGATGAACTGCAGGTTTCCATCAGTGAGCCAAGTCATACTGGAATCTAATGATAGGTTCGCATTGTGTCAATCTTGAGTCAAATGGGCCACGGTCAGAGGTCCTTATTTGAGGAAGGCTCTTTGTTGGCGCAAGCAATATCCAGCAACTAACTTGCAGCAATGCGCTTTAAGTGAAAGCACACAGACCGGCTGTCGCCAAGCAACCTCACTTTAGAGTTTAAACAGAACGACAGCACAAATTGTATCTGATATGCGAAACACGTTCATATTGATCTTTCTTGCCGTGTGAGCGCAGGAGAACGATTTGAAGAAAACGGTGGAGGAGAGCGCCAGGATCCGGCGCGCCTACAGCCACTTCTTCGACTTGACCATTTACAATGACAACTTGGACAAAGCCTTCGACCAACTGCAGGAGGCAGTAGAGAGACTATTTGTGGAGCCGCAGTGGGTCCCGGTCAGCTGGGTCTACTGATGCTGCCCCCCTCCCCTCCACCATCGATCCGACTGGACACTGGACTGTCCTGAGCTGCTAAGCCTGCCATGTGAACGTAGACACTGCACTGCACACTATGCAAGTCAGAGCACACAGGAAGTGTACTTATTTATTGGCAAACTCGTTTAATTTACTCATCAAATAGATTGGGAGTCATATTGTGTCAGGATGTTTTGAATAACAAAAAATAATTAAGTTTCCATGTCCCATTATTTTATGTCACACTTCTCAGTTGTCTATTTATTCTGCTAAAATAATAGAGGGCTTGCTGATTGATACCTCACCTCAGTGTTTTCGTTTACACTTTTGTCATCTCATTTTGCCACTATTTGTACTTTCGTTCTTCTCGTAGTCACAACCCTGCTTTTTTCCCCCCTCCCATTTCTGGTTCAGAGGAAATTCATTTAAATTGAAGGCTTGTTGTGCCCATCAACTATTTCCCAGACTAAGCCGGGCACAAATCACATGTGAACGTTGATGTTTCTTTCTCTCATTCGATGTGGTGCTGCATTTGACTTACAAAAATAGCCCTTTGAATTAAACAGGGCGTTGTGTCTCAGTAAACCGTCCCTCTTGATGTGATCCCACTTCAACTGTTCAAAAAATATTGACTGACTTTAAAAAAAGGTGTATTTTACTTATATTTCAGAGATGTATTTCCATAGATGTATTTTCAAATGTAAAATAAAAGTTTTTTTTAATGTAATGAACTAATCTGACTGCAGCTTTTTCTTCTTTTTTAAAAAACAAAAACGCCTTACTATACATGGTCGTTTTTTTTGTCTTTTTTTGGGGCTAAAAACGCCTTATTATATATGGTCTTTTTTTTTGGGCTAAAAATGCCTTACTATACATGGCAGTTTTTTTCGGCTAAAAAAAACGCCTTACTATACATGGTCGTTTTTTAATTTAATTTATAATTTCAGATGAGATGTATTTTCAAATGTTAAATGTTTTTTTAATTGTAATGAACTAATCTGACTGCAGCTTTTGCTTCTTTTTTTTTTTAAACCAAGAGTGATGACATTAAAAATGGAGGTGTAACGGTTTAATTCATTTTTTATAAGGCAGGAATGACAGAATGTGAAGAATATTTGAATGGGTTCACATGATCCACAAAGACTATGGCATGCAATGAAGCGAGGTATGCTTTTAAATGTGCGAATATGCCGCTTACAGTTCAAACAACCAAGGAATTAACATGACTATTTTTCGACAGGAGTGCGAAAGCGTTCAACATTTGATAAAACATACAAATCAAGAGACTTTCACTTGAAAAGTTCAGAATGTCATCTGACATGAACAAAGCATATTTACAAACACTAAAAGTGAATTGTGCTGTAATCCAATTTAAAAAGTGATTAGTCTTTGAAGGATGTTATTGG
Source organism: Hippocampus zosterae (assembly GCF_025434085.1). Lineage (NCBI taxonomy): Eukaryota > Metazoa > Chordata > Actinopteri > Syngnathiformes > Syngnathidae > Hippocampus > Hippocampus zosterae. Next base: position 11,272,033 of record NC_067455.1, read on the forward strand.
GTGCTTTTCAATTTGGATGATTGTTCTTCACAGTGGAAGGTCTTTTATAAAGCACTTGTTAGTGGGGGTTCAGTGAGCGGAGGCCTCGGAGAGCAATACACATGATGAGAGGTTGGTTTCCTGGTTGCTCCAGCTGGTTGATTTGGCTCCTGGCCGTGTCGCCGTCTCTCTGCAGGCTCATGCCGGAGGAGTTGAACAGATGTTCCATGACAGGCAAGACATTCTCTGGCAGTGCAGCGACGTCTGCGCCGCTCGCCGGCGACTCCCCGCTTTCCATCAAATGCGCTACCTACAACAGATGGCAGCGAAAATTAAAAACCGATTCAGAGTAAATAAATGAAATAACACATTTTAGCGTGGTTGGGGTTCTCTGTACAAACCAGAAGGTCCATGACTTTTAACGTGTCTGGACAGCTGCAGACTCTCAGCGCAGCAAGATTGTCACAAGTCAGTTCTGGAAGGCAAATTTCGGAGCAAATGTGCACTTAAGATGTGAGAATGGCGATAAAACACGCAGCAGATGTAGAAAAGGAACACATTTCGAGTAAAAGAACAAATGCATAACTGTCTTGACCAACTTTTTTTTTTAGGTGTCAATGATATTTTAATGGTTTGTGGGTCATTTTAAGCAGCGGAGTCAGAGTGCGATCCGTTACTTTGAATTGGCTTTAGTTTCTGAATTATTGATATTTTGCAGCTCCTCTGCTTGCCTGCATGTTTTTCAAATGACTATCTTAAAAACTCAAGCCAACTCAGGAAAAGCAATTCCATTTTCGAATTCAGTGACGTCAAAATACCCTCAAACCATTGAAACTTTCTTAGCACCAAAATGTGTGGTGCCCAGTACAATGTTTAGATGTTGGAAAAAAAAAAAGTCATGCTCACCACCCAAAGCACTGGTAATAAGATGAAGTGCACTTAGGACCGTCACAGAGCCTTCCATCTGTGCTGCTGACACACCTTCCGCTTCCTTCAACACTTCCAGAACAGGCTGGATGCTTTATTTGTGCGCCTCGCAAACGTCGACCATGTTAACACTGTTTTCCAGGATCATCTGGTCCAACTGTGAGAGACGAGGGCGGTCTGAAGCGATCATTAAGTCAAGCCATCAAAGCATTTGAGTCATCTTACCACTCTCTGAAGAGCATTGAGGGCTGCTTTGTCTACCATGAGTGCTGTTATGTTTTCGAGCAGAGAAGACCTGCTGGAGGCGGGAAGAGCTGCCAGCAGCTGAAAATGAGCAGCCAGATTCTTCAGTTCTGCAAATGTCAGGGAGAAACGTCAACATTGTCACAAGTGTAATTGCTGAGGAGGTATTTGCCATTTTACAATTATTTTTTTTTTATTTTGAAACGAGTGGCTTTGTTCAGAACAACTGAAAATTATGACATTTCTCGTGGCAACTTGAACGTTTTTCAAGACATTTCAAATTCTTTTTTTTTTTTGCTTTAATTTGCAAGCAGAAATTTGAGATCCGAGTTTAAGACACTCCCAGTTAAGGTTTGACTGTCCAACTGAACATTAAACCAAGAGAATAGCAGCTGTATTCTGATGGCATCCTGTAAGGCGCTTTGACATTTAAAACCTTTTGCTAACCGAGATTCGAAGTGTGTCATACATAACGCTTCAAAAATTCACCTCAATATCAAAAACTCATTGGAATCAACTAAAATATTGCGAGAGCTGTGAAGCAGAGCTGTAAATGTAAGCGGGCAAACAAGTCATGCACGTGGCATGCGAATGCAGACGAGACAATGAAAGCTTTGGCAATAATTGACCTCGTGTAAGATGGCTGCCGTCAGGCTGGTCTTGCCCGCAAGCTCCAGGGACACCTGCCAGACTTTTCTGAGTGGGGCTGTCGACCTCAAAGCCCCCCTCGCTTGACATCAGACACAGCTCTGTGCAAACATGTCATACAATCATTTCACATCCCTGTATAACGGTACCGCTACTTACGAATGAAATTTTTAAGTTACGAAACGCCTCAAAAGGAAAATATTGCCTCGTTACGAAATAAATTTCAAGATACGAAAGGTAAAAATACAGGATGGGCTGCTACTCACAGCTCCGAGTTTCCTGAACGCAACATACGTATAGCTGATCTGCCATTGGCTATTACCGAGCATCATCCTGGCATCCCATTGGCTAAGAGGGACCTCTACTGAATCAGTCTGTGTGTCGATAGATAAAGAGATATGTGTCGATGGAGCGCCCTCGTCATCCGCCCCTCGGGCCATGAGGCATTCGTAAATGTGAATCACCCAGAAAAAGTGTTCACCAGTCGGGCGGTCGCTCACGATGCTGATGTTTGCCTTGGACATTTTCGATGGATCGTTAAAAGTCGACAAAAGCAAATGTCCTCGGATCAGTTCGATACAAAACGGCAGACAAAAAACACTTCTGAGAGAGAACATGAACTAAAGAGGGTAAAAAATGATGAGAACGCAGTTAAAAGTTAAATGACCATCATTTTTAATTGTTACCGGTACTCTATTCATTGTTTTTGGTTTTGTTTTGTTTCTTTACATTACCGGTATGCATAAATCTCATTTATTGTGCAATAATCGTAACATGTGTTTGTTACATATTTCGATGCTTTTTTTTGTTTTAGAAAACATTTATGTCTGAATTTTGGAGGGGTTGGAACGTATTAGGGCATTTACATGGAAAACGCGTCTCTACTTTTCTTGTTCAGTCTCTAAATTTTCTAGTTCCGAAATTTCATCCAGAACCAATTAATTTTGAAAGTAGAGGTACATTGTACGCATATACATTGGTACAGGTGCAGCTTCATAGATTAGATTCCGATGGAAAAGTTCATTTGACCCGCTGCTTTGAATCAAAAAGTACAACTCATACTGTATACAGGGCAATTTTCAGAAGGTCAATTTCACACTATTTTTGTTAACTGTAAAATATAGTCATCAAACATGAAATACTTCCCTCGGTACCACGTGAATCTATAGAATACAGTATATTAGTTTTGCTTTTGGAATGGCATGACTGAAATCGAATACAAGCTCACCGTAGCGACCGTCATGCTTCACCAAGAGGTCAATGAGAGCATAGGCAAGGGTGGTGTTGCTGGGAATCTCCATGGCAATGTTGCTGTCTTTGCCAAGGCTAGCATTGTCTTTCAGCAACACCTGCACAAAGATACGCACTTGTTCAACTTGGCAGTCTTCTTAAAGACAATCAATTGATTGACCCTCAACCCTGAAGCGGTTGTCAGGCAATCGCAGGGCACACAGAGACGAAGAACCATCTGCGCTCACACTTACACCTCAGAACCATTTCGAGTGTTCAATCAGCCTGCCACGCACGTTTTTGGAATGTGGGAGGAAACCGTAGCACCCGGAGAAAACCCACGCAGGCCCGGGGAGAACAAGGAAACTCCACACAGGAAGGCCGGAGGCGGGATTGACCTCTGCAATGTGAGGTCGACGTGCTAACCACTCGACAATCACATATGAAGAACTAAAATAAAGTAAAACTCTGCAACATTTGACGACGCCTGACAGACACATAACGAAGCGGGGACAGGAATCCGATTGTCAGCTGCGCTTGTCATGTCCATAATCGTCATGAGCATGCATTGGATGACTATTTATGTTCGCATCTGTTTGGTCAAATGTAAAAATATATGAATGAAATCGACTAGATTGTACTGCTTATGTTGTACGGTAGCCAAAAGCTTGCCCAAATCACAATAAGTTACATTTCTCACGGAGGCAAGCAGCACAACAAATGGCGGACCTTCATTCAACTTGTACAATTTTTGAGGGGGCCATCTGACTATGTGGAGGTTCAACAGTCGCCGAAGTTGGAGCTAGCAAGTCAACACATTTATACTGCACATGTAGTAAAATATAAGGGAAGATGAAATATCGTAGAAAACAAGTATGTGAGTAGTTCCAGTTTGACCTTTGGACTCTTGAGACCCCAGAGGTTGACGGTCCCAACGCAGCTTCCGGCCTGCTGTAGCTCCTCGACGACACTACACGGCTGGTTGGTCACGATGCGCTCTTTCACGACACCAAACACCTGACACTTTTTTTTGGTCTGTTGGATCAGACAGTGGGACATGTCCAGTACCCTAGTGGGACATTTGATTGTCAGGACATGACAGACACAAATCTTGCAATTTGCAATTCAGTGAAACAGGTATGAAAGGAAACGGTGTCCCATAGAAACAGAACTTAAATGGTGCCTTATTTGAGCCATTTCAAATACACCTTCTTAAATACGTTTAAGAGCTCATCACGAACCTTTTATCATTTTTTGACAATGTTTGGTGGGTTTTTTTCCTGATTTTGAAATTTCTGTTCATGTTCTTGATTTTACTGTCTGGTGCTTTCTACCGCCTTTATTTGTATGCAGCGATGGCTGTTTGAAAGTGCTCTATAAATACTGTTGACTTGACTTGACTTCTTCCTCCTGTGTAAGGACCTCGAGAAAAATAATCATACAGTACATGTAGGTTTTCTAAAATAGTGACGTTCACTCTAATTGACGCCTCTATTCAACTTGAATAAACAGATTTTTTTGGTCTGTTTGTTTTGCCACAGGAGATTCCTCAAGCTATAGCAGGCAAAACCGCCATCATTTAATTCTTGCAACCCATTTGTACAAATATATGTTTCATACTCGAAGAAAATGCCTCTTCTAAGTACATTTATTTTACTGTATTGTGTACTGTGCTGCTGTGTATTCATTATACTGTAACGTTGCTGTCCATAAAACATGTAACTTCGAAAGTTTGTCTATTAAATTTCATTCTGAAAGACAAAAACGGCCCCAAAAAATCAGCTTCTTAATGTTTTATATAAAAAGGGGGACAAAAAGAAGAGTGATTCTAAACAGTCGGACTCTACACGCTTCTGTTCACATGTGACAACAATCTCCTGTCTTCTTCTTACTGTAATGTCTGGATAATTGGGTAAGGTTACCTTCGTGTTATCTTACAAAGAAAAAAATTACACACTTAGAATCTCACAAATGTATGTGGGAGAATGTGTCACATCGCCAGTTACTGAGGGTGTGCACACTTATGCAACCACCTCATTTCTGTTGTTTATTTTCATTTCACCTCTGTAAAACATTTCAGTTTGTGCTGTAGGCCGGATCACTGGTGGGAATGGACTTGAAATAATTTATTGTATTGATTTATTCACACAAACATTGGCATTTAAATAGGGGTGTGTTGACTTTTTATACTCAGTGTATACTGGACGTCCGTGGATTTCTGTTCAGACAGCGGAAATGTAACTGTTGAATATTCAACAGATCCATGTAAGGTTAACAGTGCAACTTTGTGATCTGATAAAGAACAGTCCTGCTTTTTGGAGACCTTCGACAGACATAATTTATATGTATTATTCCTAACCTTGATGACTTTGTAGTGTTTTTTTTTAAAGGAGGACACATTCGGTGAATCAAACCTGTTTTTGGAATCTTGCAGGAGCCTGCGCACATTGACTTCGTCTTTCTTCAAACTGCCAAATGACATTTGGAGTTTGGAAGACTCTTTTCCCTCAACGTTCACGTTGGACTGGATGAATGTGGCATCCACTGACCCTTGAATGTGGCCACCATACGTCCCATTGTATTTGATGAACTCTGTCTCTGTTAAAACTAAAGACGGAAAGACACGTCAGTTAATAGACTAGAAACAATATGTGACCCGGTACGTGGATCTAAAACAGTTAGATAAACTAGTGGTCCCCAACCACGGACCACAGATGATTTGGTACTGGTGACACAGTGACAGTTCAATTTTATTTAGTTTTTTTTGGGCACCTAAAATAAAGAGCGCTTGTGTGAGGTCACCACTGGCTAATGTAACATTTGCAGCAATGGGCAAATAACAAAATATTTTTTAGGTTGGATCATTTAAATTAGGTTATTACAAAATCTGTGTACACAAAAAATTAAAAAGTAGATATATATTTTCCTTAAATATGTGGGTGTGTCAGTGGACTTAATTAACCATCCATCCATCTTCTACCGCTTTTCCCAAGTTGGGTCGTGGGGGCAGTAGCTTTAGCAGAGAAGCCCAGACTTCCCTCTCCCCAGCCACTTGTTGTCGCTCTTCCCGGGGGATCCCGAGGCGTTCCCAGGCCAGCTGGGTGACATAGTCTTGATGACTTAATTAACCATCATTACTAATACGACTTGTTTTGCTAATTTTGACCAATCAATCAGAAGATGGAAATATGAGGACATTATTGTGGACCACTTGGCCCGTTAGCATCACTACTAATTGTGAAGGCAGATTAGATTGACACGGCAACACATTGAGGTTTAACTATTACTGGGAAGAAAAAAAAAAGAAATAAAAATTAACATCCGCATACTGTAATGGAAGCAGTGCAGCCCAGGGTTATAGATTTGGATTTTTCATTATAGTAAGTCATTATTTTGTTTTGAGTTTCGTTTCTCAAAGTCCGTCTGTTGTATTTAGTTTTTAAAGCAATTCTATTCGTTTTGTTGTTTGTTTACCTGGCGCAATAGGCGTGTCGCCTGCGAGGAGGTCGTTGAGGGTAAAGTCGGTGGGCAGATGTTTGGGCTTCTGCCAGAACCAGAAGGGTTTCTGGCTCACAACCACAGTGAGCAGAGCGATGGAGTCGTTGACGCTTCTCATCGGGATCAACAAACCACCGGGGTCCACCTCGTCCACAAAATTCCTGGTGGCTGTGGCAAACATCTCTCCGGAACGAGGGCAGTGAGACGGCTAGTTGACTTCCAGACAGACGCTCGGTCCCTCCTTTAATGCAAAACGAAGTTAAACATGCAGACTTTAACCTACCTTGAATCTCACATTTTCTCAGCGTCTAAAAGGCACAATGAAAAAGCTGAAGGATTTCCTGCAATTAGTCGTCCGTGCACGAAGACAACAGTTAGCACCAGCTACAACAGCGGAGATTTATCAATTATCCAAAATCGTCTTGAACAAAGAGAAGGCAGTATAACGTTAGAGTTTCCACCAGGCCGTCGTTAAGTCGACGAAGCAGTCAAGACACAGTTTGAGAAGACAGACATGAAGAACTTACCGACTCATCAAGATTGAAAAGTCAACGTGAAGACAGACTCCTGTCACGATGGACAAACCGAGGCCACGCCCCATTCCGGAAGCAGACGTTGACCTTTTTTGTTTTTAGTTTATGAAAAACAACAAAACTCCTGTCACAATGGACATAAGGCTACACCCACACCGGAAGCAGACATTGAGCATTTTTTCCTACATTTATTAAAAACATTTGGATAAAAGTTAAGTTTGACATACTAAAGCGCTGCTTGTCAATCAATATACCGAGGCGGGCGGAACGAGATCTTGGTCTGACACCAACTCGATCTAGTAAAATCCCAATTACAATAAAACTACTTCTCGGTAACACTTATAGTTAGCCTTCTTGCGCCCCCTGTGACCACGTGACAAATTGTAATGATCAGTAAGTCAGCGCCGTCAACATTTGAAATGAAGTGTACTGATTATAAAAATTGATGGCTCTATTGCACGTTTGAAGTTCTGCCTCCGTATACACTTTTTCACAAAACATCAACTCCTATTAGATATAGTTGCAACGTTTAGAAAAGTACCATCGTTTGCAAGAACAATTGAAATATCAGTATCTGTACAGCATGTATTGGCCGAGTGCATATGTGACGGGCCACGACGGAGTGTGGCAGTGCATGACTCCGTTACACGGTTTGCAAATGAATGGGGACTGACTAAACTGAAGTGCAACTGTAGACAAAACCATTAAGCAGACATACTTTCTGTTGAATACACAACTTCCACTGTATTAGTCACAGTTGTGCGATCCAGAACAAGTTTGAAGTTTAATTGCACAAGACCGAAGAATAAAACGGATCATGACAACAACAAAAAAAAAGAACTGACTAAACACAAGACTCCACGAGAGGGAAGCATTGCAGCATTTATTTGAGATGACGCAGCACCGCTTGAACACTCAGCTTGGACTGCACCAACTGCCAGTGGAACCAGAGGCCCATTGGATGAGGTGAACAAAATGAATGAGTATGTGATGCTCCGGCTCCTGCAGTTTGCATCACTCACAGAGTCAACAGAGTCATAACACATAATTAGCACTGCTGTTATGAAATTAAAACAAAAAGAAAAACACTTTCAGTCCGTTTCCTTTACAGAGCACCTTACAAACTATACATTTTTTAAAAACATGAAACGAAAAAACAACTGAAATATAAAACTAATAAGGCATCAGGCATGTGCAGAATAAATATCGGATGTTAATGTTAATCAATAGCATAACAAAGCTACCGTATCTCTGAGGTAGAGATTGTCTAAATGACTCCACTCAATACTTTTAACGTGGTACCAGGCCATTAGTACCCTCTAAATGAGCGGGCGCTTGTAATGAGGTGGACTGGTCATCCTTGTTCACATTTCTCCATTTTGGACTCACTGTATCATGATCAATTGTCTGTATCATTCTCATGGTGCATAATATGATTGCACAATTTAGATAAGCACTTGTTGTTAAGGCAATAACAATACAAAAGAAGGGTCAGCGCTGAACGCGCCTGTTTTCACTGGAAGTCTAGCTGCCAATATGTTTCAGTTCAGGTCACCACAAGGTCGGGAAATCTGTGTTGGCAAAGCCAGGATCAGTCCTCAAGTGCCAGTAAGTTTTGTTGCTCACCCACGTGTCATCCTTTGACTTCCTAAGCATGAATGAAGAAAGACAAAGTGGCCAATGTCATCTTTGTAAAAGTAGAATGTTCAATGCAGCTCTCATATTGGATAAAAAACAATTCTACAGGATATAAAGCCTTTTAAGAGTGCAAAATAAGCACATTCAAATGTGTCCTCATCACGTATTATGGCAAGAGATTAAGGCTACCTGAAGAATTTTGGTTGATGTGCACCGTTGCTCTCCTCAAGGACTCGTCGTCTTTCTCTCTGCAGCTGTTCAATCCTTTGCTTCTGCTCCTCAGCAGCCTCGACCTTCCCCTCCTCCAGCAGTCTGCACATCATGCGGCACATAACATAATTATCACGGAACGAAGGGAAGGAAACATCTGTTCGGATGTAAAAGCATGAATATGTGACTTTTAAACATCAAAAGGGTTGATGGCTCAGTCTGGTCGATTTACATACAAAGTGACCTGTCAAAAGGGAAATCCAGTCAATAATGTTCTTTAAACTCTAATGTTCTAAACATGGCATTCAGATTAATTTTGCGTTTGTGGAATATAAATTGAACAGCAAAATCCACCCGTTTTCAGCCACCTCAGGGGGAAGCGATTTTACGACTTGGTGTCGACTGAAAATGACATCACAATGAGATAACGGCCAAGCAAGACTCGCCTGTTTTCTGAGATTGGTCATGTGACATTCACAAACGGAGCCATTATTGGTCGTTTTCGGAACCCCCCAGCAATCGGTCTAATTTTAAGTTGACATCAAGAGGTAAAATGGCCACCCCGAGATGAAAAAAAAGGGTGGATTTTGCTGCATAATACATATTCCATAAATGCAATATGAATCAAAACACCATGTTTATACTCGTGGATTGTATAGAACATATTATTGTGAGGACTTTTTTTTTTTTACTTGACTTCCCCTTTAATAAACTCAAGTTGTTTTTTGGGAAAGTGTTCATTTGGATGTTGTTATGGAACAGCACAAAATGGTAATAATCCTAAAAGCAATTTCTGTTTCTTCTTTTTAATTTTTTTTTAAATGAATGTACCGGTAAATGTTTATTTCGATGTGCCCCCAGTTACTCAAAGACAGCTGGGACGAGCTCCAGCTCACCCTGAACACTAATGGGGGACAAATACTGTCGAAAATGGTTAGATATACCGTACATTGCGTCTAGTTTTTTGGGGGCGAGAAAAAAAACAAAAACAAATTGTGGAGAGAAACGCTGTTTATGATAATTCACATTATTTCACTTTCTCCAACGCGAGGTGTCACACAGAATAAAGCTCTGGTATCATTTTGGAACGTCCTACGTTTCAACTCTTCACTTGTCATATTCACAAACGTGAGCTAAAATTAACTGAAGCGATATGCACAAGAAGCCACGAGGGCAGTTACTATTCTTGTCCTTTTTCTGAGGTTTGATCAGCACGTCAAGAACACACAACTGGAAGACATACGACGCCCAGTGAATTACCGTTTGTTATAAGAACATTTCTTTGCACTTAAAAAAATCGATATATTCTATTCTGATCATTATACCTTGCTAGAAGCGTTTCTTTAGTACCCGAATAAGCAAGGTTGACCTTGTTCCTGTCTCTCACTGATATTGTAGTGTCACTTCCCTGAGACAAAGCAAGATGTCTTCTTAGCATGCGCCAACCTGGCTTTAATCGAACGGTCTCCTTGACAGCAGGTTTTTATTAACCCTTTCAAGCGCCAATAATGCTAACTTGTAACCTGATCACATGATAAGCTGTCTACCGAAGTAACCGCTGTCCCTGAAACGGTTAACTTGTAACTCTCATTTTCAAACGGTACAATTTGAAACACATTTGGGGGGAAAAGTAAAGCCATAAAGGAATACGTACAATTCAAGACCATGTTTTTTTGGTCCCTCACCTTTGGTCCACACGCAGTCTGGTGTCAGTGGGTGGCAAGAGCGGTTTTAGGGAGGCGTCCAGCTCATTCAGCTCAATGGCAAACTTGGTAAAACCGTAGTACTGCTCGTGGTCTAGCGGCATGGCATCTGCATATACGGCACGAGCGTTACCCGCGTTCATATTCACGAACCGTGCATCGAATTCTTCGGCATGAAATGAAACGGTCGTACTTGCTCTCCAGATGCATGTGGCCGAGGGCGGCGCCCCGCGGTAAACGGCTTCGTGCCACTTTCCAAAGAGCCGATGGACCACGTGCCCCTTCTGATCCGTGATGGTTCCTTCCACCTCGTTCACACTTGAGTTCCATCTCGCCTGTGACAAAGAAGAACATTCATCAAAGTGAAGGCCATAATTTGGAACAGGTGATCACACTCAATCATCCAGGACCCCATGATAATGTCTTCTTTTGGTCTTTACCATCACTTCTCCCGCCTGTCTGGAGTATTAAATGGGAGGTGAGGATGAATATATACCCCTTTTTCCTCAAATCACCTACCTCAAGGGGGACCTTTGAAATGAGAACAATTAACCTTCTCAGCTCAGCGGAAGCTTCCATACATCAAACGTCAAAAATGATCACGTGGGCTTCCGAGTTGCATGGAGGTGTGGAACATCAACTGTGCGCAAAGGTCAATGAGGAATTAAAGCCCTTCGACAGAACGGAGTCGTTCTAATTGATATCAAAGGCGTTTTAGGTTTGAGCACTCTGGATTTGGAAATGCCCCAAAATGTCAACAAAAAACATGTTGTTTGAAATTGTATTTATTTATTCACTTGTCTGAACCGATTCAATGACGTGTCTGTGGATGTTTGATTCTTTTGTCCAATCAGATTTCATCTTTCAGGTGCCGCCTTGTCCATTTAATCTGATTTCTGAATACGTCGTTCTGACAGATGTGATGTAAACAAACAATAGTAGCAATGGGAACGCTTCTTTCGAATCAGCTTTCAAATTGGCCTCAAATTCAAGTCCACCCTCTCATTAGTATTAATTTATTCTTTTAACTGTCTTTGTTTTTACATGCCTGATTTTTACTTGATGTACAGCGCCTACTTTGCAGCTGCGTTTTTTTTAAAGAGTTGTTTGTTGTCAAACTAACAGATGACACATCAAGATTGACAGTTAGGAGGATTACACAAAATGTGACTGACGACGCATGCAAGCAATCTGCGGCTCACTTTAACAAAAGTGATCTTGCAGTGGCATGCATCACTGTTGGAGTTTCTGATGGAGATCTCGCCGTAGTGCTCGATCCAGCGCTGTCCACTCAGGATGTTGTGAATGCACGAGGTCACCTTGTTCCACTCATAGTGGTCTCCAAACCTGCGGCAATGAGAACAAATATGATTTAAAAATAAATACTTGCTGTGTGACAATTAGGTTGCGTTTTTGGTGCGTCAAGCTCACCCAGGCAGAGTTAAGTGTGTGCTGCCTACAGGAACAATCTCCATTGACTTCCCCCAAAACTTGTTCTTACACCTTACGTCTGCAAAGGGAATATTTTACAATGAGAAATTCTGAAGTTGAACTTCAAAAAAAAAAAAGTATGCTACTGAACACACCTTGCCAGAAGATAAAATTTTTGGACTCTGCATGGCAAGCCGAGATTGGTGGATGATGGCTGACCTGTTGATGGGGTAAACAGCTTCGTCAAACTCCAACTTTAATGAATTGCTCGAGCACATTTTAAAACAACAGGGTTGTCCTCAATTAATACTTGCCGATATGACCGTACCTACGGTCGCTGATGGTGTAGTGGTACACTTGTCTAACTTGTGAGCGGGCAGCGTGGGATCAGTTACAACTCAGTGACAGTGTGGATGTGAACGGGTGTTTGTCTATATGTACCCCGGTGACCGGGTCAGGGTGTTGTCTGCTTTCCCGCCCAAAGTCAGCTGAGATAGGCTGCAGCACCCCCCATGACCATATTCGCGTGAAGTGATGTTGAAAATGGATGGATGGATGGATGGAATCATCATAAAATTGTAAATGATCTTAGACGACAGTGGTTAGCATGTCCGCCTCACAGTTCAGACGTGCAGGGTTCGATTCCAGCTCCGGTCTCACTGTGTTGAGTTTACATGTTCATGTACAGGTTTTCTCCGGGTACTCCAGTTTCCCCTCCACATTCCAAAAACATGCATGGCAGGCTGATTGAACACAACCAAATTGTCCCTAAGTGTGAGTGTGAGTGTGAGTGTGAGCGTGGATGGTTGTTCGTCTCTGTGTGCCCTGCGATTGGCTGGTAACCGGTTCAGGGTGTCCCCCGCCTACTGCCCGAAGAGAGCTGGGATAGGCTCTGATACGGATCACAAAATGGATGGATGGATGGTTGGATGGATAACCATACCTGCTCTGCCATGAACTGGAAGCCTTTATCTGGCCGATCACATTCATAAGTTTCTCCCAGGACAGGATTGAAAGGCTTCCCGCCAGTTCTGTAGTAGCTAGATGCGTAACCCGATACCACAAATGTCGCGATGAAGACCTAAACACACAAACCACAATTGCTAAAAATCATGAGTGATTTTACACTGCCGGTTAAAGGTGGCATGATTCTGCCTCCAGAAGTCTCAATTTTGTGGGATGATCCGTGTAAAAATGGCTCAAGTTTTGGTGTAAATCCTTCAAGGTAGAAGTAATAATAATAATAATAATAATAATACATTTTATTTATAAGCGCCTTTCACAACACCCAAGGACACGAAGTGAGGAACAATTAAATCTTTATTCTGCTCAGGGCTACCCTTACACTCGTGAATTGTTATTATCTTAGAAGCCACTGTGGAGTAAACCAAAAATTATGAGTGCATTTTTTTATCAACTTCTAATAATGACACAAAGTGGCATTCATTACATTTACAACTGCAATCACTGATCCAGAAGGCCCAGCGGTATAAATCAACATTTATTTTTCCTTCCGTAGCATCTGTATTCCTTTGGGAGTTATTTAAATTGATTGTGTATTTTTGAAACATGATTAAAAGCTTTGAAAATAAAAATATGACAAAAATTACATTCTGACCTTATTTGAGACTTTTAAAAAAAATGAAAGTCAATTTTGAAATATAGTCGAATCTAAATAAACAACTGCCAGAAAAGGGCAGACTGCATGAGTATCTCTGGCCCACTTAACTCATTCACTCCCAAAGACGTTTTTAAACGTCTTTTCAGACTTGGTCTAAAATTGGCTGGTACTGAATGAGTTAAGTAGCCAAGGCATAAAAGCTCTCCTCTCACCATGCGTTCAAACGGATCGTGCGTGCTGGCGGCCTGATCGAGCAGCTCGCTGTACTCCAGCTCCTCACAGAGCCTCTGCAGGGTGTTGAGCGGCTCGTTGAGATGCACCGGCATGGCCACTTTGGACAGGTCTTTGCCAATGTTGTTCCTGAGGATGTTCCACAGGCTGATGGCACTGCTGTTGGGGCTGGGTGAAGATAGACGCGATCTACGTCGGCAGGGGACCAGAGGACCTGACCAGACCAAAAACATCTTTTTTTTTTCTTACAGCGTGATTGGTGTGTTTAAGAATTTTCTCGCAATATGTTACCTGAATCTTGTCTCTTTTCTGCCTCATTGTTAAAGTTGTCCATGGAATTGTTGTCACTAACGTCGCTGATGTACGAGTCATCTTCTGATACCTAAAAAAAAAAAAATAATAAACTATTAGCAGATGTGATGAGAGGAATTTGAAGCGCATCCGAGATGCAAGACAGGGCCGGTTTTCTTTCCACATGCTGTCACATTATTTGGAGATGATCTCCCGTGGGAGCTACAATATAGCTGTATTTTTAGATGAAAGTAATTAACTTCCATTTTTAGACCACCTCTGCTCTTCCTGCTCTCCAACCAGCCACATGACGATCAAGTAAAGGGGGGTGGGGGGGGGATGATGTACAGTACAGTCAGAGCACAGCCTTATTTCATGACAGTGAAATTTAAAAGGCTTCAAGAAGCCTCCAGCACAAAACGAGACGCCTGAGTTGAATTTCAAACGTGTCCCATGTGACAGACGACTGTCAAAAACTAGTTTCAAAAGATTGAAGGATTCTATTGAAGACTGGAGAATTTGATTGGCAGCGTAACTTCGTCAGGCAGCGCCACGGCCCGATGCAACTCGAGGCTGGAACCTATAGTTGAATACACAATGCAACTAGAACATTCCGTCGATTAGACCGCTGTAAAAAAAAAAAAAAGAAAAACTGAAACTTTTGCTGCTATGGCTATTAGAAAAACAGTTGTCGAGTCGAATGACACCGTCATACACTCAAACGACTGTATGAGGGTGAAGGACAGTAAAGCTCGACTGATCTTTTGAGGCAAATGCTGATTCTGAGATTTGGCAGAGTAAAATTCTGATGCGATTAATGTAAACAGTATGAATAACAATAACAGTAATGAATAAAGTAACAATAGAATATTTCTTCAACTGAGCAACAGAGAGAAGAATTAGCGAAAAACTATTTTTGAAAAAAGTCAGTTATCTTTGTGTTAATATGTAAAAAAAAAACATTGTCAAAAATGTAGTGTTTGTCTTTATTGTGTGAAAAAATAAAGGGCCAAAATCATCAGATTTGTAACAATTTTTCTGGGTGTGGGATTATGTTTGTATGTCATTATCTTTGTCTTTGTTGCGATGCGCTAATATGGGCCCGAGGTGACGGCGTACTGCCAAACAGCAAATTTTAAAGGCAATATTTGCCCCCTCCAAAAATGATGCAGGCAGACACGTTACTTGGACAAATTGAAGAAAGACTGTGAGAGTAATAGTTCACTTAACAAGTTCTTACTTCCATTGTCATTTTCTTGCGTCATTTCAAGCTACATCACCCCCCCCCCCCCTCCAAAAATCACTTTCAATCCAAATATGAGAGTATAACTTGAAAGTGGACAAATGTTTACACCAGTTCTACATTTATTGTTGTTATTGTGTATGAGGCATAAACCTTTGCATTTTCCCTCCATTTACCTCATTTTCAGAGGAACTGTTGGACAACAGAACCTCCTGCGCGTCAAAGAACTCTGACAGCGACTCAGCTCTGCTTTCATTTGACTCTTGATGCACCAAAGAACGGGATTCGGGTGGAGATTCCTCCGGTTTCTAGGAGACACAACATCGAGACGGATAAATACAAAACCGAAAGAGGCTCTTTGCACCGTCAGGACTCAGGAGCGACTTGGGGAGCGGGGGCGGAGTCTTTGTCACCACACGGTATAATCACACTTTGATGAGAATGGCCCTATGGTGATTGCACATAATGACTATCAGAACCTTGATGACACTAATGAACCGCTGAGATGATGAGGTGCATTGTCGCACTTGTATTTTTAATATCCGTCTGTACATCTGCTCACAGTGGAGTTTCGTGTACTTCTGTTTTGTTCTATGTATAAAAACAGCAGGGAAAAAAAACCCTACCACAATATTAATGAATCCCAACTTAATAGTTACTTTGCAGCTATTATGCAAAATCATTGCAATTCTCACTGGTTGTCATAATATAATTTATTAGAGAGCAACATTTTGTTATAGTCCCATTAGATAATCTCATAGGATCTCCCATGTGTATTTAACAAATTTCCTGGGGACACAATTAGCATGATCAGCTAACACTCCGTGGACAGTAAATCCGATTACCAGAGGAGCCAAAAGCCTCCACGTGCCAGCTCGTCGTGTGATCACACCAAACACACGGCCGCATGCAAATGATTCCCAATGCCGAGACCTACAATGTGTTCCTCTTGTTGTTGTTGGTTTTTTTTAATGCCGTCAAGACGTCATTAGTGAAGGGGCGAGTGGGAGAGCAACATGATGGCAGCATGCGGATGAGATGAAATGGCAGCTTGTTGATGATGTGGGAGGCAAATAAGGAGGGAAGTAATCATCCGAATAATCATCATGCTGGCGGGGGGGTGGGGGGGGGGGTCACTGCATTCTCACACACCCACCTGCACGGCGGGGGCAGTGAGATTGTGCAGTGTGGCTTCTACGATGTAAGATTCTGTGTGAATCTTGCAGAGGCGCTCTCGCAGCTCTGAGTTCTGGGCTAAAGCCTGAAAAATAATAACCAGTGTACACCTGATTTAAACACAGCCGCCCACAAATCAAGCTCTCATATTTGATTTTTAATTAGCAGGAGTTGCCAAATATTCTTCCCAGAAGTCTTGTCCTTAGCCACAGATTGAACAATTTGGGGAAGTTAGACAAAAATTAGGGTTGTACATAAGACATTTTTACGTTGATGGCGTGAGCTAGAATAAAGTGTATTTGCACATCCACAACAGTAGGTGGCAGTGGTGCTTTCATAATTTTTCCATGTTTTCATTTTAAGCAAATCCATGCATTTCAAACCTTTGCTGTTACAGACTTTGTTGTAAATGTATCTGTAGTTCTTTTTGGTTTTCTTTAACATTGATACGGGTACAATGTTATGCCGAGGTACACTTCCAACAATTTTGTGCGGTTAGTTGGGGGACGGCACTAAATACTTTATTCGATCTTGTGGGGTTCAACAGAAAACAATGGCGAAGCACTGCTCTAAAGCTTGATAGTGAGGCATGTGCATGGCGTCTATTGCCATGTGTTTTTGAATACCAGAATCAATCCATCCTTCCTTCCTTCCATCCTACAATTTTGTAGAGGTTCGGTGTCATGGGGTGGGGGAGCTCTATCCCCTAGATTCAGCAACAACTATTTTCTATTCTATTCTGGTTAAATTTGATGCCTCAGACACACGGCAATCCCTGTCTGTTGAATAGCTTTTTCATTCATTCAACAATCTAACAGTGTTCCAAAAGAATGTGTAATAACATTTCTTAGTAACATTTGTAATTGCTTAAATGCATGGCATTTCGTGATTTCACTACCCGCAATCAATAATATCATTTTTTTTTAAAAACAAGATTGAAAACACATTTGAGGTCAAACTAGAAAACATTTCAGCACTGCGCCAATTCAATTTAAGACTCGTGTGCAAAGGTCAAGTCAAGAGACGTCAACACAACCCAGAAATAATGTCATAGTCGTCGTTGAGACTGGAATTGAAAATGGCGGTAGGGGGGGGGGTCTGTTTTGACCAGAGCTTCTTTAATTTAATTTCAAAGTAGTGGATCCAGAAAAGCACTTGGCCCATACTATAGGCATAAAGGCAGCAGAAGCGGCACAGCATGATATCATGATTAGCATATCTGCCTCACACTCCAGAGGTTCTGGCTTCGATGGGATTTCACCAAGTCCCAGATTTGAACGCACCCAAGTTCACCTAAGTTCACCTTCGAAAATTATTCATTTACTCCAAGTAACGTATCTTTGTTCCTCTATCTTGGCCAGCGACGTGGAGCAACAGAAAAAAACATGGCAATTGGCCTGTGTACACTTTTTGTGATATTTTGTATTAAAGCATACAGTGAATTTGAAGTTCACAGTTTGAGTCACATTGCCATTCATTGACTGACTTAATTGTTCCGTCATCCTATATGAAGAAGGACGTAGCAACTGGCAAACAGATGAACAAACACAAGGCGGTCCGCCATTTATGATCTTCTAATGTCGGTTGTAATATTTGGCGTTTCCCTTCATTTTGCAGTGAATAATAAATTATTGTTGATGACAAAATTGATGCAAAAACAGAAGGTCATAATCCACGAATTGCTCCGCGGAGCGCCCTTGCGAGTTAAATTCATGACGGTGCACGCAGCATGACAATAATTTGGAATGTGCTAAATGTTATTGTTGGAGAATCCAAGGAAGCCCACACTGTACAATGAAAAATATGAGTGGTCCATTATTGCCATGCTGTGTGGTCATGCAGCTAGACTGAGTCATTAGGAGCTAACAGACAGCAGGCTATTATTGCCATGTGTTGCCGTCAAAAGCTCAGAGGTTCCACAGTATGATGATCAATGTTAACTTTAGAAAGAGAAGGGAAAAAAAAGCCTGAGTGGGACTCACTGGCCACTGAGGTCTCAGCCAGGTTGGCGAGTGGCCCTCTGCTGACAAGCCCTCAAGGAGACTCGAGTGGAGTGTCTGTGAGTATGTGGCAACGGAGCCCACGTACCGTTGTCAGCGCGTTCTTCAAGCCGACCACTTGCGGGGAGGTTGGAGGACAGCAGTCTTGGTCCACGCATTGTTTTAGTCGCTCCCTCTCTGACGTGAGGGAATTCAGAGCTGACTTCATGGTGGTGTGCACTGAAGAGAGGAGTAAACAAGCTGCGATTGCAATTTGGAAGGCTTTTCACAACAACAAAGACTTAGCATGAGTGCTACTCTGGCAGTAGAATGATAGGACCCGATGGGGGCACTTTTCTAATTACTAACAAATTTCCTGCAAGAGCGAACTGAAACTTTTCACTTAGTAGCAGCTCGGGAAAACATTTGATGATTGATTTGACAGGCAGAAAAAAGACGCTACAAAAACATGCACAATATTAGATTTGGCCACAATTTTTCATCACTGCTGCTGGGGTGTCACATCAGACAATGCGCTCCCTAACTAGATCCATCCCTCCATCCATCCAGCCATTTTCTGATCTGCTTTATCCTCACAAGGGTCACGGCGCGTGTTGAAGCCTATCCCAGCTGTCTTCGGCCAGTTGTGGGGTACACCCTGGACTGGTTGACAGGATTCGTTTTGTTTTACACCGTCAAAAACAAATATATGTTCAAAGACATTTTATAAACTGAAAAGTATTTCAATGCTCCACCAAAATTGAAAGCGTGAAACATTTCGAAAATACAGTACGGATGGCAGCACCTGTGTACATGCATGTGCCTTGAAGTGAACAGCAGGTTTTATGTGACTGTGCACAATGTGTTTTGCTGTTCAAGAAACAGCTGAAAAGTACATCGGCAAACTGTGGCTCTTCTTTCCCCTATGTAAGGGCATCCCAATTAACATAAACCCCATACTTCCTTTCATAACTTTGCTCCTGTGAATCGTGAATTTCTCCATTGCGAGAATAATTCTTATCTTATCTTATCTTAAAAATACATCCATCCATTTTCTGATCTACATTATCGTCACAAGGGCATGCTGGAGCCTATCCCACCCGTCTTCGGGCAGTAACTCTAAACAGGTTGCCAGCCAATCGCAGGGCACACAGAGACCAACAACCATCTGCGCTCACACTCACAAATTAGGACAATTTAGAGTGTTCTATCAGCCTGCCATGCATGTTTTTGGAATGGGAGGCAACCGGAGTACCCGGAGAAAAGCCACTCAGGCACGGGGAGAAACTCATGCAAACTCCACACAGGAAGGCCGGACCCGGGATCGAACCCACGACCTCTGCACTGTGAGGTTGACATGCTAACCACTCCACCACCCGCCCCATAAAAAATGATTGCTTTAAATAAACATGACATTACGAGAATGTGAACACAACCAATGTAAAAATGGCTTGCAAAGTGTGATTTAAAAAAAAAATCCACGTGTTAATTTAAAAAAAAAACCTGCGGTTGTGTCACTTACGGTTAGCGGCGACACGGCAGAAGTCCTCCTGCAGCTTGGCCACATCAAAAGGAGAATCCAGAGACTCCGGGTCAGCATTGTCATTGGCGAGTGCGGCAGTGGAGAGGTTGGGGTTGGAGGAATGGAGGCGGACGGAACCAGCGATGCAGCTGGGAACCTGCAGCAGAACAAAAGAAACCGCGGTTTAGCCAACAGAGACATTCAAAAGTGGAGCTTTTGACAACCTACCTGCAGAGTTGTTTTGATGTCTTTGTTGTAGTTCTTTGTGCGCCATTTTCTTTGAAGCCTCTTTTCCTTCTTAGGGCTGTCAAATGTTGATGTCTGGCGATCATAACACAGCGGATGGATATTACCCTTTCAAAAAAAATAAAATAAATAAAAGCGCTGTCATCGTAGACAATTGAAATAAAATTGATTTGGAAAAGTTCTATATATAGCAGCAGAGTAAAGCAAACTCAGAGACAAAAAAAAAAGCAGAAAATTGTGGAATTTTGTGATGCTGCTGCTTTCAAGAGACAGAGGAACAAATATGTGAAACCACCTGAAGAGCTTGGATAGAGGGTGCAGAATAGGTGCGATGGAGGACCTCCATACTCTGAAGAAGGTGGCTCAACTCGAGTAGGTACGCTTCACAAACTGACAAGTCTAAAGCGAGGAGGATAAATAAATAACAAAACACTTTTGTTGACATGAGCACTTTTTACTTTGGCAGTAGACCATCAGGAAAAGTATTCAACAGGCGTCATTCTTTTTATAAACTGAAGCTGTTCAGTGTGTGTATTCACGGACCTGTTAAAAAAATGTATGTTTAACTGTAGTTGATTCATTCATTCATCTTCCTAACCGCTTGATCCTCACTAGGGTCGCGGGGGGTGCTGGAGCCTATCCCAGCTGTCTCCGGGCAGTAGGCGGGGGACACCCTGAATCGGTTGCCAGCCAATCGCAGGGCACACAGAGACGAACAACCATTCGCACTCACACCCACACCTAGGGACAATTTAGAGTGTTCAATCAGCCTGCCATGCATATTTTTGGAATGTGGGAGGAAACCGGAGCACCCGGAGAAAACCCACACAGGCCCGGGGAGAACATGCAAACTCCACACAGGGAGGCCGGAGCTGGAATCGAACCCGGTACCTCTGCACTGTGAAGCCGACGTGCTAACCACTGGACTACCGGGCCAACTGTAGTTGATTTGTGGTTTAAACAACTTGGGAGTGGGCCACCCAGGGGTCCAGTGGTTAGCACGTCGACCTCCGGCCTCCCTATGTGGAGTTTGCATGTTCTCCCCGGGCCTGCGTGGGTTTTCTCCGGGTACTCCGGTTTCCTCCCACATTCCAAAAACATGCAGGGCAGGCTGATTGAACACTCTAAATTGTCGCTAGGTGTGAGCGGGAGCGCGGATGGTTGTTCGTCTGTGTGTGCCCTGCGATTGGCTGGCAACCCGTTCAGAGTTACTGCCCGAAGACGGGTGGGATAGGCTCCAGCATGCCCTTGTGACGATAATGTGGATCAGAAAATAGATGGGTGTATTTTTAAGATAAGATAAGAATTAGTCTCGCAATGGAGAAATTCCCGATTCACAGCAGCAAAGTTATGAAAGGAAGTATGGGGACATTGACAGCTACGGACAATTTAAAGGCGTCTAATTTGGTGGGAGGGATTTCAAAATGGGTGCTATGAGAGAAAAACAAAATCTACTCGGGTATAGTTTCACTGCTGTCCGATAGAATGTATTGCAAAGTGCATTTGACCCTCAAACAATGAAGATATGATATGACTGAAATATTTTTCGCGATGGAGCTTGCCGATGAGCAGCTGTGCGCGCGTTCACCTTTGGAGCACTTGTCCATGTCATCGGATGACTGCAGCCAGGCTGTTACCTTGGCTTGGCTACTGTAGCTGAAAGGGAACGCCCCCGCTGAGTGCACCGTGGACTGCCTGCGTATAGGCCCACACTGCACAAACAAAAGGTCATCCCCAATAACAACAATATTTAGTAGCTATTCGCAAATATTAGAGCTGAACCTAAGCAAGGAAAAATAAGCCTCGATATGAGCGGTGACGTTTCATTCGGGCAGCTATACCTTTCTAAGAGGGGTGCAATCAGGAGATGTGGGGGAGGGATAGTGGGGGAAGTGGAAGGAGTTCTCGTTGGGACACACGGCAATCTCATTTTGCCGATAGAGTCGGTGGTGACGTAGCTTGGACACCCATTCATCAAACAGCTCCTGTGACTTGATCTGCACGGCGCACAAGACACAAGGACAAGACGAGGTGACGGGCGCAAACAATGTCTTGTTCACACACGAACACAACACAAGGTCACCCCGCGCTCATTTAAGAATATATATGTTAAGCTGCGAGGGAAATTATTGGAGCGGTTCATGTTTTTACCCAATTTCCGATGTTGACTAGCCTAGCGGTTTACCTTCAGGTGATAGATGTTCTCCTCGGCATCAAGATCGATGCACTTGGCTTTCTTCTTAATGGCCATCACGGAGAGCCCCACATCAATGCAGCCGTGAAGCTTCCCCTTCTCAACCTGCAAGGCAACACATTATGCTCTGAACACGGAGCATCATAAATTTCAACATCTACAATAAAGTAATTGCCTGTTGCTGGTCTAGTAGGCAACACGGGAAGAGCACGAGCTGTAAAAGGCAAGGCCACGTCATTTGGAGCCGGTAGGCAACTCACATCAGCATTGCACTTGCCATACTTCAGGATGCCCTTGTCCAGGGAAAAGTATCTCTATAGGGAGAAATAAAAATGACATAAGGTTAGTATAGACACAGCTTCATGCTATTGTCATATGTGGCTATCATGAACTCTCTTTGTAAAAGCGACGAGCGCTCTTGCTCTTCCAGCACATGTGACATTTGAAAGCACGAAAAAGTCAATACTAAACATATTCAGCCCGACAAATCAGCAGGCCATCAGCTAATGCAGCGCACAGGAAGCCTTGCATGTGGAGCAGCGACATGTCGCATGCAACTCCGCAATGGGGGGAAACATACAGGAGTGTTTCCCAACCTTTATCGAGTCAAGAGCGCGAACAGCGACTCTGGACAAGTTCATTTTTGCAAATTCGACCAGCCTGACGACAGATATGGCCAAGGAAATTGCTTTGCCAATGCAGAGGGGAAACCACACTAAAGAGGAGGCGGGGGGGGGGGGGGGGGGGCATATTCAGACTTGAGACAGTGTACCTTATGCCAGCCCTTCAAGGGCCATTTTCTCTTCTTGAGCACATAGCTTTCCTGTTTCTGCGGCTCCAGGACATTGTTGAAGCCTCCGCGTAGACCCTCCACAATCTCCCAGCTGTCCTGCAGGTTAGATAAACGCCCAACATCACATTATGTCCTTGTCGAAGCTTGATTGGTTTGTCAGTTGACTTGTTTGGTCTAAATAACTGCTCCAGTGTCCAGAGTTCACACTAAAGGTCACCAGAAGGAAAAGATGTGATTTGTAGGGGCAGGTCTGCATCAAAGAAACCCTCAGAACAAATGATTTACTAAATCACAGTACTAAGAGAAGAGGCGTGGCTCCTTCTTGCCATCTGAGGGTTTGTCACATCCACAGTGACACTGTCACACAGTGAGTCATCGGACATACGATCTTGTCTGACAGTCTGGACTCGTGTTGTGAAGGTCGAAACACACTCAGAAGGTGTCAGCAGTGACGTACATGACGAGACAATATGCCATGTTGCATATATCATTTTTAGCAGCATTGCTGAGGGATCACAGACACATACAGGTTAGGTCACGACGGCTCTCCGGGTAATGGCTTGGTTTGTACGTCGAGCCAAAAAAAAACTAGCCTCGCCGGTTGCGTGACCTGTAACAAGCGCTAACATTTATTTTCAAATGGATAAGATTTTGTGGTTGATGAAAAACTAATGATACACTGCTTGGAACAACAACAACAACCGGGGTGCCAACAGCTTCGGTAATTTGTCGAGGCATGAGAGAGTGATTGGATTTGATAGAAATGTTCAATTGCATTCATGGAAAAGGGCAATACAAAACAAGACTCGAGAGAGTAAAGACCTTTGCCAAGCTTGAAATTGTGTTCTGCATATCAATGCAAATGATTCTTTGTGCTGAGGCAAAGAAACGTTTTATTTGTATTCGTTATGTTTATAAAAGGGAAAGGGTGCACATTGAGAAAAACATCTCCAAATGATCCTGGAACGTTCCGGAGTTTGGGCTTATTTTGAGTAATTTGGTGTATTTTGTTCAAGGTGGCTGATATCATTGAAGCCTCTATCCCACTCAGCAGCAAACAGTGGTGACTGCTGGCGTAGGGAACAAAATGCATGTCAGGGTTTGTTTGAGGTCCCATATGTTCGCCAGCCATTCGGGATAAGAGTTGAGTGGGGTTTTTTCAGCTCGCAATGGAATTTTGAACATGTTCCAAATTTCAAAAGTACAGGCAAACGTCTGGTGACCGTTAGGCGAGCATTGACCACCTTGAACGGATCGTCACTGACAACATTCGCTGTCCTGGAAAACACTCGCAATTGTCAGCCGCTCAGTGGAAGAGGGGGCTTTGGAACTGGTTTTCAGATTTCATAAACAAACTGGCAATGACAAGCACACAAATGTGAATGGATGCAAATGTTTACAACCGTAAGTGAATACCACAACCAGTGGCGGTTTTGGGTATGTGCATTACGTGCGGCCGCACAGGGAGGCATTGATTTTCTGGCAAATGCCCCAAAGTAAATCACAAAAATGCTGTGAATCGGTTTCTAAGGACATGACATGTCCTTCGTCAACATTTGCATGTGGGAGTTGCGTCCCCTTGTGGAGTGGCGCATCTGTTGAATGCAAAGCCTTATCTCTTAAATTCACAATCTGATCTTGAAAATAAAATTAGGTTGTGTTATTTTATTTTTTTGTGCGATGCAAGATTTGTGTTTGTGTGTGTGTGTGTGTGTGTGTGTGTGTGCACGCGCGCACATTTTTTTTCAATAATTCTAATTATTCTTTGCTGTTGCTGTATTTGTACATTGCAACATATCTGTTTTGAATTCCATATCCCTTTCCAAGAACATAAACAGTTTGTTTTTTTTCTCTTTAATCTGCGTGTGTTCGTGGAGAGGGTCCATACACGCAGGCTAGGACCACCACTGACATTAAGTAAGGAGGTGTATTTTACCTGTCGGCTGTCATGTTTGGATGAGGAGCTGCTGTTGCTGCGGGACAAGGAGATCTTCTGCGACATGACTGACGTATGCTCCTCTGAGCCCATCTCAGCTCACACTATGGCCGGGGTGCCAGCAACATTCCTCTAGTCTGGTGAGAACAAAAAAGCGGGCACAAGATCATGAGAGGGAGTGAGTCATAGAAAAAGATGGCTTTAATAGTCCATCCATGAACCGCGTTATCCTCACGAGGGTCACGGGCGTGCTGCAGCCTATCCAGGGTGTCTTCGGGCAGGAGGCGGGGGACACCCTGAACTGGTTGCCAGCCAATCGCAGGGCATACATAGATGAACAACCATCCGCGCTCACACTCACACCTAGGGACAATGTAGTGTTCAATCAGCATGCCATGCATGTTTTTGGAATGTGGTCCATTAACCTGCCAGGCGGGCGGCCCGGTAGTCCAGTGGTTAGCACGTCGGCTTCACAGTGCAGAGGTACCGGGTTCGATTCCAGCTCCGGCCTCCCTGCGTGGAGTTTGCATGTTCTCCCCGGCCCTGCGTGGGTTTTCTCCGGGTGCTCCGGTTTCCTCCCACATTCCAAAAACATGCATGGCAGGCTGATTGAACACTCTAAATTGTCCCTAGGTGTGAGTGTGAGTGCGAATGGTTGTTCGTCTCTGTGTGCCCTGTGATTGGCTGGCAACCGGTTCAGGGTGTCCCCCGCCTACTGCCCAGAGACAGCTGGGTTAGGCTCCAGCACCCCCCGCAACCCTGGTGAGGATCAAGCGGTTCGGAAGATGAATGAATAACCTGCCAGGCAAAGAGAAGCATACAGAGCCACCATTCTGCCTGGCCAAGCACCTGAGATAGGGCAGCGTAATGGAAGGAAATTTTAAAAATGTATTTACTGAACAAACTCATAGCTTGATTTCTCTTTTCTCTTTTAGGTAAAATACTTACTGTAAGAACAGAACTGGAAAATTGCCACATGTCACATCAACGGAGACAAGTAATGTCATCACTTCACCAGAGTGTAAAAATAATTGGTCCCTTTTGGGACATTCAGTCAACTGCCACACTCGACGCAGACTCATTAACAGAATGCGTCCGCATGGCTCATCATGTCAAAACATGAAACCGCATTCTGTTTATGCCTCCAGTGGCTGTTTGTTATTCTAAGAGCAGTGATGAGCATTAATTGGTTGCGTTGTCCAAACCCATTTGGTTTGGAGAACGTTTGCTGGCAAGATAGATACTGTATGCGTGTGTAATAGCATACCTCGACAGACTTCTGGCCCTGAGCTGATTTTTCGCTTTCAGTATCTGGCTCAAGGGTGCATCAACAGAAAAGAACACTACTTAAGATGGCTCCCCAGAGTGCTTGGTGACAATCCCATCCACTTGTCCATATATTGCACTAGCTGAAATTTTAATTCCAAAGACAAGTCTGAATACAAGACAATGTATACAATATGTATTTATTTATAGAGCGCTTTTGCAAGAGTAACAAAGCACTTTACAGAACATTTAACGTAAAACAATGGTTATGTTAACAACTTCCTATCACCTTTGTGCGCATTAGGGTATAAAGTAAGCTACAGGCTGCTATTACCTGAACATATTAAAGTTTGTGAACAGTTGAGAATATAGCAATGGAAAACTTTTTTTTTGCTACCCTGGTACATATATTTTGTTCACAAAACATTACCTGCTGGAAAGGTGATCTGGTGAAATCCCAAATATTGTGTTCACACTTCTATCCGTGTGTCAGGGAATACCGTATATTCCACACTATAAGGTGCACTGAAAAGCATTCGATTTTCTCAAAAGCTGAGAAAATTGTAATCCGATGGCGCTTATATACGATCAACATTCTGATTTCTTGGACAAGGTATTTTAAATGTTCTGTAAAGCGCTTTGTTACAGCTGCAGCGGTTGTAAAAGCTCTATATAAATAAAGATGTCCTTAATTGTATTGTATTACCTTTAGCATAGCTCCATCTAGTGCAGGAGTGGTCAAACTACGGCCCGCGGGCCAAATCCGGCCCATTGGTCTTTTTAATCCGGCCTGTTGAAGGTTGGTACACAATTAAGGTTTAATGTCAACGACTGCATTCGTTTCATTTGGACTTGTAATGACAGGCATTTCAACACCAGGTGGAATAGTTACTTGAAGTTGCAGAGCATAGGGGGGAAGGGGGAGACGATACGGAAGCCCGCAGTAGCGCCAAGTCAAGCCAATCCCGTTCGATACGACGGAATAATGTACTCTTAAAGTCTGAAAAACGTGCCAAAAAATGTAATATACAGCTTGTTAAATAAAGAAATCCAATTAATATTATGTCGAATTTAGTTCACCCTTTTGATCCGGTCCTACATAATATTTTCTGGTTCTCATGTGGCCCTATGCAAAAAATAATTGCCCACCCCTGATCTAGTGGATGCATAACACAACCGCAATTGTAGCTTTTATTCTATGCGCCTTAAAATGTGGTGCGCCCGAAATAAGAAAACAGTTTTAAATTAGGCCATTTATTGAAGGTGCGCCTTGTACTCCAAAGCGCCTTATAGAGCGGATAATACCATACTACCCTACTACTGTATTGTATCCAGGGTGGCATTCTGTTTCCAATGGGCGCACGGACGGTTAAGTGTTGACAACCACTTTGAAGCAGGAGTGAGGATAATCACATTACCTGCTCTGCATTTACAAGCTTTGTGCTGTCTAATGGCCTCGGCTTCTCATGTCGAACAGACAAAAGCTTGGCCATCTGACACCTCCTCCAATCAGGCCTTCACCTCCTCCCTTTGCTTGGACCCCATTTCCAGCGTCCGAATGGAGCCATCAGCCACATGGTGAGTGACTTTGCTTCGCTACAAATCTATCTACAGTATATGTTCATCGCAGCACCGCCTCCGCTTCGATGATTTATTCATCCACCTTCAACTGATCAGGCCGGTGATGCAGAGTCAGTTTGTCACACCGTCACCTATCGGGGCTCCTTTTTATCTCATACAAGATGGCCACATTTCATGCCATCAAAAAAAACTCCCTCAGCCTTGTGGATTTGACCTACCACTTGGGACGAGACAGAAACCAAGCACTCATCCATTGTGTCCTAAGAAAAAATTGATTTTTGGGCCCTCTCGCAAAAATGCTACACTGCAGTGCCATTAACTTATTTATGATCCTATTTTTCAAATCTTGGCACACCTTTACCGTTGTGTGAGTTTTAATGTCAAACACTAGTCGCACATTAATCTGCAAGAAAAAAGGTTAATAAAAAAAATGCATTTACGATTTGTCGTGCGTGCAAAGGTGCTTGGTTCGGTTAGGCCTCATAAAAACAGTGTGTGACAGCAGGCAAACTCTCTCAATTTACGGCTTAATAGAGACCTTTCAGCAAGACTTGCTGAGCAAATGATCTCAGTTGAGATGGCCTAATGTCTGCACTAACTAGATTGACAAAAGCTGGAAGCCCTCTATTACAATCTGCACTTCATGATGCAGATGTTTCTCGTTCCTTCCAGTGTCTCCAGAGTCTGCCAAAGGAAATGCTGACATGCCTGCCAGGCTTTTAGACATCATTAGGATGTGAGCCGCGAAATGTAATCTCTTGGTTGAAGCCTTAAAGTGTAGGAATGGTGTCATATTTTGTAATATTAATCATAATACAGTATTCAAGCACTCACTGTACTGTAATTGTTTTTCTTTGAAGGGAGAAAAAAAGAGAAGCTCAATTTATTCTCAATGAAGTTAATTTTTTCATAAAACCACACATCCTGTTTTAACTCGCAATCTATATTTAAATGGCAGCTGTGTGAGAGAAATAAATATAATCCGAAAATCTCAGAAATCAGGGTAATCAGATGCGAAACCTGGTTTAAAACAAAATCAACGGTTGTCCCTTTTTTTGTAAACATACTTGTAATTGAGGGTGTAAGTAGCTTAGGCTTTAGAACTCGAGGGTCACGGTTTGAAATGCAAATGAAATGCCAAATGGCGACTAGTTGCTCGAGAGATGCTAGTCTGCTTACCGACTACTTTTAACAGTCTCTTAGCTCAAGAGGCGCAGCACCAATATCTCCCCTGTATGAATGCGTGTGAATGGATTCCTACAATGGTTCAAACGGACTGTACCACACTGGCGTCATGTTCATAAATGATTATGAATAAAATCGGGTAACATCAACTACACACATCTGTCTGCCTGCGGCTTTGACCAACTTTAGCATAATTGTGCTACACCACCTGCGCCACGAGTTGGACCTGCTTTTACCAAGTCTAATATTTAGTCTACTTTTGTAACCAAATTTGCAGATGCGCGAGGGGTGTGGCGCATCTACCTACTTCGGTAAGACGCCGAACTGGACCATTGCTTTGGCATGAAAATCATGATGCGCCTTTTTTAGACTAAGCGCAAGCTATTTTCTGTTACCAAATTTTTATTGTAGTGGGCGTAAGAATGTCCAAGAGGTGTAACGCGGCCTCTTTTTTCACAGAGCACACAGATGCCACTCTATACCAAAATAGGTCCTATTATCTCTCTGCATGCACAGGCGGGTCATAACTCTAAAAAACAAAGCTCCTGCTATTGTTGTTAAGTTTCTTTGTTGTGCTGATGACCATACATCCATCTGGATTAGCCTCAGTAACAAGCCTTTGCTTAATTGAATTAGAGTTTTAACATGCAAGACTTGCCTAAGGCCAGCTTGTCTTGAGCAGAAAGCTGATTGATTCTTGCTGCTGCTGTCTTTAAGAACATTCTTGCACTGACAGCTACCAGAGTAGGTATGTTCGATTCTGTCTCAAAAACATTAGAAATTATCATTTCATATCATGTGATTTTTTTAAATTCATCTTTTGGAGCACTCTCAGCAGTGTGACTACTCAATACCGGCCGTGTTCTCCCACATTTTAAATTTCAAATTTCAATAGTAAACTTTAGAGGGTGAGGACCTTCTCAGCAAAGCCAGAGAAAACTGAAGAGGTCAATGCAGAAAGCTAAGAAGAGAGAGAGAGAGAGACATCATGTTTGTCTTTTTTCATGACACAACATATTTCACTTCCTCTTTTGCCCATTCTTGTTTTAACATTTTTCCCCCTCCATTAAGTATGATGAAAGTGCACAAGAAAGTGGACTCTGCAAATGTACCTTTCCCTGTTGTATGTATTGTTCTCTTTTTAATAAAACAGGTGAATAAAATGGCTGAATTTACACAGCAGGGTTCGTGTGACCCAATTAAATGCTTTTGCCCTTAATAGGCATAATTTGTACATGTCCTGTGACAGCATCAATGGAAAAACACATGGAATCAGATATCCTCAGACCAGAATCAGGCCTATCCCAAATGTTGGTACAAATTCAATATGCAAATAGTGTAGCAATAATAATAATAATAATAATATTAATAATAACAACAGATTAGATATACAAATTTATTTACTTCATTGAAATACAGACTGGTGACATACCGTATCATTAAAACCGCGTCTGCACAAACAGCAGAAATAAAAACATTGAAAAACATTTTAAGCAATACAAATGGATGGACATGTCTATATGATTTTGGAAAATCTGAATCCTTTGTGAATGAGTGTTAATATTTTCTGTGCGCGTGTTATTGTTGACTTCGGGGCTGTGACTGCCTGAAGTTTACGCTTGGAAAGTTATTTATGTGAAATTCGGGTGTCTGCGCATGCAGGTTGTTTCATGTGCTCTATCTATATAAAAAAAAGACAAATCTGATGTATTACTTGAAATTTCCATGGAAATAGACAGTCATAACAATTACATTAAAAATTGGTCAGCATGGACTTAAATGTGTCAATCCAGCTTTCAGGTGACCATAGTTGCTCCATTTTACATGTTTATGAATCCTGTCTCAAAGGAAAACACAAACAGGTCCACTGGTTGGCTGCAATGTAGGAAGTCTGGAAATGACTCTGCTATGACAAAATGGACGTCGGTCCCAAAAACATTGATAAAATGCGCCGCAAAAAGATTCTCTGTAAAGAGCAATTCATCGGCACTTCTCTTCCACCATTAA
The DNA here is from genome assembly GCF_025434085.1 of Hippocampus zosterae. Taxonomy (NCBI): domain Eukaryota; kingdom Metazoa; phylum Chordata; class Actinopteri; order Syngnathiformes; family Syngnathidae; genus Hippocampus; species Hippocampus zosterae. Next base: position 11,303,344 of record NC_067455.1, read on the forward strand.
CAACATGAAGGACAATCCGACTTCACCAGCAGGACTACCACTCAAGAAATGATGAATGAAGCTGAGCAACACACACGTGAAAACCCCGCAGAGTTGAGCAAACACTGCATTCACCTACATTAATTTATGCGAGCGCGTAAAAGTTTGCTGGATGTTCCATTTTTGCTTAACATTCAGTTCTTAGACGCTTGTACTCCGCATCATAGCAACATCCGCGACTATATCATTATATTATATGTTTAGTATGTCAAAAGATTGCGTCTGCATTTCTTGTACGTGTACCTTCTCAGAACAAGCGACACAGATGGTAACACCTGCGCAGATCTGCTTAAGGCTTGACAGGTAAAGACTGCCAAACTCAGAAGGAGACAGTCCAAATAACGCTCTTGAGCTGCTTAAAATGTGATCATGATGTCAACCACTCCCTTCTACTCCATGTGCTTCATTCATACAATCAAAAGACAGAAGTACAAACCACTCAAATTTTCACACGTTCACCACAAGGCATCATGCTAATCAACCACATCCTCAACAATACACACACCCACACACACACACACACACACACACACACACGACTGAAGACTGAACAGGTTCCTGTTGCCGAATGAGATACTGTATAGTAAAAGGCGTAAAAAATATTGACAGCTCTCAATATGATCCAGTACTGGAAACTTCACCAACACATCACAATAATAGACATGTCTGTTAAATGAATACCTCAAAAACAGACCAGTGTCATATTTGTAAAAGGCACATTTTCCTCTATTGGATGTCAGAGAGAGGATGGTGGAAATAGACCAAATGTGTCCATCAGGGTTTGTCAGACCGAGCTCACATTTGTCAGGCTTGAGTGGGGTAAAATGCTCTCAGAGGAAATTGTTCCGTTTGTGCAGCGAGCTCAGATAAGTGTGATCGCAGTCATCTGATCCTGGTCCTTATTGTTTGGTGAGGTTGGACCATGTCCACTTGCAAGTTAAGTGGAGTGAAAAATGTCACCAAGCAGTCCAGTCCAAACGGTTTGGGTAGGATCTTTCCATTCAAGGATAATAACGTCATGTGCACACCATGCAACTCAGAGAACCAAACGTCTGATTTGTAGACCGCTGAGCGGTATTGAGAAAATGTCATTAGCTTGAGATATATTTGCAGAGAAACACACACAGACATTTGGAGGCATTTCATCGATTTCACAAATTCTGAAAGCTGCATCAACAAATCGTTCCTCTTTTATTAACGTGGATTCCTGAATAAATCATGAATATTTCTTTAATAGTTTGCTAAAGACAGGGCTGTGAATACACAGAAGAAGCCTGAAACACTAAGTACAAGCTCAATGTTGGAATAACATGTGATATGCGATATGGGATTTCAATATTAGCATGCTAACTCAGTAGCATAACTAATCTCTTTTTTGCAATAATTCCATATGGATTGGTGTTGAGTATTTGGTAACAAGTTCAAAACATATATATATATATATATATATATATATATATATAAAAAAATCAGTTATTGTTATAAAATAATGAGTAGGTTACATGTGAGTGTAAATTATTTAGGTTCACTGTATTCTCTTAAATTCAGCTCCCTCGGTTAAGTCAAACGCCAAAGCTAACTTTCAAAAGTGCTATTGCTACAAGATCTTCCTAATATTATGTTTACAGTCTATACTAATTGATTACACAAATTAAAAAGTCAGGCCAGAAACCTCTTAATATGTTAAATAAACTTGATTCATTGGCAGCGGTCACAGTATTTGAAAAGCAAAACTGGCTAAAAGGGAGCAGTACATTATTCAAGCGCTTCAGTGCTGCCACTGAAATACACTGTGAACGCTTTGAATAATTCAGGTACAAAAGCTCTGATATTCTGTTAAATCCTTTAGCATGTGTAATTGTTTTTAACGTGAAAAAGATCTGAAAGTGCAGCCTGTGTTAAAAATTCATGTCAAGTTTCTGGTGGAGAGTGTGTTTGGGCTTCCTTCTGCCTCTGATGCCTGGAGGAGGTTACAGACTGGCACAGCAAGCTGCTATTAAAAGAAAATAAAATTTTAAAAAGTCAGCATGTCACTATAATAAGCGGAATAAGAAACAAATGTAATTCTAAAACCTTTAATCATCGTAACCCATCTGTAATAATCAGTGTGACTAAAATGCACTGAATGCTCACTGCTGCGTCCTCTTTTCCCCATTACTATACAAATGTCACTCCACTCATCTTTACAATTGGATCTTCAAAAACCACATCGACCTATTTACTCATACAGCGTAGTGAATTATTCATGTGGGGAAAGAGGGAACACCTGAGTATGCCTAAAATCCCAACAGATTATTTCTGATGGTTTGTTTTATCCACTTCCTAAACTGTTCCATCTTTTCCTTCTTTGTACCTATAATATGGACCGAATGCGACCCGAGTCATAAAATACATAGTTTACAACACAAGATGACGCCAATGCCTTTGACAGATCTGTTTGAAAAGCAGTCACATGAGTGAGTATGTGTAAAGCAACCTGACGAAGGTGACATCTAATGAGGTCTTCTCTGGATGCGATGTTTAAGAGCTCTCAAGGAGGTGAGTCACATGCACCTGGCCTGACGCGCATTTGCTGATGTCACCCAGGGGTGGGGGTGGGGGCGGGGGGATTAGCTTTACAAAAACCGAGACCATGAACATTAGAGCTCGTCACCCCCCAAATCCCCGTTCTTGGGTGTGTTCAGAAAAACCCGCCGAGGTGCACTGCTTCACTCAGAACATTCGAAGACTCCCAACACTGTTCAAACGTGCTGTTCGGTTATTACGAGAACCCCAAAAGACAGAACACCAGAGCGCATTGAGTCAGACAATACAAGGAAAGTAAACAGGTGAAGCACTAGCAGTTCATTATAGACTGCGTTCATAAATTCGGCACCAGCACGAGGACAATAAAATGTCTGATAAATAACGATGTAAAACTTTTTCTTTATAGTTTAAGATGACTTACTTTAACAAGAATCCCACGTCACATTGTAGCTAAAGGTACAATTCTGGTGTGTTCATGCAGCTTTTGACGCTATAAACCCTTGTTGGAGAACTGTATGCCGGCTGCCTTGACTATTGTTCTTCTTCTGTGTGTGTGTGTGTGTGTGTGTGTGTGTGTGTGTGTGTGTGTGTGTGTGTGTGTGTGTGTGTGTGTGTATGTGTGTGTGTGTGTGTGTGTGTGTGTGTGTGTGTGTTTGTGTGTGTTCGGAGAACATATAATTCGTGAAAAGTGAGGAGACGCTATGCTGTAAATAGGTTCTTTATACAGGAATATCTCTATGTTCTGACTTTCATAGAAACTCAGGTTATGTCTGTGTCATACCTATGGAACTTCCAAAATGGTGAAATATTTTTGGATAGTTACTTTCATCTAAATCTGCACAAAGTGTAATGTTTGCTCTTGGCCCTTGCCACACGACTTCCACAACTAATTTGGTTGTTTTGCCCAACCCTGCACTTGAGCGACAGCCTGCCTTTGGATTTTTACCGCCACTGACAAATGATGTCATTAACGGTCAACAATTGAAGCTAAGTCCGGAAAATCCATGACGACAGAACTAAACACGAGTCGTAATGTTGGTAGAAGTGATTCTATGGATGGAACGGAACAGCTGCAAGGCGGAAAATCATTTGTGCCAAATAAAAAGAAAACGGCACTGGCAGAGTGCTAAGAGGCACAAGTGCCTAAGCATTAAAGAAGGAAGCTGTGCGTTGGCACGGTCCCCAAGGGATAAATCACTTGAATTGGAAAACTTGAAGGAAATGAAACACGATGTCTACAAATCCATCACTCAGAAAACACTGCTTGTGCCAACCAGTACAGTTCAAGCTCCTTTGAGCATGGACTGTGAACTCAACAGATGATCATGTCAGCATCGACGCTGCTATTGTTGAACTGCATAATGAAAAAAAAAAGTTTTTTAATAATCCCCCATTGCACTGAACAGATGTGTATATCGTGTTCCTACCTCACAATAAGTTCCATTTCCTGTTCTATGGTGTTCATAACACAGCCTCCATTACTCGTCACAAAAACGCACAAAAGCAAAACTCCTGCGGAGTTATTTCTTTGGAGGCTCGGTGTGTTATGAATATGGTACTACCTCAGGGCGTCCTTCCACAGCCGCAAACATGGAATATGAGTTATATTAGTTGCTCTTCAACAAGGCACCGAACCCTTAAGTTGTTTCAAGAGAGACAGACCTCGCATTCATCTCACCATCTCAATATCTCAGCCATGATGCAAGGTGAGGATTGTCATTTCTGTGTGCATCGGTTGTGTTTTAATTCAATTCTCTGTGTGTTATACAAGAGTGTACTGTATTGACTGGCTTCTTCATAAAAACGGCATCTAATGCAAAAATCCGTGAATGGATACACTGTACTAACGATAAAGATCTGTCGCCGTTCAAAACCAACTGGGAAATGTTACCAAACAGCCCCGCATCAGATGAGTGGTAAAGAAAAAGGATACAGGCAAAAGCTGCAGATACGTATAGCGAATAGAAGAGTCAACAAAAGAACAAAACACGCAATGAGAATGGTGACCGTCTGCAACTCATTGAGACCACATTTCCATCTCCAACCCCAAACTCTAAATTTGGTTCTCACTGAAGGGATTTTCATTGACAGGATAGGCATTCATATTGCTGTATTGCAGTTATTCAGATAGTCACAAAATACTTGCTTTTGTCGAAGTGCTGCCATTTATTGTCATAGCTGATTCGGGCAAAGGGTTGGAATACGTGAATAGCCAATAAGGTTGTGATCCACAAGCTACAGCGCTGACATCGAGTTAATAGAAATGCGACAGAATTCACTTCTGAACTCTTTCTTGGCAAACCAATCGCATCCTGTCAGAGGGCCAGTGAAGAGTGCTAATGATGGACTAAACCCAAATTGGCAACCGGCACATGTTTGACTTCAGCAGCCACTAATCTTCTCCACCGGATTTGATTGCTTTGGAGCATATAACTTAAAACTCTGTCAATATCTTGAGGAGCAGCTGGGAGCCAACCTCCAATCCCGTACAGTGTTGCTATATCTAAATTTGACATGAACATTTTGCAAATACAGCCACACACATTATTTTTCTTTTACCCCTCCCAATACATAAATCAAATTTCTTTGGCACAACTCCTCACTGGGCGATTTGGGGCCCATCCCATCTGATGCTGTACTTGTCACAAGCCAGTCAGCAACAATGCACACCCACACATTCGCGCCTATGGACAATTTACAGTCTTGAATGAACCTAAACGCATGACCACAAGCAAGAACATGCCAACCCCACACTCATAACCATGAGGCAGATGTACAAACCACTAGTCCACCTGTCCCGATTCAAATGACTAAGTAATCAGTCTAGCAGGCATCCATCAAGGCTGGGTTTTCAATCATGAGCTCAGAAGGAAAAAACAGCCCCGCATCAGATTCATTACAGCTGACAAGCACTCAAGCTTCCGTCTACAATTCCCATCAATGAGCAGCACACATTCCCAGTAAGCAACACAGAGTGAGCCTCCAGGACGCAGCGCCTGGCGAGCATTACCTGAAAGGCTCCTTTGTCAGCCAGTGCACCCGAAGGGTGCTACGTGAGTCGTGAAATTCCAGCTTGTGTGAATGTCAGCCAGTCACGCTGACCTCAAAAGTTCTGCAAGTCTACGTTGCATTTCTAAGGAAACGTGTGGGTGTTTGCTCATGACTAACATGGAGAAATTGACTAACGAAGATAGTCTTGACGAGCATCAGTAATGCTCTGACAGTGGGCGTGAGATGCTGGGCTGCGCCGAGCGCTGTGTACCGCACATCTCAGCATGTATGAGCAATGGCTGTCACTTTTTTAAGAATGCATTATTCATAGCCTTGGCGTGTCATGTATTTTTATCAAGTGTTTCTCTTTCTTCTAACTTCAAAACAATAAGCCGTTGCTACTCAAACACGAGACCAAAACTCGAAATCAACTTTATACCACTCGACAAAAGATCTTGAAATAACAGGAATGACTAAGAGCCTGAAGAAGAGAGCACGCTCACCTTGATGTGTTTTTCTGGCGATGGTGGTGGATGTTTCGAATATGTGGCACAAAAAGAGGTAGAGGCAGCGAAAATGTCAATAATATACAAAGATATTTAATTAAAATGACTGCCTTCTGGTTCGTGACACGGCACAGCTTCCACTCATTCATGGGGCGAGAGGGGGGGGGCCTTCATTTGCTCACCGCTGCGGAAGGCGGATACTTGCTCGCTGATCCAAATAAATTAGAGTTAAGAAAGAAGTGACGAAACATTAGAGGGCGTGGCTTCATTTTTCCCCACAGAGTGCCTCTATGACGTATGTCGGGGACGCCCCCAACCAGTCAATTTGTCATTTCTGGTTAAGATTACTAAAACCTTCCATTCGTTTACCTGGTGTAAACCTTGAGAGTATATTTTTTTTAATTAACTACCTGAGAACATTTGAACTAAGAATAATAACGCCGAATGACATGACTAGAAATAAAATAAAAATAAAGAAATAATAAAGAAAAAAAGAAAAAAAATGGTGGGACCAATATGAAGTTATACTGCCGTCTATTGACCAAGCATCCTAATTACACCTCTGCGGATAAGATGCCCTCAAATAATTGAAGCTCATTTTGGAGATTTGCTTAATACATTTCAGTCTGTCCTTTTTTAAAAATTTAGAAGTTCAAACGGTATTTCTACTTTTAGTCGACCTTCTTATACAATTATCCATCACAAATATCGACTGAAGTACAGAATGTATCAGTAATTTTAGCCCCTCTTGTGTTCATCAAATTTCTAGTTACTCTAGTGACTGTATGTTGCTAAAACAGGTTCTGTTAAATAAATAGCTCAAAGGGTGAATCCTGAAGAAAATGCACAATGCTAATGTTGGTTTATGATAATTGTTCATTAAACCTGCCACACATTGAACAAAGATATGAACATCACGGGCCTGAAACAAAAGATCACTGATGCCATCGCCATTATTGATGATTCTATGCTCTAGCAAACATGAAAATGAATCGAGTCGCACCCTGATGTGCTCTATGCAATTATTAATGCACATTCTAGAGGTGAATTAAACGAGGCAAAATAACTTCATATTTCTCATTTTGCAATAGTTTGCACAGACGTATCTATTCATTTGCTGCTGTAATAAAGGTGTTAAATTATAAAGAGATTGCATGAGCATCCTGTATAATAGCCAGTAGACACATCATTTAGTACTGGTACATCACTACATCTTTATTTATACAGCGCTTTCACATGAGCATAACCAAATACGAGAGCTCGATGAAAATGTTTTTTTTTAAATTGAAACAAAATAGAATTCTATGATATGATTATTCGGGGCGGCGCGGTGGGTGACTGGTTACCGCGTCCACCTCACAGTGCAGAGGATGAGGATTTGATTCCGGGCTGCGGCCTTCCTGTGTGGAGTTTGCATGTTCTCCCCGTGCCTGCGTGGGTTTTCTCAGAGTACTCCGGTTTCCTCCCACATTCCAAAAATATGCATGGCAGGCTAATGGAACACTCTGAAATTGTCCCTAGGTGTGATTGTGAACGCAAATGGTTGTTCGTCTCTGTGTGCCCTATGATTGGCTGGCAAACAGTTCAGGGTGTACCCTGCCAACGGCCCGAAGACAGCTGGGATAGGCTCCAGCACACCCGCGACCCTTATGAGGATAAGCGGAATGGAACACGGATGGATGGTTAGTATTATTTCAATTATGACCATGTGGTGCCACCGTGCGACACACACAGAGTCTGATCAACCGGGCCAACCTCAGCAGAGGAAGTTAAAAATGGCCGAAACACCCAATGATGTTGAGGCATTCAACTGATGATGTGTCGGACAGGGTGCACCCAAATCCCACCCCACCCCAAGAGGACATTTCCAACTCTTCCATCTATTGTGCTGAACATTTAAGGACTTGAAACAGCAAGTCCTATAAAGAAGACAGAAATAAGTGAGGTGTGTCGATAATGATGTGTTTTGAATCAACTCAAGCATAATTTGCATTGTCAGGTAAAAGTATTTCTGATTATGTGTGCAGACAAACACCAAGAGGAGGCAAAGCAACCTGAAATTTATTGCAGGTGAGCATCAGAGTCTCTGTACTGTGTTTTATGACTGCCAATAAAAGTAAATGTGCATAAAGATCCCGTGAAAGCGCACGCATTTTAAAAGAAATGAGGCAGCGTGATCCCGTTTATCGTCGAGTTCCTGTCAGGGAAAGAGCAGTAAAAAGTTTTAAAAAAGAAGAGCTGCAAACATCGGTTTGTGTTTTGTGTGTGTGTGTGTGTGTGTGTGTGTCAAATGTCAATGTCCTTCTATTCTGAAAGCATAAATGAATGAAAACTGAAAAGAAAAAATGAAAATGAAAAGAATGTTACATCATTCGAAGCTGAGGGTCAGGCCTCAAGAACGTTGTGTCACAAAGCGCCGGTTTGAAGGTTGAAGCCCTTCTTTTCCTTTCTGAATGTTTGCCTTTTACTTTCACATTCGAAATCAGGTTTTTTTTCTTCTCTTGTTTACTGTTCAATATTTCAAGTCAAAGTTTAGTACATTTTGCCGAGAATTCAACATAACGGCGGCTGACCACATTGTCAGTGGATGATGTTACAGTTGAGGCCATAGAAGTTATGTTTCTTGCCGGTGAAAATATTGTCCCTCAAGTCCACAGAAGCATATTTGACGGAGCTGTTAAAGTTGTGATGGGCGTTTGTCCTGGAATAATTGCCTTGCAGACCCAGAAGGCCATCACCCGCACCCGCCCTCGTGTTGGCAGCTTTTCCCGCAGGTGCGATGCCGGGCAGCACACGAAGCCGTGACGGTTTGCGTCGGTCGCCTTGTTCGTTTGTCGACGCGGGAGGCCTCGTGAGGTTTTCATCAAAATGCACTTTGGCTGCCTCCTTGCTCTCCGCTTGATTTGACTCGGTGGCTTCGGTCCCATCACTCACGGCGCGTGAGGGATCCGAAACCACGTTCTGTGGATCCGTTGTTGTATTGCATTGACACATGGGACAGATACGTTGGATCCTCGCGGAAGTAGCGCCTTGGTTAGTAGCCGGTGAAAACATGTCGGCGTAAGTGCTCTTGTTGTTTCTCCCCTGTCTTCTTCTCTGTCTCAGTTTCGAAGGAACCAGCACATAAACAGACCGATCCCTCTGGAGGGAAAGCTTCTCATTAGCGACAGTGGAATGCTGTTGCGTTGACTTAATTGCATATTTTCTCACCTCTGTTCCCAGCGGTGCAGAATGCGAAGTCCTCCCAGTGGGCTCACTCATTTTTTCCCTGAAGTCATTCATTTTACAAGCTTGCTGCACCCCTAAAAAAAAAAAAAACACAATAAAAATAAAGAAAGATGAACAATGTGGCTCATCAAAAGAGCACCACTTTGGACTCACAGTGAAACATGGTTGGGACGGCATCATTAGCGACTGACTTATCACGAGAGAAACACTCAAAGAGTCAATTGCCTGGAGCCGCGAGACTTGCAGGAGGCCCTCATGTTTCATAAAAACAGATTAATGATTGTTTTCTTCCGTTTAAAAAAAGAAGAAAAAAAAGACTGTTTTAGTTTCAATTCACGTGCTTAACAACACATCGAATGCTTGGGCTATCTTGGGCGTTTCGAGCGCTCTTCTTCCGGGGCTAGCGAGAGTTATAAGGGCCCCCAAATGTGTTATAAAAACAAATTAATAAGAGTTTTCTTCCATTTAAAGATGCTTTTTAAAAAAATGATTGTTTTTGTTGAATCCACATGCTTTAAAACACATCAAATGCTGAATCTGTCATGATCCTCTTCCTTCTTCTGCAATTGACTATTTCTGTGCGATTGAGGAAGAGGGGAGCAATAAGCAATACAACTTTGTGAACAACACGAAACAAAGATGTCCCAGTAGAGCGGAGAAAAGGAGAAGGTGAGTGGAAAAACTTTTTTTTAACTATGAAAGGATTCAGCCTGACCGACAACAGCAAGAATGCCTTTTGCGGTAGAACTGCCCTTCATCTTAGCCTGAAAGATTCTCACGTCTGCTAGACAGCAATGACCTTGTGCAAGTCAACATGGCTTCATCAGAAAACAACTGACATTTTGGAATGGCACGGGCACAGCCCAGAACTAAATCCAGTTAAAACTCTTGATTCAGTCATCTGAAGTGGTTTGACACAGCGGGGGGGGGGGGTTGGTGCTCCTCTGCAGGGAAGCGTAGACAGCAGTTGTTTACACAACTTGAATAGCAACGAGGACTCCTACCCAAAAAGACTTGACGCTGCAACTGGGTCCAGGTATTTATTTTTCATGTGGCTCGCAGCAGTGGAGTACGCATGGGCCGCCAGTGCCCAAGGCGAGTCAAGACCAGCGCCATCTAATCCGTTCCGCGCTCCCCAGGGGGCCGCCAGTCCACTATGGATCTTTTTGTACCCTTTCGGAACTCTCCATACTTTGTGCTTGTGTGCAAACCAAAACGTGTGTTTATTATTAGCGAGCCAAACCATTTATTTGGGTCATTGTGCAAACGTCAAAGCAAATATCTTTGGCCAAGATGCACAAGGAATAATAAATGTTATGGAATGGAGAACAAACTGCTACTGTTGTAGGTAGGTACAGTCCATATTTCTATTTCTATAGATCCTTCCCCGACGCAATGCCACTGGTTTGTGCATTGCCAAAAAGTAGAGTCCTGTGTAAACGTCCCAGGCCACTATTAGATTTGTTGTTTTGCAGTAATGACCAGTACAGAAACAATGTCAGTCAGTCACAGTAAAAGTGAAAAAAAAAAAAACAGATGACAAAAAGACAGTCAGCAGCATTTTCATTCTGGGCAGTTGAACGAGGAAGTTCCATGTGATTAGAATACCGGTAGTCAACTTCATTTAATTCGATCCAAGAAATAAAAAAATACTGTCTTGTACTCGTACCCTCTACCCGGATCCTCACAACTCGTTTTGACCATGCGGCAAATCTAGTCTGCTAATTTACATCTGTCCGACTATTTACTGTTTTGTTTCAAAATGACTGATATGCAAAAGGTGATTAAAAATATACATGTATTTTTAATCATTTTATTAAATTATTAAATTCTAATAATAATAATGATTAATTATTATTAAATTATTTTATTTAATGTATTTTAATGTATGTATCTTACTGTTTATTGTGCATGCTAAATCGCTCCATGTACAGCACTTTGTATGCAGCGATGGCTGTTTGAAAGTGCTCTATAAGTACTGTTGACTTGCCTTGACTTGACATATTGGTAAACAAAGGTCAAATATGAAGGGTCCAAAAGCAGTCCATTTGAGGATAGCACCCCAAAGGCCAGCCGTAATATTTGCAAGGGTTCTCCATTATAGTTGCTGTCTTCAGTGTCTATTTCAGCTTCTTGCAAAGACCATTTAAAGGAATTTACCTTGGTAGTGCATCTGATAAGAAGTGATCCAATGCATCCTATCCATACTCCTCAACATGTTACTTGTCCAGTCAGAAGCCGTCAAATCCCCGTCACAAATTTGGGGGTTGGGCAGAACCGCCTTTGTGGGAGCCGCGTACAAGGCGTGCCGTACTCCCCTGACGGGCTTTGGACGCTAGAAAACAAGAATGAACAGAAAAGCTCAGATGTGTACATTAGGTGGTGTGAATTTTGTAGGTCAAATGTCATTTACGTCTGTGTAGCTAATCTCTCCTGGCCACTTGGCTGTTTTTGCCCTTGTTGGTGTCTCCAAAATCTCATGCCTGTATGGACCACCTGAATGAGGGGGGCAGGGGGGGACAAAACAGCTGAGAAAGCAACAGCTTACAACCAGCCACTACCAATTACATCCTTCGTACCTTTTGTTTTGCTGAGTACAGTAACCTTCGGTGTAGTTGGGACGATGGGGCTGATAAAAGGGAACAGGGCCGGCCTAAATCCCGTTCGACGATCGCCGGATGACCGGAAGGATGGGAACATCTCAAAGCGGGAGATGTGGGAGGCATAGGGATGTTCTCTTGGAATCGCAGTCTTTGCTGCTTTCTCCCTGTTTGGAAATCATTTAGTCAACACATGTTCAAGGTGGGCTCAGCCGCAAGCGCATTTCGACAAGGAATCATCGCAGGAGCCATACTCACACTACATTTACATCTGTGGGTTTTGGAACGCTAAGAAAAAACACATAATTACTCCGCGGCGGTCTTGTTTAGTGTAAAGCTAACGGCGAAACAAGCAGGATTACTCACAGCTGATCACTGAGGGGTGCATCACTTTTCTTTGTGACATCACTGATGTAAGAGTGACTCACAGTTTGCCTGTAAAAGGAGAAGAGCAATCATTAGTTTCGATTCATTTGCCAGTTTTGGGATGCATGTTGTCCGTATGGGCTCACCTGACGCTGTTGTTGACTGCGGAGGACTCCATCTGATTGCAAAAACTCAGATGAGATGATTGAAGAGAGGAACAGATTTTCTTTCCACCATGAAAAGATTCATTTGGATTGGAGTTGTAAAGAGGTGGAAGCCATTGGGGATGCATTGATGCAGAAAGAAAATGTTCATGTATATTCATTTTAATTCACTTCTATCTTAACGTCGCATACTTTAGTTGATATTTAATTCAATGATCCGCCCTCCCCACACACATACAAATGTGATTGACAACTAGAAAAAACGAATTTACCGCATATTTGGTTAATTTTATTCCTTTACATGAATGCGTTAAATAGCCAAAGCATTTTATTGCCATTGCTTAATGATACTTCCAATACCGGATATCCCTGTTTATGTCCATACGTTTCCTTTAATTTTCATGAAAATGTTGCCACACTGACAATAAAACAAAATGACGTTTTGAAAAGAATCATGCATGACTACCGGTATATATATAATGGAGCGATGTGTATGTTAAGTACACTGAAAAAAAATGGCGTGTTGAATTTATTCAATTTTATTTCATCCACGGGTTGCGTAAAATGAAATCATTTGGATCCAGATACATCACCGGTGTCAAACTCAAGGCCCGGGGTCCAGATCTGGTCCACCACATCATATTATGTGGCCCGTGAAAGCAAATCAAACATGTCAACTTCCATGATTGATGCTTGCTAAAATTTTAAAATCTCATGTGTGATAAATAGCAAATATTGTTAGCATTTTCTTGTGACCAAAGCCCTCACAACAGCCACGTCAACAATTGTTGAATAAACCATTATTCTTGACTTCTTCATATGGTTTGACAGTCATTATGGCCCTCCAAGGGAAACGGTGACTCCAATGTGGCCCATGACAAAAATGAGTTTGACACTCCTGATACATGTTTTAAGTAGCTCTATAGTTCAAATGTATCTGAATCGAGATGATATCATTTGGTGCCACCACTTAACAAATTTAATTCAACAAAAACGTTTTTCAATGTATTGAACATAAATGTCATATTTTTCACTCATCCGAGCTTTATAATCGACATGCTGTGTTGAAGTAGCACCTTGGAGGCAAGCCGCACAGTGGACATGCATTCAACACAACAGAACAAATTATCTTCCAAGCCTTTCGAAAAGAAATCACCAAATTGAACAAATGTTACTCTGGTTTACCTTCACAGGTACGAGCAGCCAGTCCACCTTGTCCAGTTGACGGATAGCGTTTCTTAACAGTGCAGCAGGAGGTGGTTAAAGAAAGAAGGGCCTGGATCCGAAGAGTCCAGATCGACCAAACAACTGTGACGATAAATTTAATACATCACAGATTGCATAAATCACATTATGAGCTGAATGAGTGCTCAAGCTATCACTGTTGGACGCATGCTGCAACCAGACACCTGCCTAGGAAAAAATTGGTTTTGCTTACAAGGAGTCATCTTTCACCCTCTCTGTTGCAATGCAACCGAGGAGAAACAGCTACATGTCAAGGGTACACGTCAACACTACTCTCAAGGTCTGAGGGATGATTGAGGAGGTTATTTGCATCTATACACATATTTGATTTGCTCTAAAACATACAAAATGAGGTGTCATAGAGAAGTTCCAGGACCTCTAACTGGCTGATTGTGATTATGAGCGGAGGTTTGTCGTTATGGTAAAGAAGCCATGAGTTGTCCTTTCAAAACGTTCACCTCTCTCATGCACTGAACAAAACAAACGCCATAGGCACTCTGCAGACATGCTGCTTGATCGTCTGGCCCGCTTTGAAGAGGAAAACTGGTAGTTTGGGTTTGAATTTTTTTTTTTTTTTTGTGACACCAGTGCTGGAACAATTCTTCCACGTTATATTCTATCGCCCCATTTTCTGTATCAATAGTCCTATTGTCATGGTTGAGGTGGAGCTTATCCCAGCTGACTTTGGCCAAGGGGCAGGGCACGAACCGGACTGGTCCCCGGCCAACTGCAAGTTGCTTACGTATTCATATGCAAAACATACAATGTTGAAAGAAACCCTAAGTGCCAATCGATAGCAAACTTGCAGTGAAACAATGGCTCACTTTAGCATTCTATAAAATCTGGTTCTCAATGATGAATGCATACATTACACTCGGTGTTGGACGTTATACAATGCACAAAGCTCTCTCCTTTGACTCTCAGCAGCAATGTACTACGAGACTCTGTTGGATTGTGCTTTTTAATTGGGATTCCCATGAGATGTCCTTGAGAGGAACAGTAAAATACAAACGTACGGCAGGCCAGTAACCAGTTACATAGATTTGCTCCAGTGGAAAGAGCCGTTCGCCCGATTCCTGCCACTGTAGTGAATCACATATTGCCGCAGCTTGATAATATCGAGGAGAGGTATAAAGAGTGGTTATGGCTTGCAAGGGGTTGCACAAACACACAGGAGTTTAAGTAGAAATGGTGGCTGAGGAAAAATAGCGTTCGTGACTGCAAATACTGTATCTGTGATGTAATCGATCAGTTAGGACAGAGTGGGAAAACTATGGCCCGTGGGCCAAATCCGGCCCGTTGGTCTTTTTAATCCGGCCCGCCGAAGGTTGGTACACAGTTAAGGTTCGATGTCAACGACTGCATTCATTTCATTTGAACTTGTAATGACAGGCATTTCAACGCCAGGTGGCACAGTTACTTGAAGTTGCAGAGCATAGGGAGGAAGGGGGAGACGATACGGAAGCCCGCAGTAGCGCCAAGTCAAGCAAATCCCGTTCGATATGACGGAATAATGTAGTCTTAAAGTCTGAAAAACGTGCCAAAAAATGCAAAATACTGCTTTTTAAATAAAGAAATCCAATTAATATTGTCAAATTTAGTTCACCCTTTTGATCCGGCCATCCATAATATTTTCTGCTTCTCATGTGGCCCTATGCAAAAAATAATTGCCCACCCCTGAGTTAGGATAATACTGTCTTGCACATCCATCCATTTTCTGTTCCATTGCGTTAACCACAAAATTATTTTCTAACCTTGCGCGAGAGATCTGCCATCAGGAGACATCATTTGGTCCATCATCGATATTTTTTTCTTTTGCTTCAAATGTCACCTCATCTTTCTGATAGTCCAAGCATTCTTTGATTGAAGTCATTGCCTCTTTTGTTCCAGCTCACCCGTGTGTCCGCTTGTGTCTGTTCATTAAAATCCTGTTCATCACCTGGGTGATGCACATCTTGAGAATTTTTTTCCCTTCCATTTTGATATTTCTGCCAAGATACGTTTGAAGGGGGGAAAAAATCCAAATGAATCCAATATTGTAAATCTTCTCAGTTTTTCATGACGGACTTTGTTATTTCCTCAGCTGTACTGAAGGAGAAACCGCACTATACTCTAATCAGCTTGGAGTCCCTGTTTTTTTTTTCATGTACATTTTCTGCCTTTGGTGGTCGAGCTATTTTATTTCCTTAAAATACTGCTATTTCCCTGTGAATGAACTCTAAGGCTCTGGTTTGCATACCATATGAATGTTTTCAGTTTATGTCAGGCATGCGCAGTACTTAACATTATCAAACAATCATCTCCAACATTATGCAACCCTAGATCAAAAGACGAGTACAGTGGATCTGACAGGATATGTGGAGAGGAGCCTGCAGTGTTTTTGATGTGTAACAATGGTTATATTTAATGTGAACACAAGGGGTTGATTGCAACGTATTTGCATCACCAAACATAATATTGTGCAGCAGCTAGGCAACATGAAGATGACATTGTGAACCATGTTATTCCTCAACTTGATGAGAACTGAACTAGCGTTAGATTTTAATTTATCTATCCTGGGCTCTGGTACCGGTTCTGTGGAGAGGGGTTGGACTTTATGGCCCGTTGGACTCCAGAAGTAGCTGATGGGTACAGGCTGGCCAAGGAGAACGCAGCTTCAGCAGACTCCGAGGCAAAAAACTCGGGCAAGGGGAGAGTTCGGGGAGGCCATGGAAGCCGACTTCCGGACGGCTTAGAGGAAATTCTGGTCCACCATCTGACATCGCTGGTGAACTTGACTCGGGACATTGTGAGTCGGTGGGGAGAAAACTTCGAAGGCCTCTTCAACTCCACCAACTCATTGGAGGAAGCAGAGTTTGGGGACTCTGAGGCGGTGTCTTCTATCTCTGGGGTTGAAGTCACCGAGGTGGTTAAAAAGCTCAGTGACTGAAAGAACGAGAACCCGGATACAAGCGGCCGAAATGAGTTTCCTCCACAGGGTGTCTGGGCTCTCCCTTAGAGATAAGGCGAGAAGCTCGGTCATTCGGGAGGGGCTCGGAGTCCGTTATGTCAAGAGGAGCCAGATGAGGTAGCTCGGGCATCTGATTAGGATGCCACCTGGACGCCTCCCTGGTGAGGTTTTCTGGGCACGTCCCACCAGTAGGAGGCCCCGGCGATGAGAGAGAGACTATGTCTCCCGCCTGGCCTTGGAACACCTTGGGTCCCCCCCAGGAAAAGCTGGAAGAAGTGGCTGGGGAGAAGGAAGTCTGGGCCTCCCTGCTAAAGCTGTTCCCCCATAGCCCGACCCCGAATTAGCAGTATAAAATTTATGGATGGATGGATGAACTTGTGTGTGTGTTTTTTTTACAGTAATCCAGGTGGAATTACTGATTTAAATGTGCTATTATAAACAACAGTTTTACAGGAGGAGAGTGCCTCCTGTTGGCATTTCACTAGAATGCAGTTACTTATTTACATTTTCTTACATTTTTTTTCCCTTCCGGGCGTTCTTTCAGGAGTCAGGACCATGACAAAAATATGTTAATATGTAATCTAAATGATTAGATATCATAAGAATTTGTGAGTGATAAAATTTGTTGGGGAGAGCCACAGACAATGTAGCAAATATATCAGGTACATCAACCACGACTAATTTGAATAAACACATATTCATATTTACCACCAAAAGCCTCTATCGATCTATCTATCTATCACAACATGATTGACAGCTGCCATTTAACCACGATAGATGAAGAAATGTCTCCTGGTTCCTAGTTTCTCTAAATCTAGATGGAAAATGAGACGTGTTCCATCCAAATCATAAGTTCCACAAGAAATTATAGTTCGGTAGCTCACACAACTCTATTTTAAAGTAAATGGAATCCGTTTCTTGTGTGTTGTGCACCTGTGGCATCAAAGTCCTCTCCACCTGTAGCCGCTCTCTGCTCCCCTCCCACTGTGTTGTTCAGAAGATGGCGTTCACATGGGTAATGAATGGATTCATGTTAGGAGGACAGCACAGCCTCAGCCCACCGTGCAGCTTCACTCATGTTCCAGCAGCATTGGAGCGCGCATGCAGTTTGCTCCTCAGAACCTCCATCCCACCAAGATGACTTCGGACTATTCTGATGTCGAAGCGTTTTTAGACTGCCACCCGGAACTCTTCGAGGAGTATCTGGTCCGTAAGGCCAAATGTGAGCATATTAGCAGGTGGCTGAGGGAGCACCAGGCTCCGAAAGTGACCGCGGCCGATGTGAGACGCGGCGGCGGCTGCGGCGGCGGCGGTGCCACGGCCACGGCCACGACGGAGCCTTCTCTGTGGCCGGCCAATCCGGACGCTCTCCGACGCAGGTCGTCTCACATGGAGCTTCGGCGCAACTTCGCCCGGTCCAAAGCCACCACGGCGCACCGGACCTACGACGAGCACGCCAGTTTCAGCCAGCAGGATCCCCAGTCCAGCATGAGGCGACGCGCACTCTTGCGTAAAGCCAGCTCGCTGCCTCCCACCACGGCGCACATTCTCAGCGCTCTGCTCGAATCCAGAGTCAACGTGCCACAATACGCCTCCACCGCCACCGACCACAAGTGTCGCCTCCGGGAGACCAACGAGAGGGAGTTTTTCTTAGAACTGGTCAAGGACATCTCCAACGACCTGGACCTGACCAACCTGAGCTATAAGATCCTAATCAACGCGTGCATCCTGGTGGACGCCGACAGGTGTTCCCTCTTCCTCGTGGAGGGACCCCCGCACAAGAGGACGCTGGTGTCCAAAGTGTTTGACGTGCACTCGGGCACCACGGTCAGACCCTCCTCCTGCACCCTCAACTCCTGTGAAGTGCAGGTGCCTTGGGGAAAGGGCATCATTGGATACGTGGCGGAACACGGAGAGACCGTCAACATCCCCAATGCATACCAGGTAAACGGAACAAGCGCGATGCACTTGAATGGAAAATAAGATGAAAACTGTACAAACAAGACGTCTGTAAAATTCCGTGTTATGACCACTTACTCAATCTAATGAGATCAGCAAAGAGATACACCAATATATCTATTTCAACAACTTGTTTATTTACCGTCCAATCAAAATCCCCAATTCGTGGTGATTGGTACCAAAGCGTCCCACAAGTCAATTTGTGTATGGCACCCAGTGAAATGCATTGGAGAGGGGAAAAACAATACAATTCAATACTAAAACATGCTCGCCAAAACATTCAATCCATGGAACACGAGGAGAAAAAAACCCCTCAAAGAAACAATATGCAGAAATGTTTTCATCAAATTAGAATCACACTCAGCCGGGCAGGATCCTCACCTATGATTTGGATGAACGTCTCCCGCATGCCTTCATACTTGCCGCCTGTCATCAAATTAAACACGTGGATTGAAAAATAGTATGCCAAAATGTCTTACGTGCAAACAAAATGTCTGCAACAATTTGCGTTGCTGAGCACTACATTTTAGGACCACTTGTGCAATGGAATGACATCAGCGTTGTTCCACTATACATTCCCAATAACCGACACCCAAATTGAACAGAGCCGATGTGTTTGATGTAGCTCTTGTATACTTGCCCCTATCGTAGCTCATTCTAAAATATTACAGTGATCGAACAATTATTTCTTAAGACACTACCAAGTCAAACTTCTTGAATTTTTTTTTCTTCTTCAGTAATTGCATTCTGCACAGTAGCCAAGGTTGCATGGCACACTACTGTATGGTTATCACTCATGCAGTACTTACGATCAGATCGCCTATTCAATGCCTGTCCGTTCCTAATAGAAAGAGACACTCACATTGACATATCATAAATGTATAGACGATCTCACGGCTTACATGCTCTATTATTATGATGATTATGCTAAATACTTCTTAGACACATCTGTTTAGTTGCAATCTGCATTTTGTTGACTAGTGACCTGTAATGAAAATAAAGTGCAATATGGTATGGCCACTTTGGCCCTGTGACTTTTTGTTTTGCCCTAAAGCTCAGTATCTAATAAATGTGCGCTTTATCCTTTGAAGATAAACAATATTTTAAAAGTTTTTTTGCTGGCCATCCATCTGGCAAGTAGATGCATTTCTATTGTGTTATCATTGTGCTCCATATCACAGATTTGAACAAATTTCAGTGGGAAATAAACCTTTTGCTTGCATATGCTAAGTCATCTTGCATCATTTATTATTTAAGGGCTTCTCGTATTTATGATGTAATATAGATGTTTTACTTATTTATTCAGTATACATGAAACTTATTTTGTCCATCCGAGTCTCTCGTATGCATTTGCATTTTTTTCTTCTTTGCCTCACAGACATTTCATCTGGCGAAGAATCGAAAATTTGTTTGATTATAAGAACATTGAGGTCATCGAGTTGTGAGGATTGTGGATGGACTTTATTCATTGCTTTTTTTTCCTTGTCATTTACTTTTGAGGTCCATAGTTAATGTCTTTTATTGTGACAAAACCAAAATAATTACCAACATTTATGTCATGCTCAATGGCTCCGAGCGGTGCGTGATGTTTGACAATGGCTGCTGACTATGGTGATCTTCATGTCAGTGCTTCATCTTCATGTCAGTGCTCTCAAGGCTGCTAAACCAAAGTTAAATGCAAATCTTTTCACAATGGCATAACTGTACGAGCGTTTTTTTTTTTTATGATATGTGCTTCCTTCCATGCCTTTCAGGACCACCGCTTCAGTGACGAGATCGACAAGTTAACCGGCTACAAGACTCAGTCCATTCTCTGCATGGCTATCTGCAACAGCGACGGAGAGGTCATTGGCGTGGTCCAAGCAATCAACAAGAATCCCACGGGAACGCCTTTCACTGAGGATGATGAGAAAGTGAGACATCTCACCGGACTGCTCGCTTATACACTCACATGACATTGCCTGCGGTCAGTGGGCCGTACGGCTAGAAATATCGAGAGAAGGTGATAGAAGTATGGAACATTAAACACATCGAGGAGGGAAGCACTTTGAGTGTAAACACTTCAGTGACTCTCCGAGGAGGTCGTAGTTTTTCTTCTGCGGGCGTTAAAGCCGCTCTTGACTTAGAACTACACTCTCTGTCCATTGCTGGCAATCCAGCTAAACAGTTAAGCAGTCTTGCAAATTATTTATACTCAATTGTAGTGCAACCCCATTTCACCCTACATTAGAGTTCACGAGCTTGTCCACAAGATGGCAGAATGAAGTTGTTTCATCTGCTTTGCTTCTCATTTTAGTTTCTTTGGCCGCCTCAATTCAATCCCCCTGCTTGATGTGAATGCATGTTAAGAACTACAAATCTGAAGTTAATAAAAGCAACCCGGTTGACAATGGCAACTCACAAGCTTCTGATTTTTCTAACGCTTGAAGATAACGCACTACTTTTTTTGGTGTGCGTGTGTGATCAGGTACTGCAGATGTATTTACCCTTCTGCGGAATATCCATCTCCAATGCCAAGTTGTTTTCGGAGTCTCGCAAGGAGTATGAAAGGAGCAGGGTGCGTGATCCTATCAACCACCTTTCCACAACAAATATATAAAAATCAAACCTTTGACAGTATTAATATTCAGGCATGCAAATTTTATGGCTAGTATAGTTCATCAGCAGTTGCCGATGAAATATGGCATCGCACGTAGAGTTCAAAACTACCTTCTACTGCCTCAGGCTTTACTGGAAGTGGTCAACGATCTGTTTGAGGAGCAGACAGATTTGGAGAAGATCGTGAGGAAGATCATGCAGCGAGCGTTGACCCTCCTGCAGTGTGAACGCTGCTCTGTACTTCTTCTTGAGGACATCGAGTCACCGGTGAGGCGTTTGAAATTGATCTGTTATTTAGTTATTTATTTAGATTTTACTTCAATGAAAGAGGTCTTTGCTTCCCTTTCGGAGCAATGAAAAAATTAACCACGCTGCTTACCGTGATGTGTCCTCTAAGGTTGTGAAGTTCTCCAAGACGTTTGAGCTGATGTCCCCCTTGAGCAACATGCATCATGACATCAGGTGACATCAAACGCAAATTTAAAAAAAAATGGCAGGAACAACAAGCATTATGAGCAACATAAAATGCACTTTAACCTTTACAAGTGAGTGACCTAACTTTCACTTTCTTTCAACTTTGAGTCCCGAAACATTGAAGAGTTGGCCGTGCCCACTGAAAATTTTAGAGAAGGTCAAATTGAGTAAACCTGTATTACATTTTAGGTTCATCTTGAAATTTCATCCGAAAGCTGAATATATGTAACTTTTTGAAAGCAGATTATGCATTATAAGAATAACAGTTGAATGATGAAACATTTGGATCTACCAAAGGTTACTAGCACATACCATTTAGTAGTGGCAACACTCGTGGCCTTTTTTTTTTTTTTACAAGGCGTTGTGGTTGAATGCTCACAGGTTGGTTTTGTGGCTCTCTATCCATACGCAGCATCAGCATAGAGAAGCTGTCATGCTCTGATTGGCTGATCAATAATAGCATCGCTGAGCTGGTGGCCTCCACGGGACTTCCCGTTAACATCAGTGACATGTGCCAGGACCCACGCTTTGATGCCGAGGTGAATTTAGCACCAAGCTTTTATAAGTATTTTTACATTCCCACACGAGGATTTCAATAACTACGGCACCCAATACAATCCTTTTCTAGGCAGACCAAGCCTCAGGATTTCATATCCGATCAGTGTTGTGTGTGCCTATCTGGAATCGAACGCACCAGATTATTGGTAGGTTTGCCAGATTGAACAAAAAGTCACATTTTTTCATGTTGAAAACCAATGACGAGCCAATGACCCATCAGTCCTGGCTGATGATGCCGTTTTACTTTCTTTCCATCTTGTAGTCATATTCACTATATTACAAACTAGTGATTCAATTGGGAAATTTAATAACTATATCTCGTGATCTATATTAAAAATGGACATTTGAATTATTTTAATCAGCCTTTTTAATCAGCATTTAATCAGGTGGAGAAGGGAGATGCCGGGGTAAGGTGGCCGACAGGGGGGGAAACACGCCGCAAATGGCTGAATGCTTCAAACACAAGAATGATGCAAACAAAACACATAAACACAAAAATGGAAAAACAACAGAAACATAAGACATATTGAGAGTGAGTTAACAGCGTATTCTGCGCGTATCTGTCAAATGATAACTTCAACAAAATTATTAGGAAATCTTCGATTAGTTGATTTTTATCCCAATTCCCAAACCTTATTGCACTATTTGCAGTGTAGCGGAAATGATTATTCCAGTGTGTATTATAATTTCCTGTGCAGGGGCACTTTCAAGTTTGCCAACTAATGCCAGCTGTTTTTGTATTGGCTGTGGGGGAAGTTTTGATTTGCCCGTATGAACTCTACCCGGCATCAATTTTATTGATCGACATTGATGTGCCTGTTAAATAGTTAAACATTTTATTTCATGTGTGGTTTCTCCTCCACAGGGGTTGCACAAATTTTGAATCGTCTCGACAGGAAGACCTTCAGCGATGCAGATCAGAGACTGTTTGAGGTTTTCAATCATTTGGAGGGCACCGGGTTTTCAAAAGATTGAGCACATAAGGCATGAAAAACATTGCACTCCCTTTGGCTATTTTGCTTGTGTGCAGGCATTTGTGATTTTCTGTGGACTTGGCATCAACAACACTATGATGTACAATCAAGTGAAGAAGACGTGGGCCAAGCAGTCTGTGGCCCTGGATGTGAGTACCACTAACACATAGCAACGGTAAACTTATCACTCACAGGGTTTATTCCATTGACCCCCCCCCCCAAAAAAAAAAAAAATAATAATAAGATGGTGCATTTTTTTCTGCCTGCAGTGACAGTTGATCTGGAAGTTGCAAATATACTTTTCACATAACACACCACCAACGCAAAGACTAACTTCAAAATAAACCCTTACATAAGAATACACGGACGCCAATGCAATGGCCTTAGCTTGCTTTTATTTTGAAGTTGGCCTGCTTGGTGGCGTGACGGCTGGCCCGACTTGACATTTGACAGTTTTTATTGCAATTAATTATATTGTTGCTGCCAACGCCATCCCCAAATGATATTCAATCGCGAATTAATTCCCCCGTCACAGTGCGATACGGCACAAGTCTTTGCCGTTTGTGGCCAGCATTGGTGAAAAAGCGAGTGATGTTACACAATCTATCAAGTGAAGAGCTAACAGTTACGCTAGCGCTTCAGATTTACTTGTTGCGAGCGAAGTCAACAACAATAGCACAGAATAAGAATGGCCAGACTGATGCCCAAATGAATACATGTAACATAATTTATTGATCGATGATTTATTTGTTTATTACCTGCTGTTGCCCAACGCCTAATTTACCTGAATAAGGGGAGTACCGCAACAATTTTTTCCACTTCAGGCACTGAAAGAGACATATTGTATTGTGCCATTTACACAATTTAAAATTGCTCAAAGGTTTCTTCGAAGGAACGTGAATACTCACCTCGTGACTTTTTGTGGCGGTTACTCGCCATAACCGAGATTCTGAGATTCCTTCCAAAGCATGAAATGTTACCTCCTCCTAATCCAGACTGCAAAGTGCAAATGAGTCACTTGTCACTTAAAAGCTTGTGAGAAGCCCCAATTTTGGAAATTTCATAATGGCTTGCTCAAAACATTCTCAGAAAAAAACAAGTTTTTAAAAAATGTCTTTTGGTTTGTTAAAAAAACAATTAAAAAATGTAGCAAAAGCATTTTTAAGCGATGGCCACATTTCATGCTGAATTTAAATCAAGTTAGGATGGACAAATACAAAAAAATAATTATCATTTCTTTTCATAATTTTCATCTATTTTTTTCCAGATGCTATCCTATCATGCTACATGCTCAAAGGTAGAAGTTGACAGACTGAAGGTAATTCCAGCTGGCACACATAGGAACATTACAATATTCTGGCAATAAGAAGTAAAACCCATCTCGGTTGTGATTGCTTTACTTCCTGCTTGAGCCCTGTGACTGACAGCTCTGTCCCAACCATCTCTCTCAAGGCTGCAAAGATCCCCCTGAGCTGCGAACTTGGCATTGACGAGTTCCATTTCAACGACTTCTCTTTGGACAACGATGGGATGATCACCGCTTCTCTGCGGATGTTCCTGGAACTTGGTGTTGTCCAAACTTTTAAAATAGACTACGAGGTGACCGAAATGAAATACATTTTCATTGGTGTTCTAAATTATTGAGATGCACTGCACATCTGAAAGATTTGGTGGCTTTCAGTAGGCTGGAAAAACAAAGAAACAAAAACATGTGTCAGTGTGCAACTATTACTCTTTTCCGTAGGTTTTGTGTCGCTGGCTTCTCACCGTGAGGAAGAACTACCGGACTGTGGCCTACCACAATTGGAGGCACGCCTTCAATGTGTCCCAGTGCATGTTTGTTATGATCACAGTAAGTCCCACGCAACATGGCTTTGAATTCACTCTGATTGATTTGGGTTGTCTTCATCAATTAACGTGTGAAGCCGCGTGCTCCATTCACTCCAGAGTCGTAAATACGCTTTAGCTAAAGTGCCATATTTTAAATTTGAGCGCACCCTTTCAGCATCTAGCTTGCCCCTAACCTTTCCCCCGTACACTCATCTCATGTTTTACTGCCATCAGCCTCCCCCTTGTGTCCCCTGACGCCGTTCTCCTTTGTACAGTTGAATCAAATCACACAACACAATAAATATTAGATTTGTCAGAATGATGAATTATATTTGTTCATAGTCAGCCAGCTTTCAGGACGTTTTATCCGAAGCAGAGATTCTAGCGCTGATGGTTGGCTGTCTCTGTCACGATCTGGACCATCGGGGAACCAACAATGCCTTTCAAGCCAAGTAAGGCTCAGACAGTGTACAAGGACACATTTGAGTGATTTATAACAGTTTTGTTGTTACTATTGTGTCTGCAGGACAGGTTCTGCTTTGGCATTGCTCTACGGCACGTCAGCGACCCTGGAACATCATCACTTCAATCATGCAGTCATGATCCTGCAAAGTGAGGTGAGGCCCACATCGCCGATAGGATTATTTATTGATTTTATATTGTCAAATGATTGCGACAAATAAAACTGTCTGATTTTACTGTGTGCGACTACCCGACGAAATAAAATGGAGTAAATTGAATGCACATTAATGTGCAGTGGCACAGCGCTTGAAAATCACCGGCTAATGGGACGTACATTTCTGTTTGTGACCATGTCTTACTCAGCGCACGGCAACACCGAAGGTCAGCCCGAAATTGATTTGGGAGATTTTTAGTCGAGACAGAGTCTCCTGTGGCAGCGGCCACCTAAAGATTTTTGAGTCTCTGGATGGATTTTAAGAGCAGCATTATCGATAGATTTATTTTAACAGAGAGCGCAAAATGTCACTGGGTGCGGCTAAATTAGATTGCTAATGGGGACCTCATTAGAGTGTGAGCGATGAGTATGCCAACACGTTTGCTTTAAGGGAACATTTCAGGCGCTATTGCTCATCCTTGCCTGCAAAACTGTAAGGGGATTTATTTCATATTTTTGTTTCAGGGTCACAATATCTTTGCGAACCTCTGTTCTAAGGAATATAGCAACATGATGCAACTGTTAAAGCAGGCCATTCTTTCCACGGACCTCACTTTGCACTTTGAGTAAGTCATCTTTTCATTGCATTTAGAGAAAAAAAATTAAGAAATGAAGAACTATCGACCTGTATTCTTCTCCTGCAAAACATGTTTGTGTGAAAAATCTTGCCGCATTGGATAGATGCTTTTTCCACCCCCCGCTCTTGCGTCCTTGACTGTCTTTGTTTGGAAAGGCGGCGGAGCAAGTTCTTTGAGAGCGTGCTCGCTGAAGAATTCAGCTGGACGGAAGAGAAACACAGAGAAGTCCTGAGGTGTTTTGTACAAAATAAAACACGGAGAATATAGAAATCAATGACTTTTTGTGACTGAGTTTTTTTGATGGCCTGTGACAGATCCATGCTGATGACAGCCTGTGATTTGGGAGCCGTTACTCGGCCTTGGGAGATATCCAAACAGGTTGGTGCGCTTAACATTTCAGATATTTTTCTTTCAGAAATGGGATCATTTGGCTTTATTTTTTCACTGCTGTATTTCTATGCATAGTTGATTGTGAAAAGTGGCTCAGGCCCATAAATACCTAGTTTGTGTACCAGTTGAATGGTCGTAATAAGATTCAAATATAGGCTCATTTTATTAGCTATGAGGGACATGAGAGCATTTGGAACCTCACATGGCACAATTAATAACAATGCGGGGAGGGGGCAATGACAATGTTCACTTATTAGGTCTCTACAGCTCCTTTGGGCTCAACAAATTGCATGCTCCACATAGTTGGTATGATTCTGAGCCTATGTCATATCACATTGAAGTAAAATGTGCCCATTCAGGTTGCTGAGCTGGTGACGAGTGAATTCTTTGAGCAAGGAGACAGAGAGAGGTCGGAGTTGAAGCTCACCCCAGCGGTAACAAAACTCACTTGAATTTGTGTTTTGTAGGGCCCAACCACTATGAACGTTTTGAGGCCAATTCCAATATTTGACTGGATAAAACTCCAATAACTGATTAAACACTTGATTCAATTAAAAATATATATCAGGAATATGTTGTAATGTGTTAACATTAAAAGCAAAAAATAAGTAAAATATACAATATACAGCAAAACAAACAAACAAACAAACAAAAAAGAATCAGCGGCTGATTAATCGTTCAGACCCAAATGTTTTGTTTGAAAAACCATCAGATATGTAGTCAGCCATGGTGATGGTTGTAGCAGAGGCGCAACCAATATAACACCAACCAATAAAAACACTGCTTGCACGGCAGGGAAGGCCACTTTGACGGCAGAGTCGCAGTGGACGTAGCCAATGTAGTTGGCCATCCTGTACTTGTACAATTGTAGTTTGATTTACGAGTGACCCAACTTCTCTATTTTTCAAGGTACAAGCCATAGCTTGACCGACTTTTTGTCTTGAATTGCAAGCAAACATTTGAGTTATGAGTGCTAAATGGTGACATTTGTGATGACATTTCTCTTGCACCTCTGCTGAAGAAATCGGTAATGGGCTCTCTCAGATCCCTGTGGTGCTTCAAAATGCAGAGGCTTCAAACTTTGGTCATTGCATTCTATTAGTTCACCACTATATGGCAAGTGCATTTTACACATTGTACCTTAATCCTGAAAGCAATGGATATTTGAATACAAACGGTGCAGCAATGTATGGGGACAGACAATATAATACTCACAGGCATATATTCTTTATCATCTGCGGAAAACGACTAATATCACTGCATCTTACTGAGTCCCAAAGAATTAAATTGGTATTCGAAGCACCGTATCATAGTGCTGGGTAGCGAAACCCACAAGTGCACCAAATGTTCTAGAGGAGGATCCTAATAGTTTTATTGTGTCTTTGTAGGCCATATTTGATCGAAATCGCAAAGATGAGTTACCCGCCTTACAGTTGGACTGGATCGACGGCATTTGTAAACCTCTCTATCAGGTCTTTCCCACACCGCACACTATCAGAATGCTCATTCATGTATTTTCTTTATCCCATAGTGCAAGTCATTTTTCTTTCCTTCCCAGTCCCTGTTGAAGCTGAACAGGAAATTGCAGCCAATGGTGGAAGGGATAGATGCCAACCGAAAGAAATGGCAGGAGCTGTGCGCATCTAATGAGCATGCACGCGACGCCTCAGTGACCAGTCAGAGTCCCGAGGCTTCAGAAGCCAGCGAGGAGTCCAACATGAAGCCAGCGGAAAACGCCAACTCGGGGTCAAACGGTCGAGTGTAAAGCTTCGAGCCACACCGCAGCGGGACCAACTTCAAAATGAGCTTCAAGTCTCCGAAATGATTGGAATACTGTCCTTACCCTTTGGTCATCACGCAAATGCACTACTTACTACTTGAATGAGTTTTACAAAATGTGAATGGCAGATTTTCCTCAAATACTGGATGTGGCTTCACATGTCTGCAGTAAAGAACACATCTTTCTTTTTGAAAAACTGCTTACATGAACGCAACAGCAAACATTGTAGGACTCTTGAACATGTAAATGGTTGGTATGACATCTTGATAATGGAAATAAACTGGACACACAGTATTTTGCTCAGCTCTGACATATTCCAAAGTAGTAATCAAAATAAACCCATTAGCTATACTGTCTAAAGTCCTTTTATGACAGCGGTGTCAAACTCATTTTTGTCATGGGCCACATTGTAGTTACGGTTTCCCTTTGAGGGCCATTATGAATTTTGGGAAACCATAAATGTTTAATCCCCTCCACATATTACATACACAGCACACAACAAATTGATGAATAACTAGTTTTAAAATCAAAAGTCAAGAATAATAACTGTTATTGTGGATTATATAAGACAATATGAAATGCTGGTTTTGACTATAGCAAGCATCATGGCACTTGACATTTTTTATTTGCTTTCGCAGGCCACATAAAATGATGTGGCGGGCCAGATTTGGCCCCCAGGCCTTGACTTTGATACCCTGTTTTATGAGATTGTGATGTTGGATTTATTCTATTCAGATTTGCACTTGCTGCAGAGACCATTCTGTCAGTTTTGCTTTATTCAATTTAGTTTCTTTTCCAACCTAGTTCTCATGGGTTGCTTTGTCTAAAAAAGGAAGAGAAACGGTACAGGCGTTCATTTGTTCAAGTGATGCAACTTGCAGGTACGGCATCTGTCAGAGCGGAGGTGCCTTTTTGAGGATGCCTTGTACATGAAAGGTGTGTTTTATCTGCTGAGCTTCGCCTTGCAAGTCTCACATTCAAACTCAGGGCAAGGAAGCAGCTCTGTCATGTCGTGAAATTTCCCATTGCTCAAGATTTTCAATCATTTCATAATTTTACGGGAATTTAATGCTGAAATCGAAAAGAGTGACACGTTATGTGAACATAGTTTCCTAATGGATGCCGCCGCAAAGTAAAGACAAAACTCACCGTTTTCTCGCCTCCTCAATGTACATGTTCCTGAATAGGGATGGGAATTGATAAGAATTTAGCAGAAAGTAGTTTAAAGAAAGTAAAGCTTTTTTGAGTGTTGCATGCAAAAAGCCTTTCTGTCATCTTAGCAGGAATATAGCCAAACATCTGAGTACTTCTGCCTTGACGTCATGTTGAAAATGTTGCAAAACAAATGAGTTTTCTGCTTGTCTGTTTGAGAACCTCTTTTCTCTTTTTGTTGCATGGCCGCATTGAAAATATTTGTAGTATAACTGAGCCTTAGGCCATTCAAGTATTCCTACTGTAAACAGCTTGTTTCATATCAGTACTGTAACTGAGGCAACTGTGTGCAATCAGTTGCCAAAAGAGAAAGAAACTCAGATATATTTTTTATATGGCTCTCAAGGTGGTTTCTCTTCTTTCCTGAAAACTGAGCCATGGTGGGGATTGCAATATTTTGTAACAAGACAAAAGAAAATGCTTGTTGATCACACCCATATTTTGTCAGGATGCTGATCACTGTAAGAAAGCGTTGCATTTGCATGTACATGTATCCTCTTTGATACTGGACGTGAGCTCAATGCCTTTGACTGCCTGATGAGAGAAACTCTTGCATGCCATTCCTCTTTAGGACACAGAAATTGATGCTGCTTGACAGAAAGAAGACTTACATTTTTTAACCATAATTAATGAGTTGTCACGCAATTACATGACTCTCCTGCTATTTATAACTGCACCTGTAATAACGTCAACTGTGTTGAAAAAGGATTGACACTTTTTCAAATAAAAGGGCCTGTGACAACAGAAGTGATGAGAGTGTATGTTTATGCTAATCTAAGGATTTTAATAATGCAACAAGCTGATTTTGGTGGTATTTATTGGGGAAACAATTACATGCACGCAGATTACCAGGATTAAGTGATCTTGCAAATTATAGATCAGCTATTCAACCACCATGATGTGGTATGCTTTGGATTATGAACAACCAATCACGGCTCACCTGTTTTCAGATTGAGGTTATGTGACATTCGCAAGTTAAACTGTGCTTGGTCATTACCTGAGCCCTGAGCAACCGTGATGTCATTTTCAGTTGACAGCAGGCGGCAAAATGGGTGCCCCCGGAGATGGATAAAGATGAGTGTTTTTTGCTACCGGGTACTTAATTTATATTCCCCCAGCGCAACATGAATCAGGATGCCCCGTTTAGACAAGTAGAGGCGCAATCAACATCTTATTGTACAGACAATTTTTGACTTGACTCCTCGTTTAAAATATCTCCTCAGATGCATTATTTTAAAGGCAAAGTAATCAAAATTTTCCCTTGACATGGACACACTCACAGGAGACAACGAGGCGCTCAAAAGCTTTGGAGTGGACGCTCCAAAGGAAAGATGCGTTTTTGTGGCGAATTGGTCATTGCCAAAGCAAATGCAGGCGCTGAAGTTCTTTTCTAGT
The DNA here is from genome assembly GCF_025434085.1 of Hippocampus zosterae. NCBI lineage: Eukaryota > Metazoa > Chordata > Actinopteri > Syngnathiformes > Syngnathidae > Hippocampus > Hippocampus zosterae. The sequence continues at coordinate 11,334,383 of NC_067455.1, forward strand.
AAGGGAAGAGCGACTGAAATCAGGAAAACTGACAATGCTTCGAACCAATTTAATGTTATATCACCACAACTGAGTACGTACTACATAATTGTCAGTCCTTGCGCATGTTTTCATTAACCATGAATAATGTATTTAGAAACAAATCTTTGAATTTACTTTACAAGGGCTTGTGTAGTAAATTCAAATGTGTTCAGAACTGATTAATTGCCTCTTTTGTCTGAAGTACATTCAAAGTGAATGGGACAAAACAAAACAAAACTGATGACCTGGGATGTGATGTCATGGCGTACAGTGTGTAAATCCATGGTTACACAAGGAAACAGCCTCATTACAGTAAGAATGCTCAAATATTCATCAAGTCTCTTTCTTCATCTGTGGGCAATGTTTGATGTTCGGACTTAATAAGTCATGGAGGTGAGGCTAGCGTTGCAACAGTCGGTGCACTTTAAAGCGCATGCAGTTGCCTGCGCCCAGCCAGCCTGATCTGAGCCTTAATCTATAATTTAACACGGATTGACTGTCTTCTACACGAGGTCGATCATCACCAGGGAGAGAGAGAGAGACTTCCAACCTCATTTTTGAGTTGCGGGGCTGTAGATTTCCATTTCTTCTGCTTTTTTTTCTCCCTCAAACAAACAGGCTTCTTTCAATATAGGCTAAATCACCATCATTGCATCTCATGACATGGTCAGAAACCAGCGCCCAAATAAATTTGCAGGGCTAAATAACCCTAAGATTACTCAGTGTAAGAGTGAAAAATCAGCATAGGTTGTGCATGCAAATCGAGCTGGAATGAAATCACAACGCCTATGAGGACATGTGCCATCAAGTATCTATTATTAAACAATCAGGCCATACAATAGTAATTGTGGGATGTAGGCTTTTAAAATTATTACATTCTCTCAATAGTTAAGGCAGAAGTAGCTTTCCTTGGCTCATTTAATGATTACATTAATTAATAATGAGCCTTGTAATGAATGTGTTATATATACACTCACTTAAAACAACACTCAGGTATGATTGAGAATGTCAAAGAAGATCGAAAAACAATGTTGTGTTGAATTTACTCCATTTTCTTTCGTCAAGTGGTTGCACAAAATAAAATCATCTGGATCCCAATATATTTTCTAAATTGAGTATACATCTCCTTAAAATATTGATCTGGATGATTTTTACTTTGGTTAGAATTTGCCTTTGTTTTTGTTTTTTAATTCAGTTAGTTTTTAGAGCAAGTTTGTTTGTTTTTAATTTTTTGAGAATATATCGTTTTCCGTTAGTTGTTATTAGTTTTAGAATCAGTTTTAGTTTTTAATAGATGGAGTATTAGTCAAGTTCAAGAGAATTATTTACATATATATATTTAAATACTGTATATTTATATATACACACACACACACACACACAAGGTTACTAAGTATTCCATAATCGAGTAAAGTCAACTACAATTCTCAATTAATTGTTTGACCTTCCTTCTTGTAGGAATGGATGTACAGCCAAAAATATGTTTAAGATGAACCCTGAAAGATGATGTACACTGAAAAGGGTTATTTGTTGAATTTACTACTTATTTTGTCAAGTGGTAGACAATACATATACTTAAAAATGTACCTGGATCCAATTTCTTTGGGGGGGGGGGGGGTTGTGCAAACACTCAAACTAAAATAGAATAAATCCAACGCGGCGTTTTTGTGTGTGTGTGTGAGAGAGAAATAAAGAAGCCCGTCTTTCTGATAATTATACTTAGTTTTAGTTTTAGTTTCATAAACGAAGGATGTCGTTTCATTTAGTTTAATTTTTTTCTCAAGCATTTTCATTTTTATTGTTTAGATTGAGTTATTTTGTTACTTTTCATCAATTATAATAACGTTGGTGCAGAAAGCCTCACTAAAGAGGAGGAGATTTCACTGTGTTGATTTTCACGATTGGGCGAGGCCGTAAACAGCGATTGTGTTCAAATAAGCCTTTGAAACATCAAGGTGTGCTTTGTTTCTGTAAGATCTGGTCATGAGATAAACTGTTTGAACGTCCACCACAGCTGCTCGTGACCCATTTACCCTGACATGAAAATCCAGATTGAAGATCGAAGCTTAACCTTTGAGCCCCCCTGTCGTCCATCACCTTGTCTCCTCAAGGCCTGGACACCATAAACCGTCGGACACTCGAGTAGTCCACAAAGAATGTAGTGGATCGCGGATTTACTTAGATTGTCTTGTCCTGCCTCCAAAAGTGCCGCGGGGTGTTTTCCTAAACCCTCCACTGGTGTCAGGAAGAGATGAGTCAGTGTAGATCGCTGCGTGTTTTGCGCTTTGCTGCCATGCCTGCACATCTATCACAATCAAAGTCTCTTCAGTGTTCTGACATGAAGATGAATAATTGATTCACGCATACTCACTCGAGCGTCCCACTGCGCCGGAGTGTGTGAAGCGTTGGTGTCAGAACTTAACTGTTGCAGCAGCTTGTTGATATGTGTCATGTCATGATGTGTATGCTTATGCGTCACAAGTCTGCATTTGTGCCACTCGTGGTGGTGCAGTACATACGTTACAGAACAGAATGAGGCCCCTCAAAGGTGCAGTTTAAAGGTGATTTATTTATTTATTTGTTGTAACTTTTAAGCAGTAGCCTAAAAGTGGGACGTTCAATATAGCCACACTGGTCACTTTCAATCTTAAATTGGGCATCTCATTCAATGGTTCATAAACTGTAAATGTTAAAAATAATGTAACTGTCAACTTTTGAGCCCCTGAAGGCAACTATATTTTGTGCTCGTGTTTCGCATAACTGAAGTGAGCCAAGATTAGAAACTCAAAGGCAACTTTTTTTTTTATAGTCCTCATTGGTGGAATACATATTAAATAATAACTGAAGACTCGACCACCATGATTGGCATACTTTAATATTAGAAATTATTCACTAATTATATAGACCTATAACTATGTTACTACCAACATAGCCTACAAGTGCCTTTTTTAAATTAATCTGTTCATATGACTAAATTACTAATGTCTGTGCACAAAAAAAGGAAGCAATTTACAAGCCAAAACCTAATTTGGACAAAACTACTGGGACATAAAATAAAAAAAAAAAACATACATAAAATGCACCTACAGAAAGCGAATGTTGCGGAAATCCGACTGGATGTGTCCGAGTAGAACAGTCGGACCATTTCGCAACAAGATCGAAGCCAACAAACCAACAGGCACCTTGTTGATACACTAGCACTCATGTTCTTTGCGTCATATTTAAAAGCGCATGCATTCAGGTTGTTATTCAACAAGGTCAAAAAACTAATGTGATGTACGTCTCGACCAAATTGTGTTTTCAAGCAACTCTGTGAGTGCCACCTGTCAGAATGCGGAAAATGTAAATGTTCTGCGCCTGCAGCGTGAATCATCACTCAGCCGTGTATTGCTAAAAGGTAGAACACACAGTTTGTTTGGAAGTGGAATCTATCATTCCTTGCATCAGTCATCCACGATTCTCTGCTGAGTAAAAAAGAAAACCTCAGACTGATTTGGCTAAAAAGACCAAAATGTTTTCTCAAAGGCACTGAGCCTTGAAAATCGGAATTCTACTGACAAGGTTTTTCAATCAGAAAACAAGAAGGAATTTAGTCTGGATGGCAGTTCAAATGGTATTGTGAATAAAGTTGAAATGGTCGTGAGAATAAATATTTGCCGTTCTCTTTGTCATTTAGTTGTGTTGTAATAATTCAGTTGGATTCAGGGCAAAAAGGACGTTATCTGGTGGCTTACTGGCTTCGGTGTGATTTTTCGAATGAACTGAATTTACCTGATCCTCATTATCAGTCGTGACTAACCTTAGGTGCTTGGAAATGATGAAATAATATATTGCTGAGAGGAAACAAAGCAATTTCAGCGCATCGGGTGTTTTAAATCAGAATAGAAAATCAGTGAATAAACATCAAGATAAACATCAACAAAAAGCATCCATCCTATGAATTCCCAGAGAGTTTATCATCATTGGGGTCATGGGAACCTGGAGCATTATCCAACTGACTTTGGGCAAGGGACAAACTACACCCTGGACCAGTCGCCTGTTAGTCACAGGACATATATTGACAAACAACCTGAGCGGGAACCTGAGTTACAATAGTTTTAAATTTTTTGTGATAGGTAGTTTCCATTAGTTTTTTCTTTTTAAATTAGATGCTTTTAATTCAATTTAAAGTGGGCTGGTGATTTTTTTAATGCTCATTTTAGATTAGTTTTAGAATTAGTTTTTGTTTTTTACATCCAGTATATGTAAATGGTGTTTGTGGAGTGCAAGATAAAAAATGTGACTTAGTATTGTATAATAAAGTAAACTACAATTACCAAGTGACTGTTCGACTGTTTTTCTTCTGTAGCTCACGTGTGATATGAATTGAAAAAGACAAAAATGAAGGAAACTTTCCCAATAATCATAGTTAGTTTTCTAAACATCAAATGTGGTTTGATTTATCTATTTTTTCAAGAACTCTCATTCTGATTGCATTTCGTTCATGAAATAGTTTTTTTTTCAGTTTTAGTTGTTTTTGTTAGTTTTGTGAACTTTGATAACCTTGGTGGGAACTCCAAGCTTTATTCTTACACTGCAGCTTTCACTGCACACTCGGAAACACATGCACACACACACACACACACACGCACACACACACACACACACACACACACACACACACACACACACACACACACACACACTCATCACACACATTGGCTGCTTTGATCATCAATAATGATTTTGAATAACAATGAATAAATCAGGCGGCCCGGTAGTCCAGTGGTTAGCACGTCGGCTTCACAGTGCAGAGGTACCGGGTTCGGTTCCACCTCCGGCCTCCCTGTGTGGAGTTTGCATGTTCTCCCCGGGCCTGCGTGGGTTTTCTCCGGGTTCTCCGGTTTCCTCCCACCTTCCAAAAACATGCGTGGCAGGCTGATTGAACACTCTAAATTGTCCCTAGGTGTGAGTGTGAATGGTTGTTCATTTCTGTGTGCCCTGCGATTGGCTGGCAACCGATTCGGGGTGTCCCCCCGCCTACAGCTGGGATAGGCTCCAGCACCCCCCGCGACCCTTGTGAGGATCAAGCGGCTCGGAAGATGAATGAATAAATCATATTTATTAGACCACATAGAATTGACACCACTTCCTGGCCAGTGATTTACTGCGCAACCATATCTCACATGGCAGACAGACATACGACCCAGCGCTGTATTTTCTAGACTCGACCATACTTTACCCATTTGTTGTATCAAAATATCCTCAAAGGCGACTTCAGTGTAGTATAATTTCATTTGGATACAACATCACCTACATGAACATTATAAAAACTCGTGTGAAGGAATTCCAATGTGGATATTGGTCCCACACGTGCCTGCAGTGCAGTCCCCTCATCAACGAATTCCTTACACAACTAAATCCACCATGCCTGCATAGAAGTCAACCATTTGCACTCACATTCACATCTACAGACAATCCTACAAACATTACCTATCCATTTTGTACTTTCCTTTGCATAAATTCCAACTTCATATCTGAACAATCTGAAGTATCTTTTTTTAATCCATCTGTTGGATTCAGCTCCTCAACAGTCTATTGGTTTGATGGAATGGGGCCCTGGGTTGGGGAGTGTGAGGAATCTCAAGACCATTGCATCCTGTGCACATAGCATCAACCATCACAAGCGCTTATATCTCCTTTCCTCTTGTTTACTAACATTGGTGAAGCTGGAGCCCCGCTGTCTCTGCACTAGCGAGGACAATGTAAGCTGACCTGGGCTCGGCACTTCATATCCTGACTTGGAAGAGCCCGTTTCCTGTGCAGTAACATCAACCAAAGGGACCACTTAAGTTCCCATCCCTCGCTCAACCGCAAATATTTATCCTCACTCAAGTAACAGTAACAGTAACAGCCTCCAGAACAGGCATGGAGTGGATTTCAGTTGCATGTGGCGATGATGCAAATCACCTTCATGTTCACTCGGGCACAAAGCAAGTGTGGTTTCTTGGTGCCTGAATAGGGAAAAAGACATGATGAAGACCGTCCTATGAACACTGAAGCTTGTTGTGAATGCTGAGGGAAAAACATTCACAATAAGGCATTCATGCGTCAAAATACAGCCCATATTTAGCTAGTCGAGCTAAAGTCACCAATTATTTTGAGACTGAGAGCTACTTCTTGGACAGTGGTAAATGCAAAGGACTACCAGCAGTTTGAGAGACACTTCTGAAATAACAAATCCGCTTAAATGACATTTCATCATATATCATGTTGCTATTTTTCTGCAATTATTTTGATTTTTACAATCTTTGGGAGTATTTCTAGGAAATCACAATGTTGCAGATTCACCAATTCACTTTTTTTTGACCTATCCTCTTGTAATTGCTGAAAGCTTCAACACCCGGTATTAGCTGTTATTGTGCTCATTGCTTCGGTGCCATCTTGCGGCATCCTGGCGCCAAGGAACTACGTTGAAGCTCTCCATTCAGTCAAGCATCTATAGGCAATTATAAACTTTTATAGGGGGTGGGGGGAGGGGGTCAATTACTCGCAGCATGGCTTGGACCAAATCGCTAGTAAATAGTGTGTGGGGGGGGCATTCTATTGCATCTAATAAAACACAATTTGAATGCAAATCAGAATGCTCTGCTGTATCTCTAGCTCGCAAGGCCATTGATATGTTTGCATGTGATGTATGCTGAAAATCAATTACACGCTGAAAAGAAAAATGCTCCACAGAAAATAAAACATTTCACACTCATGCAGTGCATTGTGCCAGTGTTTACTTTAAGGTCAATTCCCTGCAAGGTTTTGCTTAGAATTTTTTTCTCTTTTGATGGAAATGAAAGCTGACTATCGTGTTCCGCCTACGCTAAAAACGTGTCCTTCAGGTGGCATTCAGGGCCTCGCTGAGGCGTCAAGTTTGACTAACAAAGAGAATACTGTAAATGTAAATGAGCAGAAACCCTTCAGTGTGGCTCTGTCTTGAGGAGGAGAGCTGGCAACTTCAACCCCCTCGGCCGCACCCCAAAGGTGAAATTTAAAAAAAAAAAAAAAAAAAGGAAAGAGAATGAGAAGCAAAAACAGTTCAAAGAGCACAACTGTGAGAGAGAAGGAAGGAGTCAAAGGTAAATTGCGGATTTAGCGCTGTGTTCGATCAGAGCTGACAGCTGCCGCAAGAAGAGCTAGCAAGGCATCATGCAAGGCTTCAGATTTTGAGGAGATACAGGAACATCTGCATTTATGGTATGTTTGTTCCATGAAGATCTTAACGGTGGTGACTTCTTCACAAAGGAATGCTTGAAGACTACCGTATTTTCTGCACTATAAGGTGCTTCAGAGTAAAAGGCGCACCTTCAATGAATGGCCTATTTTAAAACTGTTTTCATATATAGGGCGCACCGCATTATGAGGCGCATAGGATAGAAGCTACAATAGTGGCTGCGGTTGGGTTATGTATCCACTAGATGGAGTTACGCTAAAGGGAGTACAATACAATACAGCTTTATTTATACAGAGCTTTCACAATCACTGCAGCTGTAACAAAGCGCTTTACAGAACATTGAAAATACAACATCCAAGAAATCAGAATATTGATCCATATATATGGTGCATCAGATTATAAGGCACACTGTCGGCTTTTGAGAAAATCGAGTGCTTTCAGGTGTGCCTTATACTGCGGAATGTACGGGGTACCTACTGTCACGTCCCGTGTTTGCCAGCAGGGGGCAGGCTTTTCCTGCCTACCGCCGACACACATTAGGGACTGATTACACAGGCTTTATCTTTGTGCTCGGGCAGTTGACTTACTGCCGGAGTATTCCACGCCGTGCCAATTCTCTCGCTTACTGTCCTAATCTATTCGTTGCCATGTAGCCTTGTGGCTGTGATTGCGCGTCGTTAAATCTACTCTTATGAATTCCTATTGTTGCCAACTATATTCCTTGCCATTTTCTCGCAAGCGTTTTCTGTTACTTCCTTTTATTCCTGGTCCTGATTTTGACCAGCGTTTTCTGTTTGTTGCTCCCGGACGGGTACTTTGTGTTTTGTATTAAAACTCATTTGTTCTCGTGGAGTTTGCATGTTCTCCCCGGGCTTGCGTGGGTTTTCTCCGGGTGCTCCGGTTTCCTCCCACATTCCAAAAATATGCATGGCAGGCTGATTGAACACTCTAAATTGTCCCTAGGTGTGAGTGTGAGCGTGGATGGTTGTTCGTCTATGTGTGCCCTGCGATTGGCTGGCAACCGATTCAGGGTGTCCCCCGCCTACTGCCCGGAGACGGCTGGGATGGGCTCCAGCACCCCCCGCGACCCTAGTGAGGATCAAGCGGTACGGAAGATGAATGAATGAATGAATGTTCTCGGACCATCTTTTCTTTGTCTGCTATTTCGGGGATCCACCTCCTTATCTTGTTGTGCACGAAGCGATCATTTTATCGCTTCAGGCACAACGTGACACCTACAAATTTGAGATGAGTCAATTCCAAGTGGTGAAATGACAATACAAGATTAGGAACAGTCCTAACTCATACAGGGGTGCCTTGGACAATTCTTCAAAAAAGAAGCTTCAAGATGGTAATCGCCAATCCCAGTTAGTTGTCAAATCAAACCACAAAATTGCAAATTATGTGTTTAAAACAACCACATAACTGCTTTAAAATCCACAATTTTAATGGAGGAAAAGGGAATACTGTAATAGGAACAAAAAAGCGCATTTGAGAATAAAGAAAAGTGATCAACATAGCAATGGTTGGAGTTTGTTTTCTCTTTCAAGGTTCTGGGGCTAGCTTTGTTACTTACATTCTTATCTGTGTTGTGGCGTACTGGTCTGTGCTGGTCGATTCAGGGGTGCTGGCGCTATTCGCCTGCCAATCACGCTGTTAGTGTGAACTGTTCAAGAAATCTTAAGTATAGTAATTATAGTATTGTATAGTTGCTTTAAATGGAAATGTTCATCTTCATGCCTACAACCTTGAAAATTATTGCAGTCGGCAGTATGGAATTCAAGTAACTCTATTTATCCACGCTGATTTAATACACAATCACTTGTCATGTTCCTTACACCTGTATAGGTTTTGTTTGTATGAAAACATCAGAATACCGGTAATAATACGGTAATGTGTTGCAGTCTACTTGTATTTTATTACAGGCTACTGAAGTCAAATAAAAAGTACATGATTCCCGTCACAACTGCAAAGTGACAAAAGCCACGTTCCGACAGTCCGGGATTGATTCACCTCCAACCGTGACGTTCAGTACATGTGCTCATCAAGCATTAGCTTCTGAATACATCCTCGATCAATGACTCTGAGTTCATGAGCGGACGTTGCTTTTTCTTCAATACTTACAGCAAGAGAAATGTGAATGGTGTACATGATTCAACTGGATGAACTCTGTTCACACATTGGTTATAATGCGAGAGGTTTAGGGGTGGGACTGGAGGAAGACGGGGTGGGGCGGGCAGGGGGAGAGAGAATTGGGAAAAGTACCCAGTCAGACTTGGATCCCTCACGGCGGGATCCATCTTAGCTCATTTCTACCCTGACAGTGGCTGTCGGGGCCCATCGACGCGAGGGTTATGTTCACAAAGGGCTCCAGCAATGTGCCTGGCTTCAGTGGGAAGAGGGCAGATTTAGGGGGAACATGATATTTCTTTTCACGGTGTGAACTGGAGTGTGTCATTTCATTAACACACATATTGTGTTTTTATTGCTCTGGGCAGTGCTGTGTTCATTCCATTTAGCTTTTGACAAAAAAGTGGTTCCATGCACATCATGATTGAATGAGGAAGGCCACCAATGAAATGGAATATACAACAAGCAGCCACGACATTATGACAACATGTGTGTGTGTTTCGGACTAAATATTAGGAACAGCTCAAAGTAGGAGACCAATACTGTTGTACAAAGCTGCAAACTTCCATTTCTATTGTGCTTATTATTACGTGAGTCATGGGTGTGCTAAAGCCCAACTAAAACCCAGCTAATCAAACATGTAGACAAACAAACAACCACAATCACACCTGTGGTCTATTGAGAGTCTTCAATGATCTAAACATGAATATATTGTACAGGTTTTGAGTGAAAACCTTTTTTTTATGTCCACACTTGGTGAATAAATAAAACCTGTTCATGTTATTCTCCAAGTTATCAAACTGTAATATCCTGCTTGCCCTGCAGTTTGGCCAAGAGAATCCAAATGGAGCCACACAAGCAAAGACGGTATAAATTCAAATCTGCTGTATGCATTGATGTCATTCTGAGCCCAAGGTGCCGGCGCAGGCCTGTCGTTGCTGAGTTACTATGGCAACTAGGGCTCAAACGTCAGAAAAGCTGATAGCAAGGGTTCCAGGGTCATGCCTCAAACAATAAACAAATTGCATATTCTTCCCGTGCCTGCGTGGGTTTTCTCCGGTTACTCCCACATAAAAAAAAAACATGCACGGTAGGTTAATCTAAATTGACCCGAGTTGATCGTGAGTGTGAATGGTTGTTTGTCAATGTATGACCAGTTCGGTGTTTGAACTTGATAATACATATACAGTGAGACATTGCCCTCTAGTGGCTGCTTGTAAAAATATTCAAAACATTCAGGGAATGCGTGGCCTATCAAAAGCCCCGTTCTTTCTTATTGGCTAGGAAGGGGCTGTCAATCAAATGCCTCAGAGGCTTTTTCTGGCTGGTCTCCTCATTGTTGATTTCGAGGTTGGTGAGTGTTATCCCTCCGTCGTAATCGGCGGTCTGACAGTGTAAACAATACACACACACATCTCTCTCTCTCTCTCTAGAGAGAGATCTATTTATCTATATCTATATATAGATATAGATATATCTATATATACACACTGTACAGGAATTAGGAGAAGAAGAATTCGGACCACTCAGCTAGGATGTCACTCAGCGTGTCATACCCAGGTGACACCCATGGGTGGCGGAGCTGCTTCCGTACCAGTGGCCCACGAGGACGCGAACCAGACGGACTGGCGTGTGATTGGTTGACGGCCTGCGCGCTCCCGTCGGTCTCCTCCCTGGTTTTCTTGGCATGACCTTTTCCCTTGGCAACCACTTCCTTCCTCAGAGCATCCAACGGCCATCTTTAATCACAACTGGCCCACCGAAAAGTTCTTTTCTCACGTGTAAACACGGCGGAGCGGCTCGTTTGGCGGCACCGAGGACGAGGCGTGCGGGTTACTACTGTCCGGACACGACCCTCAGCCCCACCTCCCGAACCGAAGGACCGAAGCGGGGCTGTCGCCTTTATAGCACAATAACGTACGTGATGTTTTCCCACGCGGTGTGAATAAGCCGAACCGGTCCCACGCACACTTCTAGCCCGGTGGAATGATCTCTAAACTAAAATGCGCGTACGAGTAACGAATTCGTATGGTAGCGTTTTGTCTTCCGGGTAGAATCCAGCAGGTGGAGTTATGTAAACATACGTCACGGTTTCTTTTGTGAAGCATACAGCAAGTTACACACGCACACACAATCACAGGAGTGTTTAACATTTAGTGAGCCTAGACGCATATTATACTTAAAAGAAATCTCATGGCACTCCACTTATTGGAAATGTCCTAAGTATATACAGTACACTAATGTAAATAATGCAAACAATCTCATCTCAAAACAAAACAGTACAATGGAAAAGCTATTTTACCATATACAGGGTGTCCCCAAAGATTTGACATAATTTCACAGGCTAATATGTTTGGCAAATATTGTTGATTTCATATTTACTTTTTTCATTTTTGTTCTGTTTTTAGTTTGAGTGCGACTTTTGCTGTTCACTCCCAGAGAGAAGTCATTTTGCTTCTAGGGATATGCTGGCACAGTCACCCACGACAGTGCAGCGTGCCGCCTTCAATGCAAATGACCAACTTTACGTGTGCTGTGTCACACTTACAAAATCGGTCCCAGAATAAATTTATGATGGTCAACACCTGAACTGTTAAATATCAACGAGCTAGACTAACACATTTTGAGGATAATTGCTTTTAAAATCCAGACTGAACTACTGTGCATTGTGTCTGCGACTAACTAACATAGCTGCAATTCAAATTTCAATTGCAGGTGAGCAGGGTTGCAATGTCGCAGACGTAACGGTCAATAATGCCGTGTCATATCACATTAGTTTTCAAAGGAAAAATGAAGTTTGAACTCACTTTCTGTTACCGGTGTGTGTCTTGTTGCAGGAAGGATGAGGAAGAAACAGACGGCCAAGCAGAGGAAGACAGAGGATTCTTGTAACGTGCAGGAGTTTGTGGTTGAGAAGATCACTCGTCGTAGGATCTTCAATGGAAGAGTAGAGTACTTCCTAAAGTGGAAAGGCTTCACTGAGTGAGTACATTTTTTCCCCACCAAACAAATGATTTTAATCATATTACTGTGGGCTTACTTTTCATTCAGATGACTTTTACACAACAACAAAATTCTGTCAGTCCCACTAATGTGCAGTCCAAGATATGACTTTTATCTAAATATTGATTCACACTATTAAACAACTCGAGCAAGAGAAGACATGCAAAATTGTCACGGGAAGTTTTGAGCTAATTTTTGAAACTAAAACATTTTCAGTTTGACTTTTATCAAAATATTAATTCAGTCTGCTAAATGTTTGATCCTCTATGAAAAAAAGGAAAATGATGGCCCTAGATGAGATGGAGCCTATAATAACTGACTTTGGGTGACTGATTGCCAGTCTGTCGCAGAGCATATACAGACAAATTTACATGCGCACTGCTTGCCTATTTTGGCAATTTAGAGTCTTCAGTGAACCTAACATCCATGTTTTTGTCATGTGGGAGAAAGCCTGAGTACCTGGAAAACATGATAGAACATTATAACACCACACCAGAAGGTTGGGGCCCAGATTCAAACCCAGTACGTCATAATTGTTAGACAAGCAAGACAAATACGGGATTGTGACATGTGAAAGTAGGCACAGCGATGGATCAAATGCTCCACTGCTTTAAATGTACATGGTTGATGGACCGATGCAGGTATCAGTGGTTTCAGCATTTATCGATACAGAAGTTAGTTTCAAATAGAATATCGTACAGCCACACATTTCATCCTTTTTATAAGTAAAGCCCGGACTTTCCATTTTGACCGTGACAACTTCATCTTGCGGAGTTGCGGCCAACTTGACGTCCGCCAAACCAGTGAGAAAAAGCACCCAGGCCATTTCCCAGAAATGGAGTAGAAGAATACATTGTGACTGAGGTTATGACATCCTAGAGATTTTTTTAATACATTTTTTAATGCTAAATGCTTTTGATAGGTCCTAAAACGTGGGCATGCGTGGCTATATACTTGGTCACTCAAGCATAAAAATGGCATCTGTGTAATGACACTTGAATGAAGATTTCAATGCGGCACTCACATGCAATCGTTTGAGAAATGTGAGGTTAAGTGGGACAGAAAATGGATGTTTCTTATCCATGAGGGGTGTAATAAAAAAAAAACAATTAGAATTAAAAGGTGAGAGAGTATCCAGTCGAACTGAATCTTTCTACTTTAAAATGTATGGAGATGCATATCAAATCATCTTTTATTTCAGAGGAAATGCCACATTTACAGTACTGAGAAGTTCATTCAAATGTATGTAAATGACAACAAGAAACTAATTGCATCACACCCTCTCAAACTGAGCCGTACCATATCGAATCATAATTGCAGTGAATCAAACCAAATTTTTCGTCGTCAAAATAGAACCTTGAATCGTATCGCTCCCAATGTATCCAGATACATATCCAATTGTTTTTTCGGGGTAGATGCACAACTCTAATTTGCAAGTCTCCTAACTCACTAGCATCTCTGCAGTAAGCACACTCATCCCTCTCTTTTTTTGTTCTTCCCGGTTCCAGTGCAGACAACACGTGGGAGCCCGAGGACAACCTGGACTGCCCGGAGCTAATTGAGGAGTATCTGAGAAATAACCCCTTGAACGAGAATGAGAATGAGGAAGTGAAGCAGGAGTTCGTTCCGAAAGAAGAAATGACGGAGGGGACAGAAATAGTGAGTGTCTGGGAGTGGGAATGTTTCTGTTGGATGAAAAACAAAACAAAAAACCCCACCTAAATGTGACCCAGGTAGAATGATAGCAGACGCATTCTGGCTAAGAATTTGGAGGAATTGTACTGCGATTGTGTTTGTATGATTCTTGTTATGTGGTCACAACACTACTTGATTTAACAAAGTCATTGAAGTGGACGAAGTGCAACTGACAAATATTACAATGGAATATTTAAAGATTTACTAAATGTGAGTGGAGCCATTCAATGCAATTGAAAGAAAAATGCAGTGTTTTTCATTTGACCGCTATCTTGGGAAGAATGTGGTCCGCTGTTACTGCAAAGTAGTCAGCAGACATGACTCAGAGGCATACATCGCCTTTGTTAAAAATGAAGTTAGCCACTTTGTTCATCCCCCCGCCCACCACCCTACATGTTTGGAATTAATTCCTCTTTTATGAGAATGTCAAACCGCATTCAACCCTTTTTACCTTGTGTAGTCCCCACCACAGATACACACTCAGCCCTGCGGCGATGATCCAGATTCGCCCGCAGACTTGGCCGCTTACCCCGAGCTAGAATGCATCATCGGCTCCGCAGACAGACGGGGCGAGCTCATGTTTTTAGTCAAATGGTAACTTCACTTCTTCCTTTTTTAATTGTGCAGATTCACAATGAGCGAATGGTAAACTGGTGCAATTACTGTCAATGTGTGACCATGACAGTGAAATCAGGGAAGTGGTGCATTTAGTTGTGGTATGATTTTCCTCATTTGCTAATATTCATTCATTCATTCATTCATCTTCCGAGCCGCTTGATCCTCACTAGGGTCGCGGGGGGTGCTGGAGCCTATCCCAGCTGTCTTCGGGCAGTAGGCGGGGGACACCCTGAATCGGTTGCCAGCCAATCGCAGGGCACACAGAAACGAACAACCATTCGCACTCACACTCACACCTAGGGACAATTTGGAGTAAAAAAAGTACACAACAATGACTTTATTCAGAACAAGTTCAGCTCTTCTGGGATTTTGCGTTAATTCTCCTGATACCAAACAAGATTTTCAAAAGTGTTTGCCTAAGCATTCACATATATCAACTTCCACAGAAATAAGTTTTATTTACTGAAATTTACGCATTAAAATAAAAGCAAATGGCGTCACTTTGTTCCAGCCCCACAAACAAAACCAACAAAAATGTCTGCCATGTTTTTAAAGGTAAAAATAGCATTCTAGAGTATTGTAATTGATAAAAAGAGCAATTTCTTCATCCTCATCAGTCTCGTGCACATTTGAGTAAAAATAATCCTATTTCTTAAAATGACAAAGCAGCTTTTATTGTATTTTCACTGACCTCTTGCAATTACGGTACACCAATGACCTCGGAGTGTTCACGGACCCTCAATTGAGAAACTATGACTTGAAGGGTTACAACTACTGCACCTTTGATGCTAGTCCCATGAGCCCGTGTCCATTATGCGTGAGATAATCCAGTCACTTCAAAGTGTTTTTTTTCCCGCAGGAAGAACTCTGGCGACGTGGCCCTGCTGCCGGCTCACGAGGCAAGCACCAGGTGCCCTCAGGCAGTCATCGACTTCTACGAGCAGAAGCTAACGTGGCACTGCGGCGATGACGAGCAGTGACGCGCGCCAAAACAGGTCGAGGTGAACCTACGCTGTGAAGCTTTGAAGTTTCGTTTTACCTCTCCCGAGCGGCGTCGCTCAGCTGACCTCAAGCACATAACGGCGAGCGTGCACGCCATGTGGTAGACACTAAACGCTGCCTTTTTTCTGCAGCCAATTAAACTGTAGCCTCTTCTTGTGTTATCATGTAGCACACCCCATCACTGTGGACTGTATCTTTTTTTAAGGAGTGATTTCATATTTCTGCTCTTTATTTTTGTTTTCCAGTGTGTGTTGTAGCACATTTTAGCATGAGGCAGTGAACTGACACCCTTGCACAAAATCTTCAGTTAAGTGTGCCAGAAGGAATTATGTATTGCTCAAGAGCTAGAGGCAGTGTAAACCTAAGCCCTGTCATATGTGACATGAAATACATATCATGTAGTTTTGAGTGTTTAAAGCAAACGGTAGTTGAGTAGATATTTTTAACACCAGATACCACCTCAAAAATACGAAGCTCTTTAAGTACCACTATATCGGCCAACATTAAAATACAGTAGCATAGTAGGCCCGAGTGTTCCTCAAAAACAAAATTATTGTAACCCACTGCAACATTATGGCCAGTTTCTAAATGAACATGGTGCTTAAATAAAGGAGAGAAAATACTACTGGAATAATGAATCAATAAAAATGTATTCCACGCAAAGGTTCAATAAAAATTGCAGCTAAATGCTTGAAAACAAACAGGTGTAAAAGATTCAATTCCAGTATTTTGTGCGTAAAAATTAAATACAACCGAACTGTACTTAACAAATATACCGTACTGGATTAAAATAAAAAAGTTGAAGCCACTGAAACATTCACACTTTGAACAGTTAATTCAGTGATTCTATCATGTAACACTCATGGGAGGCTGTCTGCCACTTAAGGTACTCTTCCTCCAGTTTGCGAATACTTGATTCTTGACTAGCAGAGGCACCATTGATAACACCTCAAAACAATGATGTGACATCAGCTGTAGGAAGGTGTGGTCGTCTCCAAGTTGCAGCCATGTACTTCATACAACAAAAAACAAATAATCAGTATCTTAATTGTCTGCACAGAATATAGTCAGATTCCAGGTTTTCCTATTTAAATGTCATCTGTCATACATGTGCACCCCCCACCTCATCACTCCCCAAAAATGTTAAACAGAACAACAAAAAATTGACAATTTCGCCCTTGACTCGACACTTTTTTTGGTCATATTTTTGTTTATTTTATTGCAGTGTGTGTTTTGTTTTGTGTGAAGAGATATTTTGTCCATTGTGATGCTCATTTGCTAAGTAACTAAAGCTTTTAAATAAATGTAGCGAGGTCGAGGCTTTAGTGAATGAAACTACTCTTTGTGCAGTGAGGGGGGGGCGGTTGGTGCAAAGTTCTTGATTAAATGTACTTGATTGTTTTTCTAATTTCCCTGTCTTGCTGTGTCCTTGTAAAATGTATTTTGTGGCTGAAACTGTTGCCCAGCATATTTCCAATTAGCTGCTTCATGCCAAATATTCCCCCCCCCCCCCTTTTTTTTGTAAAGACATTGACTTTTGTTAATCCAAACAGGTGCTATTCACCACAGAGATAAGCAAAAAAGAAAATGGTCGCCATTCTGCCCTTAAAGTGTTGTGCACAATTTTTGCACACAGTCTCAAAAAAAAAAAAGTTCAATGTAGCACTTTAGATGAGCAGTGGGAAGTCATCGGTCAGTTTTTCCTCACGTGCAAGGGACGTATCCTGTTATGGCACGCTCGACTTAACCTTACACTTCCTCATAAAACACACCTACTTTACTACTGAGCGGTTTTTACTGTGTGTGAGTGTACTGTAGACACTGTAGGTCTGTCACCTGGCTGCAAATAAAAGAATCATTGTGTGACCTTTACTTGGGCCTTGTGTATTCTTTTTCCTCACGCGCTCACAACCACAACATTTTTTAAGTCATTCAGGCCAAATGTGAGCAAACATGTTCTTTCGGCGGTATATGGTATTGGAACCAAGGTTGTTCAGGGTTCTTATTGGAACTAAGACTAGACTACTACTTTAAACATTAACTCGCCTGGTTTACAGACAAGTGGCTCATTTGGAAACAGAAAACTTGGGGTTTGTTTTCATTTCATGGTCAAAAGCTTGGTTTCATTGTTTCAACCTTGGCCATAATTCCAAAAGGTATGTTTACCAAAACAACATCAAGTGAAGGTGAGGGGAATTATGAGCGCTCTGAAATTGTGCTAATCAGTATTAGTACATAGCATTCACGCTGACGCTAACAACAACAACAACGAAAAAATGTCAGGAAGAGCCGACTAAAACATCTGAGCTTTGGTGGTGGTTAATCAGAGGTCCTCTAAAGGGTGGAAGGTGTGTGCTGACTCACGTTTGAATGGGTTTGGTTAATTCTGAACACAGCCACATCCCAGTTTTAACAGAGTGTGCACAATTTTTATCTCTTACCTCAATTTATTTTGACTTAAGACTCTCAAAAATATATATTTTTTAATTGAGCTGTACCGGTTCTAGAGCACACTAATTTTATCTCAATCATTTACCGTAAATCACAAAATCGTATATCTGAGGCCGTTCTATTCTAATACAAGTACTAGTACATAATAGTACACAGTAATAGTTGTATATTGTATTTGACAATGCATATGATTGTTTGAGCCTTGTTTTGCTACAGTGGCACAGGGAGGAGGGGAAGGGGTTAAATGGGAGGTGCCAGTGTAAGTCTGATGACAAAACAGTATTTTGAAACCTTTGCCCTTTTTTTTTTCCAATAGCAGAGCCACGGAAAATAAAACCCTCCAGCTCACTGCTATGTGCAACACAATCACACATTCTTCTGAAACACAAACACATTGCAACATGTTGACCTGCATGAGAAAGAAGCGACTTTGCCGATGAACTCATCAGGTAGGTCTGACAATTAAATCTTGACCTTTAACTATGTCTACAAGACATTGGCCTTTTTGGACCTGAGCAAAACAAAAACAAAAAAAAAGCCCCAATTTCTCTGGATTTTCCTAACGTGTCATGCAACTTCCTCAAAGTGCTGATTCATTCAAAAAAAAAAAGCTTCCCTTTTCCTGCATGGCCAGTATTCCTGCTTCAGTCCTCCATGCAGCAGGTCATCAGCGTGTGGGTTCGAGACCCGCGCATCCAAAAGAATGATTTTTGGCACGCTTACATGGACTATGAAATTTGCTTACATGTAAGTAAAGAATATATCAAATTTTTAATCGCTTTGTATTTTCTGTCAGTTGACTTCTTCACGCCTTTTAGACAGATAGCGTGTTCTTCACCAAGAAGATGTCGCGAGTGCGAAGGAGGTTCAGCGAGTTTGTGTGGCTCCGACAAAGGCTGCAAGCAAACTCCATGCTGATGTGAGCGGAAATGATTCGACGCTGTCCGACAGCTTCCTATGTTATCTGCTCTCAGTCAAGGGGTCATTTAAAAAAATAATAATAAATTGTCCTTGGCAGGGCGCAAGTACCGCAGCTGCCCCCGAAGAACCCCTTCTTTAGCCTGAACAATGCACAGCAGATCTCTGAACGCATGGCAGGCCTCCAGAGGTTCTTGGAACAGTAAGAATCACCCGACTTTGGAATAAATGTTTTTAAAAAAACATAAATACCCTTATTTGTTAAATTTATTAGTGTTTCTCAAATCTTGTTTTTAGTAAGTCAAACTTTTTATTTGACCTAAACAAAAGTATTGCCCGTTAAACATGTTCATTAACGCAAAATAAAAATAAAATGTTCTATATTTACCACAGACTATTTCGACAAGTTCCACTTCTAATTTCTTGATTCCTTTTTCCTCTCTTCACTTCTTGTTCTTTTTCCTTCCTTTCTTTCTCATGACCGACTTGCTCCTCAAACTGGATTCCATCATCTAGGATCCTTCAAAGCCCTCAGCTGCTGTCCGACAGCTGCCTGCACCTTTTCCTGCAGTCGGAGCTCAGCATGGCCAAGATGGAGGCCTGCGCCGAAGGACGGACCCGCTACTCGGTGGCCCAGGCGGTGCAGTGCTGCGGCATCAGGAGGTTTCTATCCCAAGAGGCCTTGCAGAAGGACTCAAACATTTCCGGTGACTCTGATTCAGACAGGTATCACATTACATTGTGCACCCTCCTGAAGTTCAATGTCAACTTTGTGGCTCAACTTTAACTCGGATTTCGGGTGTTCAGACTTGCACTAAAGAGAAAATGGAGCCTCTAAGTATTAAGGTCTAAAAGGGCCATTATGACTGTAAAAATGATCAATTGTGTGGTGTCCGACGGCGTTGTGTTTAAGAATGTTAACGACGCACAGCAGCATGTCTCGTTTTGGCTGCGTTTAATCGTCTCAATCACAAAGCCTTAATTATAGTGATGCAGCGCGCCCCTTTCCCATGGCCATCAAGAGAAAAAGGGGAGAGTCAAAGGCGTGAGTTCAACTTAAATGAGGCAGTGCCACATGAATAGTTGAAGTAGGGGAACACATACAAATGTTTTTGTTCCACCCTTTGATAATGGAGGACATACTGTCAGGTGTTGATCATTTCGCTGATTTTGTGTAGTTATAATACAATACAGTAATTTTTTTTACATAATCACTTCATGCTAGAATATTATATATATACATACATAGAGAGAGAGAGGAGCTGAACTTTTCATGGGCCGGATTGTCATTATGGTTACCCTTTGGGGCCCTGTTCCAAGGGTGAAACCACATGAAGGATGAATGTCTTAGAGAGTGTAACGGTAACCCTAAAAAAAAATAACAGCAGAAAAAAAAAATCACAGTTCCTTGGTTTTAGATTTCTAGTTTGGTTCCTTAAGGGAAGATAAACTGCTCATCTATTGTGCAAACAGGAACATATTCTGATGATGAAACATGAAAAGCTTACATCTTCTTTTTAAGACACGTTACGGTATTGCTTCCCCCACCCCAACCATCATTTTTTCCCCACGCTGCCTCAATATTCAAATTGACAAGTTTGACTTTCTACCAAACAGCATATAATTAGCCCTGACATCTGCTGGCCGGAATATCACTGTGTTTGTGTACAGCAGGAGCGGGCAACGCCGGTCCTCGAGGGCCACTATCGTGCACGTTTTAGATGTTTGATATATCCACATTTAATATCTAAATCTGTTTCAAAATCAGTTTTTGGCCACAAACAAACCAATAAACAGCAATTAAAAGAATAGGTCCATCATCAACAACACAATATGAAATGTAGTCTCCCTTGTTTGTGTTTTTAGCTCCGAGTGCAGAGGTTCAGAGAGCCAGTTTAAAGAAGATTTGGCGTTGAAGCAAACCTCTCCTGATCATTTGGGAACCGAGCAGGAACAAAGGGTCTGCTCGTCCCTAGATTCTGCGTGACATCATCATCGTCACTCATAGTAACACTGGGAGTCAAAGAACAAAGTGAACCGTTATCATATGCAATTTCTTAAAACCGTTTCTTTTGATGATGCCGATATTCATGGTCAGAGCATGTCAAGTATAAAAGGTAATCATTCTCAACTGTTACTGTGCTCATGTAAAATTATGCTGGCAGAAAAAAAGTGCCAGAAGGTGGCAGTGTGGTAACACCCATCTGTAGAACGCACATACACATCCTGTGAATGTGCAGCACGTTGTCTATGTTTACTTCACAAACAAATGTATCACATATCACGGTAATTTCAGTGGACTGACTTCCTGATATGTCAACACGCATCTCACAGTGACTGCTTTTATTAATAAGCTGTGACATGCTTCTCAAGTGACCGGAGCGGAGTTTTAAGACAGGTGTGGTCTGGCCCCTGCCTTCGAGGTCCTTTGGGAAGGCAGGTGCGCCCTCCTCCCTGTAGGATAACTTGCCAGCTTCACTGTTTTTATTTGCATTTGCATAAGCCCCCGCGGCCCATGCCGACACTCTCTGCGTATGCTGCTCCTACATTTGGAGCGACTGTATGCAGGCGCTCCCACAGAGAGCAGCGGTGTGCTCATGCAGAGGTAATGAACACTAAACAGGTTCAGGCTGGCGTGACATGCAGTATCTGCACAGCTAATTAGATCAGCTCTGTGCTCATTATAGATTCCGAGCAGACACAAAGAACGTGGTAAGAAATTGAAAGGAGGGGGATAGGGGATTGTCATCACCTTAGAACATGGCGGACAGGAGAGGAGCCCTCAAACTTAAATTGGCCCAAGGATGTGTGAAGATATGTGGCAGGAAAGTCTGCTCATGCGCATCCGCTTATGATAATGTTTCCTGTGCGAGGGGAAAGTATTACAATGGAGATTTGAAATATATATTCTGCGCACACATTTGCAGGTAATGAATGAACAGACTTCTTTTTGTTGTATTTTTTTGTCCCCATGCCTTGGAGTGAATTACCCTATTTTTATTGCAAATGTAGGTGAGGATTATTTATCCAAACCGTGTTGTTGTCATTTAATATGTACATAGGATTGATCTATTTCATCAAATAAAATGATCATTTGAGTCACTCTACAATGAAAATGCTTTGTGAGTTAGCTTGATATAGATCAGTGATTGTCAATGATTTGTCATTGATCTTTTTCCCCTCCCATTAGGACACAGCCTGCCCATTCTAGCAGGGGCATGACAGGGGGACTATGAAAATGAGCCTTGTGACTGTTATAGTAGTACCCATTTGCATAACTACGGAGATGTTCATTCGTGAACCAGTCGCCATGTCGCCAGAGTTCTTCCTGCAGGATATAAAACACTTTGAAGTCACTGGATTATCTCACGCATAATGGGCACGGGAACTAGCATCAAAGGTGCAGTAGTTGTAAATAATCAAATAAAATTCTCAAAGGGTGGTTCTAGTACCACCTGTGATACTCGGGTTCACTCAAGTGATACTTGAAAGAATCATTTCCCGGGTATAGTGTAAGACAGTTCAGCTTTCTGTAAAAAAAATCCCATATTTAGGTGAAGTGCGAAAGTTCAAACTGCGTATAATGTTCAAGTCATATTGTTTTCATGAATACTGAAACTTACTACGCTACTGCATAGTAACTCGCCCATTGTAGTGGTACTTTTAGTATCTTTTTTGGGGGGTGGGGTTGTACCTGGAACATAATTTATTTGACATAATATGTTGTTATAAACAACTCCACATAATGTTGGATTGCAGAGTATAAGCCATGTGTGTCCACTTCTCGTTTCTGTTGCATTTAGCATTCCCCCCCAAACATTAACAAATAATTTATCTTGTTTTGGATATAAACTGCACAATTGGCAATTGTACATGCTTTTACAATATCCCATCCAACCGTATAATTTCTACACCATTTCTGCTGTTCCAGATCAACAGGTGAGCTGTAGCCTGTCGCCGGTCAGTCACAAGGCACAAAGACAGACATGCGATCAGTCTCACATTCACACCGTCACTGTGTTAACTGAAGCCACTCTTCCTGCAAGAGTCAGGCGAATGTACCACTGCACCATTCGTAACTTTCCTATTCGAAAATTCATACTGTGCAGACATAACCCAAGGACACAGTATAACATCAAACCAAATACAATTGAAAGATAAGTATAATTGTAATGTGCTACACCGGTGAATTTTGAATCTGGTTTACAAAGTAGTACATTCTGTATTTATTTTACTCCCGAGTACCTTACAAATATCACTGATTTATTTTTCTGCCAGCCTACGTAAAACATTAGAAAGAAGAGACTACAGAAACCATGACCTGAGGTAAGAAAAAAAATAGCAATCATAGAACATTGCTGCCTTGGGATTGGCTGGCAACCAGTCCAAAATGTAGTCTGTCTATCGCCTGAAGTCAGTTGGGATAGGCTGTGGCTCCGCGTGACCCTGAGCAGGGATAGCACCATAGAAAATGGATGTCTGGATGGATGGATGTGTTATTGCAATGATCCTGATAGGAAACTCATGACTATAGATTCTTAAAAGATGTGGCTGCTAATGCAGGAGGGTTCCCCATTTCTTTTCATCATATAGCACTTTGTGGCCAGCAATTAAACATATAATGTTAGGTTAGGTTAAGTAAATCACACAAATATTACTTTACAGTCCACCACACGGCTCAGCAATGGCCAATAAATCTACGCAGCACTAAGAGCTTGTTTCTTTACTTAAAGTCTGAGCAATTAAAACGTTGCCAGTGTCAGTCTGACCTGTCCAGCGGCATCGACCACTTCCTTTAATGGCGTATGACTGCGGCCCCTCGGCTGTTAACCTTGAGCCGAGGTGGCCTAGCCCACTGCCATGACAACAGAGACACCTTTAAACCCAACACATCGATCTGCTAACAGCTCCTTGCTTCATGTTGCGTGACCTCCAAGAGGTCAAAGGGAATTAATTTTAAAAAAAAAAGTGGAGAGGAGGGGCGTGGAATGTCACTGCCTCTGGCTAAGACCGCAGCACAACTGTTCAAGCAGGATATTAAAAATTCCACTTTTATCACTATAGCAAATGCGTGAGCAATGCAACCTGTGATGAACATGCTCATGGTTAGACGGTGTTGAAAAAACAAAGGCGAATGAAACCTTTGGTGAGGGCGTCCATCAGTCTGAGAGACGCGGCCCGTCTCGCAGGCTTGCGGCTCAAACCTCAAGTCTGCGATTTCACGCTTGTCTCACTCTTATCACTGTCATCGGCCAGGTCAAAAATCCATTTTATGTGCGGGAGAAGCACTTGTGTGTTCCAACTTCAATGTAACATTCTTTGCTGCGCTCCCAAGTATTGAGGGAGATACGCTCCAGTGCAGGCAAATTACAGATAAATCAGTGGCTGCTCATGCATTTTAAGTGCCACATTATACACAATCCATTAGTAGCCATAGAAGTTCAGCATGACTTGCGATATTAAATCTCCGTGACTGAGACAATGTGGAAACAGTCGATATGTGCCAATAGATAGGAGATGAGAGCAAAGGAATGACGCAAGGATGAGACGCCTGCAGTCCAAATGATAATGGCCCGGGCTGGCGAGACTGATGTGTCGCTTTGTTATACAGCCACAAAATCTCATTCAAGTGGGAGCAAGCTAAATGGTGTGGAAGTCCTGGATTAATTAAATTGTTAATTATACTCCACTCGGCTCGCGGTATTTTTTCCACGCTATCTCGCTTTTCATGCCAAAACTGACCTTTGACTTGCAGCGTGCTGCAAAAATCAGCATGACGGGGCAGCTGAGATGAGTTATCAGTCCTTGCAACTCAAGCTACTGCAGACGGCTTTGCGTGTGACTGCAAAAGAATTCAAGAAATTAAAAATAAGCACTAAAAGTGAAACAAAATGCATGAAAAAGAGGGAGGAAAGTGGTCATTTTTATGATGTTATTCACCTTGTAACTTTTTACTGCAAAATATTTGACAGTGTTCATAACTCATTGTCAAAAAGGAAGTTTAAAATAATATACATGTATTTTATATATAAAATGAGGGTTGTTTTTCTTTTTTGCTTCTATGTGGAATTGATATCACAATCCACGCATTCATCCATCGATTCTACCCATCAGCTTCTCAGATGGCGCTAAAAGAGATCCATTATGAATTTATGCTATACTAAGGCTACAAAACTAAGAGCAAAACTGGACAATATGTGAGAAAACACCCTGTAGCCCCACTTTATATTTTTAGTGGAATAAAATAGATAAAAGGCAAAAATAATTTCCGACACGCTGTTTTTTTTCCTTCCGGCACATCCATATTTCTAATCGAGCTCTCTATTCTCTTCCACTCATTTATTTGCGATTCAGTAACCTTCTTATCATTGTAATCCTCTGCACTAGTCTGCTATTTCTTCTCCATGTGCTGTTTGACTGGCGCCAGTGCATGCATGCAGCAACTGCATCAAGTTGCTTCTCGTCTCCTGTAATCACAGCTGATCAGCGATGCCTTGAGCACACTGGCCTGAGGGTAAACGGAGATCACACAATAGTTTCACCATTGCCCGAAGTCAGTTGCTAGATAAAAAAAACGACCCATCGTCTTTGGAGAGGGACTTGATGGATGAGAAGAACCTTGCATTCAGACGACGTCTCCCTACTCACAGTTCGTATTTATTTATACTTTCCAAACTGTTCATTGTGACATTGCGTAGTGTGTTAATGCTGACAGATGCCGTCACTGAACGCAGACCCCAAAGAAATAAATTGAAGACAGTGCTTATTTCTGCATCACAGCAGCTTACAGCAACCCTCAAGCATCTGGCAGCGTGACTGGATATTCGGTACGCTTCTATCAAATACACTGACCCACGTTATAAAGTACAAAAATGATTATTGTATGTTCTAGGTTTATACCCATGTTTTATAAACAAGGACGTTTCGCTGAACTACTGCAAGTGCCTCAGTCATGTGTCGTAATATTAACCTTTTGTTACTTAGACAATAAAGGAAAAAATATGCTTGCAAATATTCTTACACTGACTGTCTACATGTGTAGCTGCACCATTTGTGGTCAAATTTCCTTTCCTTGATTTATATTAGCTAATTTTAGCATGGAGTGTCATTAAACAGCTTGAAGCCTCTATTTCTTCCAGATTTATTTACTATTTGCCAAACTGCTACTTGTTGTAAACAGAGTTGAATTGAGTTCAGTGCCATCGCACAGAGCATCTGTCAAATTTTTGCTTGCAAGACAAAGCAAAAAATTAGCCCAATGCCAGCTTGTATCTCAAAAATCTTGTAAAGACGGGCCACCTAGTACCCAAGGTACCACTGTATAACCGTTTTGACTGTTGTCCAGTTATGATTCTCTCAATGTCTTCAATTACTTTGTATACCATGAAGCTTAATATTGTTATTGCTGTTCTCATTGGCTATTGGACTTGATCAATGTACAGTCAACAACTGAATACTCATGGTTCAGCAGACACAGATCCACATATTGGTAGACACTTTTGAAGAATGTTGCATTATATAGACTTTAGCCTCGATACACAACAAAACTGGGTCCACGATGGCGACCCCAAATCCAGCCTTCAACCAAATCTGCCGAGTAGAAATGATTCAACCAACCTTGGGTAAAGGTAACCCACGGCGCTCAAAATTAACAGCTACCCAGCAAGTGGGCTACAAAAACAACCCAGCATTTCTTGGTGGCGATGATTAAACCACACATTGTTCTCCGAGAGAAAAAAATGAACAGAAGATTAAGAAGTGCACAAGAGCATGACGCGAAGGCCCGTCCGTCTCTTGGCATTCATGCAATAAAAGGCTGCACAGAACCCAAACAGCACTTGAAGCCGCGCTATGAAACACGAGCATTGTAAAATAGCATCAGTGCCTGTGACGGCTTCTACTCATCCTTATTTGTGTCTTGACACAGGGGAACATCCCCTCTGCTGTGAATAACACCCCCTCCCGACTAATGTCTTGTTAGAGATGAGGAACGAGTAGAGGTGGAGCTCTTTTGGTCCGAGCCACTTCAGTAAATGTTGAGACAGCGAGAGGACGAGAGCGTCTGCAGAAAGGCGATGGGGGAGAATGAAGGTGTTAGAGGGCACCGTCTCCGGAGGCCTCGGCGCTTGGCTGCCAGCGTGTGTAAATCAGCAGGCAGCTCACGGCTGCAATGAGGTAGAAAATAAAAAAAACATAAAAATGTCCGCGTGAAATAAGAGGCAAGGAGAAATCTTTTATGGCGAGCCTAAATTCTCCTTACTCTGCAGTAGATCCAACGGCCAGCTCAGCTTGTCTTTTCCAGAGCCCATTCATCATGCTACTGTCTGCATAGCCACAAATTACTCCAATTACCCACCTGCTCTTCATCTACCACACGTATGACCTAATGAGAATCCTAAATTCACAGAATTATCGGTAATAGTGACTTAATAGGGCTGTGGCCCATTTCTTGATACTTGTACTGTATTGTGATGGCCAGTCCCAAGTAACGTAAAGTGTGTTTTGGAAATAAGGACTCAGTGCTTGGATGAGTTTTCACTGCACTCAGCAGAGAGTATTGTTGAAAATTGGAGCACAAGAAGAGGATGCAAAGCTCCATGTACATGTTTTAGCCCTGCTTGACTCAAATTTGACTTGGTCTGGGGTGTTTCTTCCACTTCCCACGACGAAACTATGAAATTTATTTTGGAGTCAACCTGTCCTCCCTCAAGCGTATCCAGTTGTTCCAAAATGCTGCGACTCGATTACAATATATCACTGTGAAAGGAAACCCTTGAAAAACACTGAACTGGATTCAAGGCGCATTAATAACAGTTACAATACACTTACAATGCACTAAATCAAATATAGCCGTTGACACGGCACTGGCAATTCCCATTCATCTAAAAATAGCAGACCCGTGTTTCTGATATGCCGGAGAGGAAGCTCTGTGTTAATGTCCTGCATCACACATACGTGGTCGTTCTATGTAAGCAGCGCACTAAATTAGCTCAGGCTAGCTTGGCAGCCCAGTGTTTGAATAAATAACGCACAGACACTTAATGAGGGTAATTACAAGCAATCTGCTTTTTTTAGGGGCTGGTAAAGCCCTGCAATTCAATCCTTCGGCCTGCTTACTTCCGGTGTACTGTGCCTGACATTGAGATTGGAGCTCACCTAGAATGTGAGGTTACACTTAGAGCATCGGTCGCATCACACTGTAAACTATCCGGCCCAGGATCGTTACTCAGCTCACTAACTAGTAGAGTAAATCAGAGCTCTGACCTCATATTAGAGCCCCAGGCAACGAGTAAACAGAGTTAGAGTATGGCGGCTGGAGCCGAGTAAATTACCAGGGAGGAGATTGAGCACGGGGCCAGGCGTGGGAGAGGTTTATGGTAGATGGACAAACACCTGTCACGCCCATAAGACGGATTTATCCTGAGTGATACGTCAACACATACAGTAGCTCTCGCAAACGTGACAGCCCACACCGTATGAAATGTGGAATATGAAAGTCCAGTGGAAGCTCTCAAAATTAATCGGAACTCTGAATTCAACTCAGGGTGTTAAGATTAATTGAATAATCGATGCATCGGGTATGTGGACATGAATGACAGGAAATTACTCCATAACTTGAACATTTTAGAATCAGAAACCCTTTGAGGACTGGCCTAAACAGTCTATGGAGGCACTGACATAATCCTCGATAAATGGGATGGGCCACCCATTGGGGAGTTTTCTGGATTCCATCACATTTTGCTTCCCTTTCACTTACGTCACATTGCAAAGAGGTATGCTATCATTACAGAGCTCACTTCAAGCTTTAAACATCCTAAGAAGTTTAACATACTTGACCACATTTTAGCTGCGTGTTCAAATAAGTAAAAAGCCAATGTCTAGGTTTAAGAGTGAGATCCATGCTTTCTCTCCGCTTTGTACAGTCACATTTAACATTAGCATTTTTCACAATCTTGAACATTGTCGCGGAACATAGTCACAAAGAATACTATGTCCTTCAAAAGGTTGAAGCAGCCTTCAACTTGGGCAGTCTTTGGCCAGCATTGTGATACAAACTGCCTTTAAAAGCACCCACAGGCCTCTTTACTCAATTTAAAAGCCTTCCCCATTGTTAAAAAGAAATCTGCTCTTATGAGAAGATAAATAAGAGCGGGAGACCCTGGAAACATGAAGGCAGGTGGGTGCAGTAGAGGAACGTTTGCATTTTATTAAAGTTATCCATAAATCATTGAGTTAAATGCCCATTTGGGAGCAAGGTGGATGGCGATCAATTTGCACGTCTTATATGGAACTCCTGACACGGTCTGTCAGGACATGCCAAAGCTATTAGCATTCTTCTATAGCATGGTTAGCCACGTAAAGCAAGACAACGCATGAGTGCAAACACTAAATGCGTTAGAATCTATGCTAGTCCTGTAACAACTTGAATTGACCTGGCTAATCCATACAAATAATACACTAGGGATTCTCAATTTGCAGGTTGGGGTCAAAAGGTATGTGGTTGGTGGACAGTCTGTCAAAATATATATTTTGCAGAGGATCCTCCGTTTATGACCGTACCGACATACATTTTGAGGTTATACCAGCATCATGCAGGTCTTGAAAATGTTATGGTCGTACTTGTCTGTACCTGAATTTTTGGGGTGGAATTATGATGTTTCATAATCACAATTGATAAAAGTGAGTCGTGGCTCAGCAATAATAAGGAAATGCCCATCCCAGGGTGACCAAAGTTGAGAATCATGGATCAAAATCAATGAAGTACTGTGAAGTACTTTAAAAAAAATACTATAAAATAAAAGCCGACACACTCCTGTTCAAATACCTGGTTTTCGTGACATATACAGGTACGTATTTTAAAAAAAAAAGGAGAAAAAAAAGACCCAAATCAATGATTTCAAAAAAAACTTTTACACAATCATTGTGGCCGATAACATGTATTATTCACCCCTTTTTTGAGAGCCTAAGTTAAATAACTGAAATAATGCGGTGTGCACACCCTAGTATACTCTAACTGGTGTCTGTAACAGTGTTCAATCACAATGAAACTCAGGAGAAATTACATCTAAAAACACACCTACCACCATTTAAGGTGAGTTTGATTAATCCCAATTAAAATTCGGATGTTCGAGTAAGTTTTCCGTGCCACTTTTTTTTATTCTTATCACAAGGCTGGAGAATGTGTGCTTACAAGGACTGCCGTTACAAACTGTTAATAATTAAATTGAAAACAAAGTTCACCTTAGCTTCATTGAACACTAAAATTTCCCATACACATGTAAGAAGGCGTTATGATTGGACGAGACCAATGTGGAACTTTGGGGCCACAATTCCAAATTATATTTGGCTGAGGATTGCCATACCAGACATTCTGTTTGACAGATTGCAAGATCATGTAAAATGTATGATGACATACTGTGGTTTTAATGATAAAAATATTCTTTTAAACCAAGCGGTCGCCGCATTCACTCATCAGCCAACTGATACCTTGATGTGTCAAGTGCTGTGAGTTATGTTAACAGAACTTGACCTCAATTAAAAATGGGCTAGCTCTAGAAAACGGTCTATGTGGACTTGTAGGGATGTGGACCAGCAGAAGGGCTTTAATGGAATTCTGACAAAAAGCCAGTTGGAGAGGCAATTCATTTGCTGTGAAATCTCAGACGATGGGACATAAATAAGGCTTTTGGTGCTGTTCCTGACAGAAACTCTAAGTGAAGCCGCATGCTGATCGACTGTATGTCACATCGACCTGGTGAAAGTACATAATGTGAACAGCTGACAGCTTGATCAAGATGAAACCTTAAATGCCTTGAGCTCTTTGCAGAAGCCTCGAGGGTTATGGGAGGTCAAGAGGATGCACGCATGAGCATGACATTCCTCGACTGTGGTGAGCAAGTATCACAGCTAGACATCTTCTCTTCTAGTGCACCGGTTTCTAGTAATACGATCGACTACCGCCCCAAACTCCTGCAGAGACCTACTCGGGGCAAACATAGAAGACATATTGCAGAATAATAATGGTTCACTCTCGTTTCTTTTGTAAAGAAATCTGGTTCAAGTAGCAAAAAAAAACATATTTCAACATATCATAAACATGATGTGTTTATTATTTTACTTTATCTTAACCGTTTTGTAAAGCGCTTTGTTACAGCTGCCGCTGTTGTGATAGCGCTATATAAATCAGCATGTATTGTATTGCATTGTATATTTGAATATTAATAACCTCCAAGGTCTGACAATGGAAGAGACAATATGGTATTAGTGGCATCATTTGTTCTTTTGCAGATCACTAGAAAGAGTCATTTTAGTTTAAAGTTACATATTCTTCCGTCATCTTTCTCAGCGTATCTTGGAATCTATTTTTTGTCCCAAAAAAATATTTACTTTAGATTCTACAGTCTATACTTGGGAGTATCTTTCTCCTCTACTCTATCTATCCAGTCCATATATCATATGTCCGTCTATGATAAGGAGTCATCTTTATGGTTCCAGGTATTAATTGGTGATGTTGTGGTATCATTAGTGTAATTTAGTGCGTTATAGATTAATGATGTGTTGGCATTTATCTTGATGTTAAATTGCAATAAAATAACCTGTATATTTCCAGAATATGGCACTCTACATCTAAACGGGGGATGGGGGTATAGTTGACATCCATTAAGGATATCCATTATTGTCACATAAAAATGAAAGGCAATACTTAGCCTTACTTGCCACTGGCAACCATATTCAGACAGTAAAAGACAGACCCGGAGGGTAAATAGCAAGCCAGGCAGCAAGGAAGCCAGGCAGCAATGTTGAAGTCCTCATTCAAGTATCAAAACATAAAAGTGTAATACTGTTGTCACACATATGTCAATTGATGATCGGTGCTGCCTGAAAATTCCCAGCCTTCCACTGCGCCCATTTTCCGCCCTAAACAAAATGTTTCCTCTCTACCTCTAACACACCGGCAACGCCGCATATTCAATAACTAATTATGGAAATTCGTTAGACCTCCAGGCAGCAGAGAAGCTTCACGGCTGCTACAGTAAAGAGCAGGATTTATGTTGCTTTTGAATGTCACCCAAAGGACGGGAGACTCGCTCATCACTCAGGAAGAACAAACCCCAGACGCTGGAGAAAAGATGAAGGGAATACTGACACACTTCCTTTCTAACTTTGTCACAACCTTGAGCGGGCCTCTTTGTAAGCCAAAACAACCGTGCTCGAACTTCGCTATTTGACTCAGGAAGGCTGTAAAATGATATGTACAGTGTGTGCCTAACCTCGCCAAGAACGCGCCAAGCAAACGCTGCCTCGCCTGCTGTCAAACAGCCCCTCGGAGGGCGATAAGCGTCTGTGCTATCAGAGTGCCTGTCTGCCTTATTAGTGCACCTCAGGCACACAGCCCAGCCGGCCATCTGGCACGCTGTGATCTGCTGCCCGGCAAACTCTCTCAGGCCCCATAAAGTACACAGAGACCTCTTTGAAGCATGCAACAAAAGTGCTGACCGAATGAATGAATCATTTTACTACAAATAGATACATATGTATTTATTCTGAAAACGGACTGAAAGAATCTCACATTGACAGTGCACGTCCAATCGCAACACTAAAAAGGGCAAAGGTTACGGCTCAGTTCCATCTATGCCCTTCATAGGGTCTCTATTGCCACCTTGTGGTATAGTTATCATGTTAAAACATTTTCCCCAAACTTGAATCACCCTGGGACTTGGAATTTCCTGTTGTCACAAAGTGGAAATCCACCATTATGAAAAGTAAGAATAATAAAAACAATGTTCCAAACTAGCCTTTGAACACATTGTATGTGTACCGCACTTTTAAACAGAACTACACATGCTTAAACATCAGAGAGCACTTTGTTGAGAAACTGAGCATGAACGTGACAATTGCATATATAAAAAATGAACAAAGTAAAATTGAATAGCACAAATGCACAAAATGTCACTCTTGTCACCTCTTCCTTTTAGGAAAAGTACATCAATGGTTTGCCTTTTTAGGAAATGAAGGCTGCAGAATGGTGAAATGTTATTAGTTATTATATCTAAAAAGGGCAGAGACATTTGTTCAGGTGAAAACACATGTGAAAAGTATGGAAGGTGTGTTTGAGAAACACTTTTAGGGCCTGGAAAACAAAAGAAAACAGAGGTCAGTACAGCGGTAACCATGGGCATGACGACGTATTATTCTTACGCTGATGTGGAAACTCGTGACTTGTGCATTGATCACAGAATCTATGTGAATTGAGGACCCCCAGTCATTGTTTTTTTTACCAGCTATACACAACCCACCCAAAGTGGGTTTGCAACCCCAGTTTTGGTGCCCACCTACCAGTTGAGATTATAAGTGGCGTAGTAAAGTACATTAGATGAGGAAAAAACAGTACAGTGTGTTGTAAATGGAATGGATCAGAATGGCTATAAGGTTGCATGCCAGTGTATTTTAATGAGAGTCTTTTGAACAAAGCAAAAGTTTTACCAGTATAATCCACTCACAGGGATGTGCTTATAAAGCATAGAGCTCCAGTAAGTAGTCTCTGGGCACAATTCCGATATTTCCATTTTTCTCTCCAACCCACCAACCATAGCTCTGGTACTCCTGAAGGAAGACAGATGCAAAAATCATTTATCATGGATGAAGCCAAAAAGAAACGCACACAAATTGACATTTTGATCCAGAGCGAAAGGTGTGTGTGTTAGTTTGGGCCTTACTCAGAAATGAGTAGCCTGAACAGCAGATGTGAAGAAACAAACTTAGAAATAGAAGAACGAATATACTGTACAGCAGAGGTTGAGTGATCTACTGTAAGATCACTCACATTTAAAGTAATGTTAAAAAGTACCGTAATTGGATTCGCTCATTTGTCCCTAAAATTACACAAGTGTTTCAGTATCTTTGAGGAATAGCAAATGTTCTTTGCAATATGTTCTATATGCCCTCCCTGGTCTAAACACGGCCTTCTGATGAATATTGTGTTTGTGGAATATGCATTACGCAGCAAAATCCACCTGTTTTTAATCCCTCTAAGCAGGGGCGGCCATTTTGTGACTTGCAGTCGCCGGAAAATGACATCACTGTTGCTCAGGGCTAAGGTCACGACTCACCTGTTGTCTGGGTTTGGTCATGTGACATTCGCAAGCTGGGCACTGTGATGTCCTTTTCAGTCACCAGCAAATGGCAGTACGAAAATATGGCCACCTGCTGTGATTAATCAAAACGTGTGGATTTTTTTCAACTGAATTAATATGCAACCATTGCAATATTAATCAGAATACCTTGCTTAGACCATGTTTCGTGTCAGAGCATAGATTGTAAAAATTCTGACTTGACGTTCCCGTTGACGGTATGAACAAATTGTGTGTGACCTTCGAGGTTCCGCTGTTTCAACATTACTTTGCATTGTTTTCCGCTCACTGTCATTTATCATCACCGCATTTCCCGCCGAGTGCCTGATTATACACACATCAGCCTCAATGTACGTAAAAGCCATCATATATAAATCTGTCACAGCAAGGCAAAAATAAAAGTTCCTCTGAATGGGTGTCAGCATAGAGGACACAGTGGAGACGTGTCTTGCCTCTCTCTTTGACCAAGAGCCTGACCTCACATCAAAGTCTTGGCCAGGACATGAATCAACACTGAGAACTCCACAAAGGGGGGATGGAGGGGGGAACAAGAACCTGCACAATGTCTGAAAGCCAGAACTGACCACATCTGTATTCACTTATTGGGTGAATGCTCTTGTGTGTCCAAGAAACCAAAAAAAAAAAAAAAGAAAATCACATTTCTTTCTCCGCTTGTTTCTGTCGCACCTAATAGCAGTGCCATTGCTCAGTGGATTCAAAGAAAATGTGCGGCTCATTTGGGAATGCTGAGCAACCATTTTTCTTAGTCCAAACATGCACAGTATTGATTGAAAATATTGAATTTTGTCTACAAGATTAAAAGCGTGTCACAGTGCTCACAGAAAGCAATCCGATTACTCTGGCGTCATCCCTGTGTAGCTCACAGCTCCTGGGGGTACTATATTTACATGATATCCAGAGATTGCTATTACAGTGCAGCCTCCATCCACAATTTGCAAGGGAGTAACCTAGTTCTTGGGACGCGATCACAAAGAATCATTTAACTAGTTGTAATGTCAATGCATTTGACTATGAAGAAGGTGTTCTTCACAACAGACCAAACAACAAAATCAACTGTAATTGATCACATGAACCTCTTTTTAAGAGGTGCAATATTTATCCCATATTCAGATCTACATTACACCAAATTTGACTGTGGTCCAAATAAAAAGGTGACCTAAAGCTGTGCAAAAGAAAAAAAAAAGGCCAACCCAGGAGTAAGACAACTTTATATTGCAAAAATAACAAATGCCATTAGTTGCAAAATAAACAACACTCAATGTCACATCCATTTAATTTGCTTGTCACATGATAAAAGTGACATTTCACCCCAAGCCTCTTGGTCATAACATTGCAGAGTGACCCATGAGTGGGTGCGTGTGTGTGGGTGGGTGCGAATGTGTGTGTGTGTGTATACATAACAACTTCCTGTCACTAGCCTTTGAAAGTGGCAACACCTCATTGTGCAGTTCTGGTTGACAAATAAGTCGTGCTTTTGAGCGGGTGCGGGACACAACATGAGAGAGAGACAAACGACTAATGGCACCCTTCACTGGCTACACTCGCACACAAACACACGTTTCAACACACAGAAGCCTTGGTCAGCAAGTAACGCTGCCCTGTCACTTTAATACTTTACGGCGAAAGAAACAATGAATGCATCCGTTTAAAAGCACATGCAGTATTGGGCAGTATGTGTTAAGGGGCGGGTTCATATAGGTTACAGTAACATCACACAGCAGCAGCATTGTGTTAGGACAGTGTTTACATTTTATCAACCATTCCAGCCACTTAAGCGAAGTGAGACGTTACTTTTCTCCATTAGTTTTATGTGCTGTGACTTGAACTGGTGAGGAGGAGGAGGGAGTGGGTGTTTGGTGCAAGCATATCTGGACAAAGCACCCCCCTCCTCAGCCACAGTCGGGCACTATAATCAACACGCAGGCCCAACTGGGGGGTCCTGCAGCTGTACCACTACAGCTTATTTCTGAGCTGAGGAATGGGGGAGGGATGGAAAAGGAGAATGGGGAGGGAGGCTGAGTGGAGCAAGGAGTCGGCCGTCCCTCCTGCTGAAGCCCAGACAGGTTTTATGGTTGCTGCCCTCGCAGTGGGCCACAACCCCCAATACCAAGGTTCCAGCTAATGGCGCTCGCAGTCCAAGAGAAAGGGCAACTTGATTCTTGGCCCTTTTCCGCACACAAAGAGAGGAGTCATAAACAAGCATTTGGCCATTGAGCACTGGAACGTCTGTCTGCTTTGTTTCATTTGGTTCCTCACGCCAGTGAAAGGGACATTATTCATTTTGTGGATCAAAACAAATGATTGACACTGTCATTAAGCATCAAAAGTAACAATTAAGAATTTCAGCTTCATTAAACAAAATCAATAATCTTTGATTGTAAAAAAATAATGTAGTTCAATGATTCAATGACTTTTCTTATTGAGCAATCACATTTGGGCATGGTCAAGAATAAACCTTGATTTTTAGTCATGTTAAGTAATTTGGTATCATTACCATGTGTACATTTATTATGGTTACAAATTGCAGTGGTCTAGCACTGTACTCAATTGTATTCAACAAATTCTATTCAGTTCAGTGACATAAGGGCACCATATTAAAAAACACCTTTGATGCGGTGCACGCCACCATGTTGATACAGCCCTTGGACTGGAGCTCATGAGACTGAGCACATTTACCTAATGCTGTGGGCAATCACTGTACCCGCATGATAAGTAGCCGCAAAATATGATTTATTTTCTTAAATAATATCAATTTTCATGTTGTATGATTCGTTTACCCTTGGCTCTTTTTGATGATTGCATGCAAAGGCCACTAGATGGCAGACTAGACTACAAAAATAACCTGGCAAGATGTCAGAGGGTCTCCGCAACCTGTATTAAGAATTCACCCAGCTCCCAAGGATAACATTTCACAAATAGGGCACAAACCACTTTCCTTATTTGCCCCCTCGTTTGCAAGCATAAGTGTGGTAGATGTGGCATAAGGTCCAATCAAGTCACACGAAGGAACAAAAATGCTCTTGTTTTGCCACCTAATGAAAAAAGTCCTTTCAGTCCTCCACACCCTCTAGCTAGCTGACAAGCCTCGGAAATTGGACGTCCAGTACACGTCCTCGCCTGCTCTGAATAGCGTGTGGGACTGGGCCTTGGCTTCCTGAGAACACACATTCCTATTTGGCGAGGCAAGCGAGATGTCTGATAGGTGTGTGGGCTGAAGGCAGCATTGGAAGCGCGCCGAGGCGGCCCAGGCCCAGATGGACGTGATGGAACGGTGAGGCGAGCCAACAGCCCTAAAACAGTTTCCGTCGTGACACATCTAATCCTCATCAGAGAGGCAGAGGCTGACTGTGGCCCAGTCGGCCTCCAGCTCCAGGCACGGGGCCAGGTGCTGCCAGTAAAAGATATCAAGAACCAGTTTCTCCCAAGGCCTAAGAATAACTTTGTTCAGGTGGTTCTGGCTCAGCAGCACCTCGCTCAATATTGCTGTTGAGTTCATACATTAAGACAAATATCTACATTCAAGGTTTTAGACAAGGCAGGTTTTCATTACCTTGCTCAGTATATAAATGGTGTCTCCACGCTTGAAAGAGAGTTCATCCGGGTGGTCCCCTACACAGTCCCACAAGCCCTGGTAGTAGTTTTGATAGTCGGTGTTTGTGTCTGGACGGATCATAATATAGGGTGCAAAATAAGAAATGGAAATTAAGAACATGAAGCATTTCAAGTTGAGTCTTTTACATATGGCGCAAACAAAAACAGGCCTTATTGTAAAAAGGAAGTTGGTCAAGACGCTTTAGGTCTATTTCTAGGATTTCACACTTTTAGAACTTCCCCTACAAATGTCACTTCTTCTTTCTTGTACTTTGTGTTGAACCAACAAAAGTGTGACACTTATTGATGAATGTCAAGGGCCAACTGATGGTGTTTTCTTCCATTCACTTTGGCCTTTTCTACCTAACACAGAGTGATGATTCAATTCCAAAATGAATGTGTATAAATAAACTATGCTTGTAATCCTCATAGTGCTGTTTTGTCAGGCCCTAGTTTGTCATTCAAACAGCCCGACGTGCGTGGCAGGCATGGGCCAATTTTTTAATTGGGCTTTGGGCCACTTGAGCGTGCCCCACCAATTCTCCACCAAGTGACAGGGAAAATGTGCGGCTGGATCACGAAAAAGCATCCAAGTCACTCTCTTGATCTACGATGCGGCGTCTGCTAGATAGCCAAAAAGTTTATTTCAGTTGTAAAGTTTTATCATGAATCACTAATGATTTGTGTCGTCTCAGCAATTTTGAACTGCCGTGGGAAGACAAATATGGAATTGTGGAAAATCACATCAGACGAGAGTACTCGACGAAGCCCAACATTGTTTTTCTCTTATAAACCTGCCACTGTGATCAGTTTTTGTGAAAGTTGCTACCATAACATCCACATCAAATATGAAGTGCTGTCTTACACCACTTGTCCACATACACGTTGTGTTTCTCGTTCATTACCTGACCGATAATATTGAATAATACCCAGCTGAAGTGAATTTTTAAAAATTGATACTGTCGGGATATTGTGCCTTTTTGTGTGGCATTGGATATTTTTACCTGGGAGCACTTCATAGATGTCTGTATCTGGTGCAAGTCCCACATCATCGTACATTAGCTGTTCCTCCTCCTTTTCCTTCTCCACCTCTTCCTCCTCTTCTTCTTCTTGGATGATGCCAGACTGATCTACAGACATGTTTGGAGAATATAACTTCAAAGAATCCGTTGTGGCTGCTGCTGACAACCTAATTAGTATTAGTAATACATAGGACTACGACAAACCTTTCAAAACAAGGTCTATCCATTTCACCCACTCCTTCGCCTCTTTCGCCGATGACGCACAAAACTAATGAAAGGACAGGCAAAAATATGGCAGTCTGAGACAAATTATTCACGTAACACGGAACATAAACAGTGCATTCATAATTCACAAAAAGGCTCCACAAACAGCATGTTTTCATGTTCAAACATACACATGTTAATAAATATGTATGCAAGGCTGAGACATTGAGAAAGCAGCACTGTCAAGTCAATGAATATGATCCCAGAAGAAAAATGTAATACATGCACATGCGCACACACATAGTGAGAAAAAAGGAGACAGGAAGTGTACAGTACCTGATAGTCTCGCTTGTCAGGAGCCGAGACTTCAAAACAAAAGTCCTTCTTTGCATCTTTCCGTAAGTTGGTGTTCATTTTGACATTGTAGCCATCGATGCCGAACTCACCTTTCTGCTGTTTGTCTGTCACATGGCAACATCACTGTCAACATCCCAGAACCACATCCAGTCTATAGGTCACTCTTAATTCGACAAGAACATAGAATGACACCATTACCTTTCTCGTGGCCATAATAGTAGAAGGTCCGATAGCTAAGAGCGCACCATCTCTTCTGCCACTCCTGACCGAAAAAGCTGTGGTCTGTAACAAGATCAACAATACGTCTATTGTGTATGTTAAATCGCTCCATGTACAGCACTTTGTATGCAGCGATGGCTGTTTGAAAGTGCTCTATAAATACTGTTGACTTGACTTGAAATAACTGATGAAGCATTTTTGTCCAATGCAATAATTAATAAATGAAATTGTGTGATAAGGTCCATGGCAAACTGCCTTCGGGAACATGAATAATTCAATGAAATTCCAAAGTAAGAGCTGGAATGTGATGTTTTGGCTGCTTTAGTTCTGGATTGGTAAAAATATTCCAAACAGCTCTCCACAGAGCATGCAGCTCTACACAACTACAAACCATTCATTTCCCATAGCACTTGAGAAGTGCTATGGGAAACAAGAGGTGAGTTACACTCTGGACTGGTCGACAATCAAACACAGAGACCAAACAGACAAATAACCATTCACACTTCTTGACCATTTAAAGCCTTATGTAGTCCTCTTTCATGTTTTTGGAATCCAAATTTATGTAGAACCTACATTGTCGTTTAAAAGTTATTTTAAATACATGGTTGTGTGTGTTTTCCATTAGCAGACCACAAACCCTTCCTGCGTTTCTCCAGGTATCCTGACATGAGAATAGACTGCAGGTCTTGCGCTGCCATTGGTGGAGACTGGTGGTAACCTGAAAAAGAGATATGAGCATTCAAAACTTTTCCCCGACTAAAATAGCAACAGATGGGATTCAACTTCAAGCTGATATCCACAATCAGGTGATGGTTGTCACAAAAGTTGTGGTGCATCCACTGGGAAACTTTTCGCCTGCACTGTGCAACTTCCATGCCAATGTTCAACTGCTGTGTCAAAGTTGCTTTGTGGGA
Source organism: Hippocampus zosterae (assembly GCF_025434085.1). Taxonomy (NCBI): domain Eukaryota; kingdom Metazoa; phylum Chordata; class Actinopteri; order Syngnathiformes; family Syngnathidae; genus Hippocampus; species Hippocampus zosterae. The sequence goes on from NC_067455.1 coordinate 11,374,884, forward strand.
AAGCGATGCCATAAAAGTGCCAGCTGCTTTATCGGACAAACCCCCAGTCTCCTGAATCACCACTTTACTTGGACTTCCCTGACACTTTATTTTGAAACGCAAACAGATGTCCATCATTGGCCAAAACATTAGGTACACCTGCATAAACTAATGAGATGTAATGTCTCGATTGTAGACAGTATGTCGCAAGAGTTGGGCAGAGTAGCCAAAAATCATATTCAAGTAGGTGTAATTTTACTGTAGAATAATAAATTTCAAATCATGGACTTTTTGCTAAATCACAGGATTTTGCGTTGATAATTTTTCCACATTGACTATTACCGGTACTCTAGTGAGCCAGGAGAAAAATAATATTTGGGAGGATTTCACAATTTAAAAAGACACCGTAAAGAGCAATGTGACTACTGCAAGGCAGAACTGGACTATACATCTACGATAAAGTATACCTTGTTAGCTGATTTAATAACTAGTTAGTTATTTTTTCGATAATCACGCTGCTGTACTCTGATGCGTTTTCTCAACTTTGAAATGGAAACTCTTGGGTTCTGGCTGCAATGTACATGTTTTTGAGGCAGATACACGACAATGTATGGTAGAAGCTGCCTGCGGTGTGTCACTATTGACTGCTAGTCGTATGCCGTTGTGTCTACCATGCTTCACTCAAATGAATCAATTGGAAACGTCATGCGCAGTCATGTGACTGGTACCGTTTGATTTTCAAATTCAAGTTGTTCAGTTCGATTAGTGAAACGGTCACATGACACAGCACTCGAGGCAGAAGTCTCTACAATGAACCAAAAGAAACAGATTGCATGGGCAATAATCTCGGTCTGCCACTGTTGAATATTCTTAGAAGAAATTACTCTATCAATTCGTCTATTAATCCAATTATCCGATTACATTTTACTTAGCATTCAAGTGTATTATAAAACGGGCAGCATGTTGTTGAAGGGCACAGAGGGTTAAATCTGCATTTGGTAATGTTTTCTCAGACTTGGTACTTCAGTGCGTCTCTGAGCAATAAAACACCCTTGTGCAGTAAAACAGGTGGCAGGAAAAGCAGTTACGCTCTCAAATGTCTTCCCAAAGTGCGTTGCCAAGTTACAGTTGGAATGTCTCTTTCACTGTGACACTCCAACTCGTATTGTTTCAGGGAAAGACTTGCTCACAAGTGACACTTTAGTAAATGGCTCGTTCAGAGCGCTTTTACCCTCATAGGGCTCTTCCTCCCTGTCAGTGCGCTCAGACTGCAGTGAGCCACCGTCATTGTTGCTGCTGTCCACCTCCTCCTCATCGTCACTCGACTCCTCTCCACCTGAAGGAGGACCAAAGGTCAATATGGTGGCACAACAGAGGAGAAAGCTGCCCACGTCATTGTTCTTGTAATAAAGCAGAGGTGTCAAACTTGTTTTTATTGCGTTCCACGTGGTAGTTATGGTTGCCCTCAGGGGCCCAGTGATAATGGGGAAACCACATAAATGTACTGTATAATCGCTAGGGGTTGTAACGGTAAACCAAAAATAACAGCACCTTGTTAAAGGTTCATGGGTCACCATAATTCACCACATCCTGGATGCCAAGTTGTCATTTGTTTGTTTGTTTGTTTACCAACAAGGTGTGTGGCTAGAACGCAAAACAGTTACACTTCTTGTCCCTCGTCTAATAAGCTTTCTGGGAACACGAATAATCACCATATCGTATATCAGAACTGCCCCTGCCCATATAGACCTTTTCATGATGGCTATTCTGGTTATATTAATCGGTTAGAAAATTATTAATTAGTAACAACTAATGTATATTTGTTCATCTACCTATCCCGGCAATTTATAGTGACAGAAAGAAAAAAAAATCATGATCTTCTATTGGATGGCAAAAAGTATGAAATTGACATATGTATCCTTTTCTGTGACAATTTTGTTTGGTGGTGTGCTGTACAAGTTTTCAAACTTAAAATGTGTGTATTAGCTCATAAAGGTTGAGAATCACTGATCTAAGCAACAAAAAAGTCAATTAATTAGCCAGTACGTTAATAATCGTGTTAAGCACATCAGAATTTACACCATGTTTATTTTGAATCCACTTGTGTCTTGTAATGTAAATTACAACTGATCTGATCATTTGAACTGATCTCCCTTCCGAGCAATTTACCTCACATAAAATCTTTTTTTTGAATGACAGCTCACACATTCAAATTATAGTGGTAGTCAATTGTTCTGACTTGATTAAGATTAAGATATCCGTTATTTGATACTTAAATGACATGTTTGTTTACTCTGGGTGCCATTGGAGAGTGCTAAATCTTCTGCCACCTGGAAGTATGCCTAACTCATGGCATCTGTCTATCGCTTTGAACAGAACTCAAGGAAAAGCTACTGCAAGCTGTCCCAGACCAACTCAAATGATGAAGAGGGTTAGAAAACGGGCCTGTAGTTTGACAGCAGTGTTATAGAAAAGGAAAGTGAAAAGGAAAGTGTCTTCATTAGCCTAAAAATATTTTTATGCAACTTCACAACAACAAAATGCATATTATCAAACAGAGGTACATGGGTGTGTGATGACATAACATTTGTACTCATAACAATGCAGAATATTTTAACAACAAAAATAACTTACTTTTTTCCTTGAAATCATGTGGAAAGCTGTGGTGAAGAAAGACATAATATTAGTACAGTATAAAAAACGAATACAGTACAGTACACTGTATAGTATACAGCCAGGGGTCGGCGGGCGGGCGGCCAGACACACAAGAGGAGGCAGCCTACCCCAATTTGACCTCTTTTATCCGTTTAATGAATGCTTCCCTCTTATCTTTTGCCTTTTTGCTCAGATTTTCCCCTTTCAAGCCATCTCTGAGGAAGGTCTCAAGGTCTAAACATTAAGAAAAATAATAATTCAAATATTAGGTTTAAAAATGTAAAATTTAACACAGGTGTGCGTTCGAAGAGACAGGGAAAAGTAACAGCAAGTCATCATCCATGTTAAAGCCTTTGCTTCCTCTTTTTAGAAGCAGACAGTGGATAATTCGTTTTAGCCTCAAGTTACAAAATAACAACATTTTAAAGAAGAAAAAAAGGATTGTCAAGCGAGTTGTTTTTAACGTGTATTTTACCTGAAATGAGCGTGGTTAGTTCCTCGGGAGCGGCTCGCATAGTTGCAGTGTTGATTTTGAGCAAGAGTCCAGCCGGACATATAGGTCACGTGATGCGGAAGTAATGGCGAGTGGCTCGCGTGCATAACGCGGAAATGACCTGGGCATTATTTATTAGCGGGCTCGCACGCGGGCTCGCACACACGCACACACGGGCGCACACACACACGCACGTGCGTACGTGCACACACAAGCACGCGCAGTGACGTTTATGGGCGCAGCGGCCTTTCTGTGTATGCAGACGATATACGAGACAGCTACTGCCTACTTGATGCTTTAATGGGGCTTGACGCACTATTAAAGTCAGAGCGCAACAGTGTTGTCATATTTTACATCGATTCTTCATAATATCACACCAGGCTCCTGGCACATGTCACAAACTATGGAGGGGGAGGGGAATGTTTAGTTTATGATGTATTTGTCAACATTGTAAATCCAAACAGGGATTATTGATAGAAGAAAGGTGTCTCCTCTTTTGAGAGCAGTTACAGCCCCCTCACAGTACCAACAAACTGCTGTACATAGTTTACACCACTGTAAATCTGAAAGACAGGGGTTTTTTTTAAATCTCTTGGTTACCCCCTTCCTCTATACAAGTGAAAGCCAAATCAAGTTTTTGATATGATGCCACAGCAAAATGCATTGATTTTACAGAATTTGTATCGTTTTTGTCTACATTCACGACATCCTCAACAGAGCTCAGTGCCTCACAGAGATACCGTATGTATTAAATATAATGTTCCTTTTTGAGATCACAGGGCAGCAGGTTGGAATAGTGTTTAGCACATCTCCCTTACATTTGAGAGGTCCCAGGTTTGAATATCATCAAGCAGTTTGCATGCTTGGGCTGATTTTCTGGTAGTGCTGCTTCCTCCCACATTCCAAAAAGATGCATGTCGAATTCCATGGAGAGTCCAAATTGCCCATAGAATGCTGATTTGTCTGTATTTGTCCTGCAGGTGACTGGTGACCAGTCAACGCCCCACCTCTCTGAAGGTCAGCTGGGATAGGTTCAAGATCATCCATTACCCCAATGAGACAAGTATTTATAATTGTACTTTAGTCGTAGTTTATAGAGGAAGAAGAGTGCTGACTCAATCTAAGTAGTGTTTATATTAGTATTTTATCCATTATGACATTACATGAGAGAAAAAGAGAAAATTCTCAGACTTTCTTTTACATCCAGGCTGAGATTCTTTCCAGGTTTTGTATTGAATTTTACTGAGCGCCTCACATTGAAAAATGAATGTGTTTGTCCTGCTGCACACAAGAAACACAGTTCACTGTTGTATTGAATTGCTTTGTAGGAGTGTCAGTCATTCATGAATCAATTTATGACACTCCCCATTCATCGCACAGTCCAAGTGAAGAGTCAGGGTCTTTGAACTAATGTCCCTGTGACCTAAATGCCATTCCACCTATGTATGCATGTGATGGATTAAGTTGTGCTCAAACCCTTGGACTTTGTTAGTTAGCTTGTTGTTCATTTAATGCAATATGAATGATTCATACTGTACAAAAATCTTCCATTGTCAGATACAGTTTAGATTTATCCTCAAATCCTCTGTGTGCATTAAAAAACGATGACCCCCTCCTGACCCGGTAGTACTTCCTCCGAGGGTGGCGAGGAAAGGAGAGCCATCTTGACCTTTCACCTGTGTGTGTGTGTGTGTGTGTGTGTGTGTGCAGGAAAATCCATTGGCATACTTTTTGCTTCCTCAAAAGACAGAGCCTTCTTTTGAATAGTTGGTTAGCAACAAATAGTCAAACTTTGTGCTTATTTTTACATAATCCAACATACACAGTGGCGCCTTGATGCAGAAATTGATTGTTTTTGTGATTATGCTAGTTATTCAAAGCACCTTGATGTTCAAATCATCTTTCCCTATGTATTGAATGGAAATACCATAATCCATTCCAGTACTTTTAAAAAAACACCGGGGGTAATTTTTGTAACATGTTTTAATTAAAAAAAAATAGAACTCAACAATATTTTACTTCATAAAAACATACAATGTTAATATAATTAAATTGAATCGAAAGAATTAAACATGTTTGTTCATCATGATAATTCAATGGGCATTGTGTTGCTCTTCTTGGTGTATGCCTAGGCCACCAGAGACCAGTATAATAAGTAAAAAGGTACTACATGTAGTTTTGACAACGAAGCACAAAGATGGCCATATAATAAAGTCATTGTTTTTGGATAAATATATTCCTGTGAGTATTGTTGTAAGCTTTCTCTGCTTGTGTTGCTACCACTTGTGTTCAAATGTAACTCGTTTCATCGTTAACAATTACAGCAACACTTATGAGTTTCATTAGCCTGTCTATGGCATTTGGCAGTATGTGTTAGCATCAAGCTAGCAGACAGTTACAATGTAGCACAATAATAATGCAAAACGGCTGTGTGTCATTTGAACCAGCGCCAGCTCAATAGTTTCAACATTTTAAATTTGAAAATAAAGAAGCACTACATCCTTTGCCTTCAGATTCTCTCATTTTAGTATGTAAGTAGGATTTCTAAAATAATGCATTTGAATTTGAAAATTAAGCTAATAATATAAAAACCTAATATTTTCACTTCCCTTGTTTACAATTTTAGAAGAGACATCATCTTTTAATTAATTCTCAAGTATTTTTGACCATTAAAGAAGTTTTGGCGAACCACAGTGCTGCAGGCATACTTAATTCAAAGAAGGCATTACACGGCGAAAAAGCCAATAAACAAGCACCATTACTGCTGTGAGTTTTATAGGCAATGAATTTTAATTAGAGAAGGCAGAAAAGTTGTAGCTTTTGCCCTTCTTGACTCCAAGCATGCAGGCGAATCTCACCGTAAATCGTCTTTTTTCTTTCTTTGAACATCCAGAAGCTTAAACTGCACCAACTATCAGGAAACATTCAGTTTTTTTCTGCGAGACCTTTGAAAAGATGTTTTAAATATTCAAACATAAAAAAATGTTTCAAACAAACATTCACACGTTAATTAGGAAAACGAGAGTTGATTTCGATTGATATGATTTATTTCCTGAAAAAAATATTCTTCTTGACAAATAACCTGTATGTTTAAAAATCGAATACCCGAAGTCCGTGTCAGGTGTCGTTTGTTTTCGGGGGGGGGGGGGGTACCACCTTATTTATGTCATTTATGACATAACTCTCAATGACAATAAACACTTGATATAAAATTCATGTAGAGCAAATAAATTCATTACATTCAGTAAATTAATTCAAGTAAAACCCCTTCAAGAACTCAAATTCTCCAAGTCCACGGTTGTGTTTCTGAGAAAAGCTCCAAAGTTTCAGGTGATAAAGCCCGTGGACTTTGGGTCGAATTGGACCAGTTTGGGGAGAACGAGGAGGGACATAAGGAAAGTTCCGACAAAGAGTCGTCCGTGCCTGCGGAGTGATCATTATCCGGACCTCTTGTTAAAGGACAGCTGGGAGCCGTCGGAGTGCAGTTCGGAGGAGCTTTCACGTTTTTCTCACTTGTGCACAAAGTCGAATCATTGTGGCCATTGTGGCTATGAGGAAAGTGTTGTGAATCGAAAGTATTTTGCTGGAAATACCTCACCCCCTTGGGAGGAAGCGCCTGTGCCTCCTCTTCCAAAAAGTCCTCCGCGCATTTGCTTTCGCTCGCCCGATTCTCCTTACAGCGAGTTTGCCTTTTGTGCTTCATCCTGCGGTTCCGGAACCACACTTTCACCTGCTTCTCGCTTAAATCCAACGAGGAGGCAATCTCCGATCGCCTGGGTCTACGCAGGTACTTGTTGAACTCTTTCTCCAGCTCCAAAAGTTGCGTGTTGGTGTACGCCGTCCTCAACCTCCTGCAGGACGTCCGCGGGACAACCGCCCTCATTTATTAACTCTGGTGAAGTTGAAACAAAAGGATAAATAAGTACAATTGTGACCTGGAAAATGTGCACGAGGTGAAAGTCGCGGTGATGCAACAGAAGATTTATGACAGAATGACTTGTGTAGATTAATGCCAGATGAACAATCCATCACTTTTTGAAGACATGATTTAAAGTACATTTCAGGCACGTGGGTTAAAAAAAACTCCCACGTAAAGTCGGTCCTACAGGCGTGCAGATAACATGGAAGTTATTAACATGGGAGTTATCAATCATGTTGTCTCGCCTTGCAGTGGAGGAGAGCCTGCAGGAGTCGGTTGTTTCTTGGTGCTTTTTTCCCCCCTTTCGTCCACGCGTACTGCGCGGCGACGGATGGTGCCGTGGCATGCTGCGGGCTTCGAGAGCCCCTCACCAGCTGGTTCCGCGAAGAGCGAGAAGGAATCGGCGTCGAGTTGTTGATGGATGCGATCTGGAAGGCATCGCGGACGTGGAGGCATGTCAGGCACTCGGCGAGCGACGGCTGGCTGTTGATAAAAGCACTTTCGAGGCCAAATGCGTAATTCATCTCCTCCTCCTCCTTCTTCTTCTTCTCGGTTTCGGACGAGCCGCTTTTGGGAGATGAGTCATTTAAAACTCGTGAAATTAATTATACAAAATTTGTAAATTTTCTAAAGTGGACAGAGTCGTTCGGGGATTTCTATCATCCAAGAACTGTTGCTTTCCAGAGGACATGACTCGGAATCAGAGCATCCGATGCGTCACATGATTGCATCCACCCAATGGCAATTTTTTTAAATCAAAAGAGGCCACTGTCCCTCCTTGTGATTGATTGGGAGAGAGAGGAGGGGGGAACGCCTCATTGCGCGCGTCTGCTCTATTTACACACACCTCCCTTATAAAAAGGATTTTAGGAAAATAGAACGTCGACGCAGATCGCCACTGCATTTCCAACGTGTATACGTGCAGATAGATAGATAGATAGATAGATAGATAGATAGATAGATAGATAGATAGATAGATAGATAGATAGATAGATAGATAGATAGATAGATAGATAGATAGATAGATAGATAGATAGATAGATAGATAGATAGATAGATAGATAGATAGATAGATAGATAGATAGATAGATAGATAGATAGATAGATAGATAGATAGATAGATAGATAGATAGATAGATAGACCATGCAGGTCCAATTATGTGCACTCCCCTCCCCCAACATACACTTAGGTAGAGAGAGAGAGATAGGGACGAGGGGGATCATGCATGTTCATGAGGATATATTTGCTATAAATCGAGTTTGAAATGATCTACATTGTGTTTTAACACACTTCGACAAAAATGAAATATTTTAATTAGAATTATTTTCCATAATTTTAGGGGTTTTAGGCGGCAAAGAGTCCGTGGGGGGGAACAAAATTGGAGGAATAGCAAGACCAGAATGAAGTCAAAATATTACAAAAGAAAGTAGTACATTTATGAGGGGGGGAATCAACATAGCAAGAATGAAGATATTCACAAAACAACGTTCATAAAGTCACAATTAAAACAAAAACAAAGCAAAATAAGTCATAACTTAACAAGTTGTAATGTTACATGGAATAACTTAATGGCAAAGTGTAAAGAAATAAGTCGGAATTTTACAAGGACAAATGCTATAAAAAGAAAGTTGATATTTTAAGAAAAAGACGTAATGTTATATGGAAAACATGTGCTTATCGCAAACTGCTTCCAAAAAAGAAAAAAAAAACAGGCTGCAATATTTTACTAGGAAAAAGTCCTAACCTGCCATCTTCAACGTTTTATCTAAATACAGGGTGAAAAAAATCATGATGTTTATATTACAATTTAACTCTAGCAAAATATGACTTCATTCACCCTGGAGTCTTTTCCAAGTTACCCTAAATGTGCTCCCTTCCCCCACCTCCACCACACCCCCGCTTTGTTCTGCACACTATGTCATGTATTTGAGACGTTCTTGCAGGGTTTCATCGTCACGTGACTATACCCTTCCCCCAACACACACAGTCTACATGTGCGCGCAGAAGGTGGAATGACATTATTTGGATTTGGGGTGTATTTCTACACAAATTTTTTTTTAATGCAATCGAATTTCACTTGCCCTTCTAAGAAATGTGTCCATCATTTCCAAGTGTGCGCCCTGTAATATTTCACCTCCACACTTCCAGAATCCGTCCCTGCTTTTATAGCATTGTGGTGCTCAGTAGTGTAACCTACTCGAGCTAAATGTGAGGCAGAGGAAGCAGGGAAAAAGGTGCAGGAAGGATGTAAGGGCTGTTTATTGCACGGCTCTAAACAAAGAAGCCTGCAGGTGATCAATCTTACTCGCTCAACGCCGTGACAACGCTCTGCCCCAAGAACACATTTAAAGCATCTAACACTTCCTAACATCAGGTTGTGACCCGCAGAAACAAAGACGAGAACGACCGGTCTCCACTCGAGCTGCGAATAAGGATTAAAAAGGTGATTTTTGTGTGTGTGTGTGTGTGTGTGTGTGTGTGTGCGTGTCAGTCAATTTCCAGCAGCTCAAGGGGTTTAGACTTGGTTTTTATCTCGATCATTGTTGTTGCTGTTTTTTTTAAACACATGCTTATTAACTTTGGAGCTCTTTATGATGACTGCAAACTCAAACGTACCTGGCGGATGCAGTTTTCACATTCACTTACTCTTCAATTCATATCATTGATGAACAAATCAAAACATTTGAACTGTAATATAGTTCTAATGTTGAGGAAACTGTATAGTTATGTGTTACTTCCAACAAAATTGGAACTGATCCCAGTAAAACACACAGTAAAACGTAAACAATGACCAGTTAACTCTGAAAAGTTAGGGAATTGGGATGTTGCTTACACTTCAAGTTGTTTACATTTCTAAAAGTTTTTATTCCCCCATGGGAATTGAAAGAAGTCACAAATGAAACGGCTGCGATCAAGCTAACCCCAAATAAAACGAAAAGAAAAGAAAATCAGTGACCCTTGGATGATGTATGATGCAGGAGTGACAACACAGTAAATGAAGTTTGATGTGAGGTTTCACATCAAACATTTGTAAACATTATTTTAACAATCAAGTATAAAAAAAGGTTACACCACTCTGGTAAAAAAAACAAGATACTCATTGATGTGGTATGCATTGGGTCAGGTGCTGTTTTTTATCAACTTAAAAAACAACAAATTATGTATACTGGTACTCACCATTAAATTTGATGACACTTGGCAGTGCCGGAGCAGGATTGCTCTGTATGCCTGGGAGGTGAGTCCCGTCACAAACACGACTTACATTCGGCGTCATTCTTCATCATAATTGGTGTCAGTCTCTGTAGTTACATTGTACTGAGCAGCCAAGACAGAGGGTGCCATTTTCCTTTCGTAAGTTTCATTCCTCATTCCATGATTACAATCACACATTCCCCCTTTGGTGTCACTCCTACGCGCTTCTGTTTTGGGGTTATCATGACACTTACGAGGGCCAATAAAAAGCAAAAGTATTATTTTAGATGCTCACTCATCCAAAGTGATGCAAGACTTCCGGACATCAACTGCAGTGTGTTGTCACACATGATGATGCTTCCACCTTTTGTCCAACTTTGGGAGGCATATTTTTCCAGAAAACTTGAATTGAACTTCAAATTGCACCACTTCACACCACACAAGAATCGACTCCCACAACTGGATTCAGAGAACTGCATTTTCAATTGAGATCTGTTTGAAAATGGTCATGCTGTCTTCGGGCTGTAGGTGGGGGACACCCTGAACCGGTTGCCAGCCAATCGCAGGGCACACAGAGATGAACAACCATCCGGCTCACACACACGGCTAGGGGCAATTTTTGAGTTTTCAATCAGCCTGCCATGCATGTTTTTGGAATGTGGGAGGAAACCGGAGTACCCGGACAAAACCCACGCAGGCCCGGGGAGAACATGCAAACTCAACACAGGGAGGCAGGAGCTGGAATTGAACCCGGTACCTCTGCATTGTGAGGTCAACGCACTAACCAGTGGACCACCGGGCCGCCCGAACTTGCCAGGAGTTGAACCTATCGTCTTCTGATCCGTAATCAGATGCGTTGTGCCACAAGCTCCACATGGTGTCTTTTTATTATTTATTTATCCGTTTTTTTATTTATTTGTTTGTTTATTTATTTTACAATATGAATTTGGCACGACATTGTAAGAGTACCACTGGGGGTAAGAGTACTACTGGTGGTACTGTTTCCACACTTTGAGTATTACTGTACCAATGTTATATTCACTTTGAAGTGTCGGACTGAGTCAGTTGGTGGGAGGGAAATTGGAACCTTCCCAGAAGTTAGTGAGCTCTTCATTGGCTCATGTAGCAAATTTAACGACACAATCACAATGGAGGTCTTAAAAGGTGATGGACAACACATTGTATGCTCAACCCGTGTGTTGTACAGACTCTCATGGGGCTTATTCACCTGCAGTGATGTTATTTCATGTCATGCAGTACTGATCTCTGCTGATTTAAATAAAGGTTTTGTGAATGCTGTTTTTGAAGCAAATACATAGCTTCATCAGAAACAAAGCCAAATAAACTCTGGACAAGAATGCCATATAAGTCCAACAAGTAAGTTCAATGTCTACTTTGGCTTTGATCAGAAAGGATGACAAGGATTGTACAGTAGATAAATGGACTCCCACCTGCTCAAGACTTGACTCCCACTTCCAGGATCTTTCAGGGCTGCTGTCAAAGAGCTTTGATGAAATGGCCAAGGGCAGAGAAGGTCATCGCCAGCAACATCTTGATAAATTTTGTGTTGTTTTTTTTCCTGCATAGCTACTATCATCAAGGGCTGTGACAGAAAAACTTACTAAATGTCTAAATGATGAAAATTGAATGTTACCATCACCTCAAGTCATGCTGTAAGTACAGTAGAGGGAGTATTGGGAGTGAGTGATAATGGGGTCGGCAAATTATGATTCCACGTTCATTGCATACGAGTATCAATGTGCTTTATTATTCCCATTTAAAATATCAAATATGTTTGTCTTATACCTCAGAATTATACAATCTGGATTTCTTGTCTTAGTCATAACATTCACAGATTTTTTAACAATCCCTTGTCCAGGAGGCTGAGTGAACCATAATTTAATGACACAAATACATGTCATTACATCACATGAGTCATAGTGATTCGCAACCACCAGTGAACCAAGAAAGCAATCTTCAATGTCACTTAGTTGCTTCAAAAATGATTGTTTACTACAAATAATCTGTCTTTGTTTATCTATCTATGCCAAGATGTACAGTGACAGGCAGAACAATTCTCTTCCACCAGATGGCAAAAGGCACAATGAAGTTGTGCATCCATCTGTTGTTTCATACAACAAAATGAAAGCTTTGTATTTGTTCAAACAAAGCAGATTTCACATTGACTAAAAACAACTATGCGTAAATTCAGACCAAATCATCATAACACACTCTTTGTTTGACGGCTGGACATTTTTGTGTTTGGTGTTTTGTCCAAGGCTGTGTTCAGAAACAAACAGTCATTCCCTACACCCTATTTGGGATTCTCATGGACTATGATGTAATGACATCATTGCGGTCGCACAATTACCATGGACCATATTACCGTAATCTGATTTTACTTAGAAATAAATCTTGAACAAATAAATTAATATGAATGATACTGTTAAAAAAATTAAGTGTGTTTTACGAAACTCATGAAAATAACACAATACTTCTAATTGGCTTTCATGTTGGCCAGAGATCAAATCATAACACATTGACCCATTTTTTGTTGTCTGATGACAACAAGTTTGAACTTCTTGGACATAATTTCAAAAAGTACACTGCTCACTACCAAAAAAAAAAAAAAAATCATACCTTCACTGACGTATTCAAGGGGCAGCATCATGCTTTGCTGTTGTTTTTCTTCATCTGGAACCGGGGCCTTAGTGAAAGTTGAGTGAATTATAAACAGTTCCAAATACCAGTTAGTGTTAGCACAAAAGCACATTTATTTGGAGTTGATCAAAGGCACTTTCAAATGAGTTTGAATGTGATCAGTTAATTCTGAACACAGCCGCATCCTGGTTATAAGAGAGTGTGGGTACTTATGCAAGCACAATATCACCGTTATTTTATTTTTACTTCCCCTCTGAAAATGTGTCTTTTTAATTATTCAATTGAATTGTACAGTTTATAGGTCACAGTAATGGTGTGAAATGTTTTGTGATGATTTAAATTGGCATACTTCTTTCTTTATGTGTTCAGTTGTATTATTGTTAGTTTATGTTAAATGTTCTGTAAAGTTGATGTTGTGAAATCACTATATAAATAATGATGTACAGTATTATATTGTATTTATCATGGGTTAATTCCATTTATCATATCATAAAAAACACTTCAACAGGGGTGCGTGGACTTTTTCATACATTGTGGATAGATAAGTGGCCAACATAAGTGGCTGAAAACGCTCTGAGTTTTAGACTCCATGATGTCCTCGAAAGCATCATTCAGCAAAAAAAAAAAAATCAAAACCTTAACCAAACGCAATGAGCCGCTGCCGCCACCTGCTGGCCGTTTTAACGCAGCGGGACTGATCACAACCCCAAACTATTCGTGCAAAAATGTTGACTTGTGCTTTTAATTCCGTTGAAAAACGTCATGTAGTTTACATTCATTTTGGTCAAACATTTAAATGGCGTACACTGAATTTGCTAAGTGTATGTGTGTGTGTGTGTGTGTGTGTGTGTGTGTGTGTGTGTGTGTGTGTGTGTGTTTGTGTGTGTGAGTGTGTGCGTGCGTGTGCGTGTGCGTGTGCGTGTGTGTGTGTGTGTGTGTGCGTGTGTGTGTGTGCGTGTGTGTGTGTGTGTGTGTGTGTGTGTGTGTGTGTGTGTGTGTGCGCGCGTGCGTGTGTGTGTGTGTGCGTGTGTACGTGTATGCGCGCTTGCGAGCGTATGTGTTTAGGTGTGTGTGCTCTCTGCAGCAACAAAACAAAAATAAAACGGGATGGGGAGGAAGAATGTCAGGACGTTACTGCACTCCCAATGTCTAATTGTTCGAAGATGGCTGTAAAGTAATTAGTCGGGTCTTCTGATTCCCCCCTCCAGTGTGTGTGTGTGTGTGTGTGTGTGTGTGTGTGTGTGTGTGTGTGTGTGTGTGTGTCGGCGGCCTATCTTGCAGCAATCTTCCATATTCGGCCGAGGCTCATTGGAAATGTGTGCTTTACTGCTGTCACACAGTCTCGACATGCTTTGCTCTTTTCACAGCTTATAAACAGTCCACAATGTGATTGCCGCCATTGCGCTTTACGGCGTAAGAGACATCACCGCCGCGGGGCGTTTAAAGGCCCAGACAACAAATAACACGCTAGGATCAAAACAAATGACATTTTACAGATAATTACATTTGTAATAAATTAGTTTCACATGTCCTACATTTTGTATCGGTTCCAGTTGTGTCCCTGTAAAATACTCCATCGGAATTGAATACGACGTGTTCATTTTTTTTCACTTTAAACAGGGCTGCATTTTTCCTTATTATCGTTCATAGTCTTCTTATTATTATTTTTACTATTATAAAATAGATATTATCTGATTATTGTCCCATTAAATCCAGTGGCAAATAAAAAAATCAACGTTTTTGTTTTTTGATATGTTTTAATACATTCTCTTTTTTTCAGTTCAGTCACGTAATTATTTATAGAAATAATTAAAATACGTCTTTGGGCGAACAGAACAATACACTATAAGAGCGGTCAATTTTGGTTGACTATTGTACAATACACATTACATTGCTTACATACTGTCAAAAATGACCAACGACGAATTATTTTGAATGTGCATTTTGCTTTTACAATCAGAGAACATCTAAAAACCATCTAAAAATAATAATTAATGTAAACATTGCGAATAGGTAGCTGATAAACATTCAGGTAGTCGATGATTTTTTTTCATGCATTAAAAAAACACAACAAATCGCCTAGTTCACTTTACAAAACACACATGAGAGAAACGAAATAAACAACCTACATTAGATAACAACACAAACTTTGGACGACAACGTATGTAACAGTTGAGAATAATAGGGACAGACACCCGTAGGACCCCCACCAACCCCTCTCACAGCTCGAATCAGTATTATTATGGCACTTAACTGTCTCTCCGCCGGTCTTTGTTGTCTTTCTTCATCTTCATCCTGCGGTTCTGGAACCAGATTTTCACTTGTCTCTCGGTCAAATTAAGCAGTCTGGCCACTTCGTATCTGCGGTCCCGAGGAAGGTACATGTTGTACAGAAATTCCTTCTCCAGTTCCAGGATTTGGTGCTTTGTGTAGGGGCAGCGCTTCTTTCTGGTGGGCTTCGCGTGGAGCCAGTTGGACGACGGGTTGTCTGCGTGCGCAGGAGATCGAGTTGATGTTAATATTGCTTTTTATCTTCTTTCCCTCTGAAACGCGCTGCATTTGTGGATTTACTTTTTCTATGAATGGTTCGTATGAAGGAAATTATTGCGTATATATCTATATCTTATTTTAAATCAAAAAAATGTAGGAAGCCATTTTAGAACATTTTCCACATTTTTTTGTATACATAGATTTTCTTATCTTAATTGGAAGACATGAAGTGTGTTTCCCACCCGACTCTTATTTTGAAACATTTTGTGAGCATGTGAAAAGTACCATATGAGTAAACCTACCTTGCCGAGACAATTTTACTGTTTATTGTATATGTTAAATCGCTCCATGTACAGCACTTTGTATGCAGCGATGGCTGTTTGAAAGTGCTCTATAAATACTGTTGACTTGACTTGACTTGACTTGACAATTTGTTCCTTCGAAAAATAATTTTGTATTTTGCATTTTGTATTTTGCAAAATATTAATACGCTCAAAATACATGAAGGTGGTAGAGGTACTATTGCAACCCAGGTTTCATGAAGCACCGTTCCACACCAGTGGGGATAAAGGTGATCATTTTATATAATGATACTATATATAATGGACTTCTTGATATTCTAAACAATTTATATCTCATTTGGTGCTATAGAGCACTGGGTAAAACTGGATTTCAAAACAGTGGTCAAAGAAACATATTTAGGTACTATTTTGGAGCTCTCTAAATTATAGAGTGTATATAAACATGGAATTTAAAAAGTGAAACAGAGAATGTTGTGATCCATTTGATAATCACGAAACACAATGTTACTGGACCCAACACAAAATTGAGTTGGACCCATTCTGGCCCACGGCCGAAGTTTGGTGACCGCTGTGCAATAAAAATGTGCAATGCAGTGCAAGTGGTTTGATTTGTGCAAACGCTGCATTGTGTCTGAGATCGCATTCAATATCGTTGGATGTGAATAAAAATGCATTTTAACATTTGTGAGCCATGTTAATCCATTTTAATCTTGGGAATCACTACAAAAGATTATTTTTTCACACTTTGTAAATTGGTAATGCGGTGCAGTTTAACGCTGTGTCTGATGATGAATCTGTTGGGAAATGCGCAGCCTTTAACAACCAACGCAGATTACGGTGATGCACAATGAACAAATCATCTGATAGAAAGGCATAAAATTTGATTATAATATTGTGTCTGAAGGGAAAACGCCAGTTAGCACGTTCGCTAAAACTGCAGCAAATTTGAGCCAAGGCCTCCGCCAAGCCTCTCTTCACTAAATAAAAAGAAGACAAAAAGAAGGTATCCCTTACCGGCGTCCATCTCCCTCCTGTCCGCGGCCGAGGGGCTTTCCACGGTCGGCTTGGACGTGGACGTGCTCTCGCAGGGGACCTCCGCCAGGGCCGCGGCGCCCTCCGCGTCAGACAAAAGAGGTGTGTGCGTCTCCAAAGTTGTGCACTCTCCGCTTCCAATGAGGGGCTCGGGTTTGATCTCGTAATGCATGGCGGCCGTCGTCGGTAGTCCGGTCAGGCACAAGGGTGCGGACACGGGCTCCAGGGCCCAGGAGCGCGCGAACATGCCATCGCCGTCTCCGCTGCCGGTGTAGTGGTGATGGATGTAAGTCGGGGCGGCGGTGTTGGGCGGGTGCGCCGCGATGGGAGCCCAAGACGCGCCGAAAATAGACGATTTCTGCAAAGGGCACGCTTCCTGTCCGCCATATTCGGCGAGCATCGCCTGCTCCACCCCTGCGGTTGATGGGAACCTCGCCGGCACATCCTCCTGCAGCTCGGGGACGTCCGCGTAGTAGCTCAGCGTCGACATGGCAACGGCGATAGGAAAAAGAAAAAAAAACCTCCCCTCCCAAAAAGAAGAACCACGCAAATCCTTTTATAATCCCGCAAAGTGGCGCAAGCGGCGTGTCATTGCGTGATATTGCTCCTCGTCGTGCACCCGGCTGGACGCTCAATGCAAGTTGGACGCGGTGAACATTGTCCACGCAAGGATAGGGCGCCCCAAACACGTGACCGTGGGACAGAACAATAAATAATAAATCAGCCTGCTGCTGCTGTGCTGTGCTGTGCTGCTGCTCAAGTCAATAGCCAGCCTTTTCACCACCATATTTTAATAGCAAATTCCCTCGCCTTTATTAGGGCTGCTCGCGCTAGTAGTATTTGGCTTTTATAAGCAATAAACGTTATGATTTTTGTCAAGAGATCTTTATTTATTAATGGCACACGCTCGTTGGTGCGCTTGTAACGTTTAAGCCTCCTAGCGAGACGTCCCTGCAAATAAATAGGAGTTCATTAAGATCTAATAGGGTTATTAATTGGCCTCGGTGAAACACTCACAGGCATTTAAAGGTTATGTGCAAGTTGGTTTGCCACTGGAAACCTCTCTGAAAAAACGGAAGTAAGACAAAAAATATTTTATGAAGACAATTATATACAAAATGAAAACGAAATAATACATTCTGAATTAAAAGTTATTTGTAAATACAATAAGACCTGGCGATTAAATGTATTGTATTTTAAGGTGTTGGTTTTTTTGTTATTGCTGTTTTAAATGTGTGCCTTTTTTACAAATTCTTCAGAAAACAAAATATATATTTTACAAAAATGCTGAGTGTTAACAATACATTTTAACCGTATCAGAAAATGAAAATGATGAGTACTGTGCTTTAAAATGAGCTTTTTTTAAATGATCAATGTTATAATTCTATTAAAGCCAGCTCGTTCGCGTTTGAAAAAGGCGCTTTTGGATTTGGATAATCGCAAAACACGTCTTGCAGGCGACGGGGCCACTTTCCACGATGCCCAATGCAGGGTTGTTGCTCTCCTTGGGCCCATCCAAAAGAAGCGCACACAAGAAAGTGGGGTGAGGTTATTTGGGTGCCATAACGGCCCCTTTTATCACGGGCAATCGGGGTTGTTTTTCTTAAGGTTACAACCTGGCTGTCTAAGCTAAATATCCCCCAATAAAGCCGGGCCTTTGTATCCTTTCTGAGGCGCAAAGCAGACGCATCCGGCGTTTCCTACGGCGAGGCAACTGGCAGACTGCAATGATCATAACCGAGGCCTTGTCTGTGCTCTCTTCCTCAACCTGAAAGCTTCTTCATTGCAAACAATGCCCATTCATTTGGCTTGTCTTAAATTGCAGACGTGGGGGGAAAAAATGCTGCGTGGCTAAATGGACGTTACGTCGCTCTGCCCGAACTCCCCCCCCCCCCCCCAGAGAGATCTAATTAATACCGAGCATTGCTTTTACGCACAATAATAAAACATAATGTGTCGCCTGTGGGAGTATAGTGCGTTTTATTTGCTTGCTGCCAAATTATTGATAAGTACAATGGCTAATGAATAGAAAGTCACTTTTCACAACCTTCGACGAGTTTTTACTGAGGTAATCAAGGCAGTTTCCTGTTGTGGGACGAAAGTCACATATAGCCCAACAACATGAGACTACCTAAACCACTCCAGAGCCCCGCTTTCCTCTTCTGCAGCGACACGACTTGAAAAGATGCACTTCAACATACACTGTAGTGTCCTTCACGTTGAGTCAGTGGAAATGACATGCATTTGAGCATTGTGTTGTTTTTCAAAATGTTAACAATGGGAATCAGAATGACTTTTAACATTGAGTCACCGGGAGTAATCATAACAGATGCAGATTAAAATAGTGTCAAGAGAATTTAGAAGCATGTCAACACTGTGACAATAAGAGTTACGATAACCATATAATTGTGTCATTTATGCATTTCATTTTGTGTCAGTGGAACTATATCTGATGCATTTTACCATTGTGCTATTGGGAATTACAAAATAAGGGAACTTTCTGTCATGGAACGTTATCATAGGTGCAATTTAATTATTTTTTTGGGAGGTACTGCGGAAAATGGCTTTGAGTGGCTAGTCAATGAGAGTTAAAATGCATTTTCACACTGTGACTTTAGGATTGCAATCAAGACAGACCACAGAACGATTGCAACATTTTGTCACTTCGCTTATCATAACATACATCTTAACATGCAGGAGTCGTGAGAAATTAAAATGCATTTTTCTACTGTGTCATTGGGAATTACTTTAACACTAGCATTTGCATCGTGGCGCCATAAAAGATGACCTGTGATAGTTTCCTTAACATGCATTTTAACATGGAATCATTCGGAAATTGAAATGCATTTTAACATTGTGCCAAGATAGATTTTAACATTGCGTCAGTAGAGCTAGTAACTACAATATACGCGCTTGAACAGCGTGGAATTAAAAACCATTTTAACATTCTGTTATTACTGTTATTGGAAGTTATTACAGCAAATGCGTTTTAACAATGTGCCATCCGGAATTACAGTCGTGTGCATATACGTTTACAGACTCTCGTGCCAAAATGTTAAAGATCTGCACCGTTCTTGACCGAAAACATATATGAGAAAAAAAACACATTTTATTTTCAAGTTAAATCAACTTTAACTGTAAAACATCGCAGACAAACACAATCATAAAACAAAACGTAGCTATAAAGAACATAATGAGATAGTCCCCGTTCAGTCTTTAGTCATCTTTCGCTTAAGAAAAAAAAAAGAATACGATGAATTCACAATTTCTGCCAGGATATGAAAACGAATGAGCACAGCTGAATTTTAACCTTCACTGGGGAGTTACCATAACATGCATGTTAACACTGTGTCAATGGGAAGTATAATGCTTTTAAACACAGTGTCACCGGGAGTCACAAAAACAGATGTAGTGCAAAAAATAACAATAACAATAATGATAATAATAATACTAACATGACGGCATTTTGTCATAAGCAATTAGAATTCATTTTAACATTGCGCCATTAGGAGTTATGAAAGATGGATGTGAAGAGTTTGTCATTGCGAATGTGATGTGGTTCAACGTTGTGTTATTGACAAACACAAATTTCCCCAAATATGCATGAGCCCAAATCTGTCATTGATACAGCGCGTAAAATAAAGAGTTAACATTTACGAGGATTGTTTTTATTATTATTATTACGTTGACCAGCAAAAGTGTGCAAATACACATTCATTTCTTACTGTAACACTGAGGAGGTACACATGCGCGTAGCAATGCTTTCACTTTACATTATGTCCATACATTGCGTTCACATTCTGAACATTTCAAACACACCGGTTACAAATGTCATTTCTATAAATACACATCCACGACGATAAAAAGCGGAAAGAATAACATTCAATAAGTTAGCCTAGCATAGAAGGTCCGGTTCTTCTCACCGTCGGCCGCGATGGGGATGAGTCCGCTAAGTCTCAGGAGAAAGCGAAGTTCCCGGACAGCTCCCGGATCCTGTTCTCCCGGCTCATTTTTTTCAGTTTCATCCTCCTGTTCTGGAACCAAATTTTCACTTGCCTGTCGGTGAGGTGCACACTTCGGCTGATCTCCAAGCGCCGCTCCCTGGTCAGGTACATGTTGAACAGAAACTCCTTCTCCAGCTCCAGAGTTTGGTGCTTAGTGTAGGGACAGCGCTTTTTTCTGCCACTCTTGGCGGTCAGCCAGTTCGCCGGGCTCTCCGTTTTGCCAGCATCTGGGAAATAAAATGGACGGAGCGACGTGAGGCAACAGGTGTGGACGACCGCATTGAAAAGGCGCACACATCCGTGCATTTGTGATGTATTTTCCTGATGTCATTATTGTACTCATACGCTCCGGCATATAAACATTGGATGAATGAGGTATAAATGCACAAAAATCCTACTCGAACTAAATATATGCATGTATTACAATTTATCATGCTTTGCGCGCACACTTATGATTACTGTATCATTTTGAATCTGGCTGCATGGAAAGGAACCACGGATCCAAAGCATACCACATCATATACGTTAATCCACCCTTGCACTTGCAGGTGCAAATGTCTCTTCCGCGGATACTTTCTCCAGACTATGCCCATGCATGCAAACATTTCTTTCATTAACACATACAACAAAAGAGGCCCCTTCCGCGTGTTCTGCATCCATGAAAGAGACCAAGCCGAGTCACAGGACGAATGTGATAAAACAGGATTTTTTTGTGTCTGTTTAGCTGTCTTGTGAGTGTTGCAAAACATGTGACTAGTTCCGATACCATCGCAGCATTAAGCTTGACGCACAACGTGTGCACAGTCTGATAATTGTCCCATTGTGGTATTCTGTATTTACTTACTGTTCTGCGGGCAAGACCACACGCTTGTACGGCTTCCGTTCTTTCACGGAAATACATATTCCTTTCATAAATGATCCAGACAATGCACACGTCGTTTGTCAGCGCAATGCACCTTTTAATGGCTTTTCTTCACAGTCCACGTCGCATGCATCCGCAGGCTCCGGGGACGACGACTCATCGGAGGACAGCCGGCTGTCCTCCTCTCTGGCCGGGACACAGGGCTCGGAGACGGGCGCATCCTCGTGGCTCTCCCGCTGCCTGGAGGAAGCGGCCGGAGCGGGTGGAGTCAGCTGCGCGGGCGCACGAGGAGCTCGCTGCGGAGGGAAGTCATTCACGCTCGGCTGGGCTTGGTGGTAAAGCCTGGAGGAGGCGTAGGTCTGCGACAAGCGGAAGTAGCCGGGAACCGGCACAGTGCTGCCGCCTGTGGGCGGACACGACGCTCCGGAAAAGGAGATCTCCTCCACCGTGGCTCCTTTAGGGCATTTATCAGATTCGTAGAGGCAATAAGCGTTCTCCTCCTTTATGGCGGCGGAGAAGGAGCACTGCTGGGGCTGCTCCACCCTGCAGGAGCGAGACGCCTCCAGCCATGTCTCCATGCCCGGAGCATAGGGCGTGGAAGGCGGGATGCCAGTCGGTGCGCTCACCTCGGTTCGCTTCGCGATTCCCGGGAAGCAAGAGGAGCCAGCGGGGAGTCCATAGGAGTATTCCGGGGGTAAATACACGCCGTTGCTGTGGTAATACGAGCCGGCATCGCCCCTGACGTTGATTAGCGAATCCACAAAAAACGGATTGGCAGCCTGGTTGTTGGGGCATGTCATGGCTGTGCTAGGGTGAAGATCGCCCATTCTGTCCAACATTTCTTGAGCAAAACATTTCTGAATAATTAGCGATACCCACGCTTCTCACTGTAGCCTGCAGCCAATTAAAAGAGCAGGCGGCTCCAGACTCCTCCCAGTCCGACCAGACTGCTCCACCGTGTCGTATATTTCGGTTTAGGTTAAGTCAAGAAATTGCAAAAAAGAAAAAGAAAGAAAGGGGGGGGGTGTATTGCACGTGCACAGGGGATTGTGGGTAAAATATCATTTGAAAGAGGGGGAGTTTGAATCGTGAGCAAATCGTCCATGCATGCAAGTCAAAGCAGAGTTGAACAAGTGAGGCAGCTGAAAGCTGCAGGCAGTCTTGTACATTGCATTGCTTTATGGTCGCTTTTACTGCATTGTAAAAAAAAAAAAAAAAAAAGAGGCAGTAAAGGTGCATCATGGTGCATTATAGTTCCAAAAGGTCCTAGCTCACTGTCTTCCAGCGGGACCCTTGACCCCTATTTGCCGCGCTCATCATTTCTGACGCTTCCACTGCTACATTTGGCCAAACCAAGCTTTCAACGTGTTTATTTTTAATGGATGAAAATGATTTGCTCAATGCCTGTAAGGCTTGATTGCAATTGGTAAACAACCCACAAACATTTGTATAAAACAACACAGTTGCGTATGTATGATGGAAAAGTCCAGAACAACATGTCATTAGTTGCATGTATGGAAATCAAAAATCCTTAAAGCAGCATTGAATATAATACATAAATACGTGCATATATGCATACTTGTTTGTTTTCTTTAACGGTAAAACGAAATATGGCATTCACTATATACATATCTTTACTTCAACTATATATGAAATGGTCTACACGCATTCCATTAAATAATGGCCGTACAAATAGCCTACAAATTATTCTTTCGAACATTCTTAATTTAATATACACAGTGAATTATTATGAAACATACTTCAGAAAAATATTGTACCACTTCAGTTTGGATTTTGTTGTTGTTTGTTTTTATTTAACCATCCAGTTAACTTTACTCGTCATGAATATTTTGTATTACATCATTGTAATTAATAGTTTATTTGTGAAAAGACGGCGGTCGTAGTAAAGCGTGGATTCAAAATACTGTACGAACTTCAGTTGAATTCGATTTGCGTGCATACGACTGAAGAAAATTCCCCCAAAAACCTAAACGAAATGTGACTTCCGTTGGACTTATTTTTATTAAATAAAACAGCGGTAAAACAAAGATGTTGATTTTGATTGAATACGTTTTATTTCATTACATAACATTATAATACTTAATCGTTTACATCGTTTT
Source organism: Hippocampus zosterae (assembly GCF_025434085.1). Lineage (NCBI taxonomy): Eukaryota > Metazoa > Chordata > Actinopteri > Syngnathiformes > Syngnathidae > Hippocampus > Hippocampus zosterae. Next base: position 11,398,594 of record NC_067455.1, read on the forward strand.
AGGGGACACCAAAGTTGAACATTTAAACAAGGGAAGAAACGTCGTTAAAACTTTACAAATGAGCGAAATATATCCGAAGCTTCTTGTGATAATTTAACTTAGGACAGAAGAGAGAACTATCTCATGATATCTTTTTCTTTTATGTTGTATTTTGCACTCCGAACAGATGTAGCGGGACGCCTTCGACCCGCTTGTGGAAAAGCGGTTCGGAAAATTGAAATATTGTGTTATTCTGAAATGCCTCGTTGTTTAATTTAAACCTATTTAAAAAAACTAATCAAATACATTTTTGTTTTTAGTACACGTTTTAGTAAAAATTCTGCCAAAACATGCAAAATTCTGAGCATATTTAAACCAAATGTGTGCACTGTCGCTAGCATACATCAAATCATTTTTATCGGGAGTTGTCAAAGCGTCATTTGTGATGTATGCTTATCTTTTGATGTAATCTCTCATTTTGTTCTTTTGAGTCATTACACCTCTGTTAATAAATTTGACTTGAGTTGCCACGCAAATAAATGTCAACAGACACACATCATAATGATAACATCGTATGATAACTTACCAGCATCACGGAAAATCATCACTACAAACCCAATGTGCCGCTATTTGTTTTTTTGCGGGTGGTTTTCACGTGAAAAGTGGATGCCGTTAGGCAGGTCATGACTTTTTGCACAATCTTGAGCCACAAACGGCATGTTGCAATTATCCCAAGAATACTTTTATTGCATGATAACATTCTCCACGGAATTGAGTGCCTCCATTGTGTTTTTCAAGAAAAATTAAGAGAACAAAAAATATGCCAAAAAAAACCCCTACATCATTATCATATGTGCTTACCTGAAGGAGTGAACCCCTGAGCCGGTGTCTTTAATCTGAAATAATCAACTAACGGCATTGACATTGATCGACGGAGCGCCCTCCGGTGGGAGAAAGTAGCAAGGCCTTCCACTGCACCACAACACCAACAACAAGCCTGGGGGGTGGAGTGGGCGGTAGGAAAAAAAAGAAACAATCCAGAATACTCCTGCAACAGTCTGGCGTGCCGATGCTGCACCAAGAAGACCCGCAGCCTTCAACGGTGCGGCACCTCTTGTTTTGCAAGCCTCCTTCCAGTCGCAGTTAATAACCTTGGTTCTCAGACGCTTTATTGCACTCCACTCCAAATGCTCCAGACGAGTCCGGCTTTTTATGGCCAAGTTACTGGAGCAACTGGGAGGATGTGCAGCAATCAAAGCGGAATTCCAGGGACTCTCACAGGATGTACGGTATAGGGAAGCCATATTATCTTATGGCAGGTCATTCAAGCTCCTTTTAGAAGCCTGGTTCAGTCCGGTTCTTCGGCAAAGACGAACTTTGTCAAATCAAATGTAGATTTTTACCTCCATTCAATCGTTCTACAAGACGCCGTGAGTGAAAGAAATCCTTAAATGCCAACACATCGTGTTTTGATGAATAAACAGAAATTAGACCATAAGACCAAATTAATATTTAGATGGAAATTTCCAAAATCACACAAACAGACTTTCCATTCATCACAAGAACGTGGGGGATTTTTTTCTTTCCACTAACAGGCATGTCAGGTCAGAAATCAGCCTACAGGAAACGACTGAGCTCTTTGTAATGGATATCAAATTAAAAGCTGCAGCAGATCCTGTTACTGAGGCTCGGCAGAAGAGGCATTTTGCATACGAACTATACGTGCCGCAATATAAAACAAAAATAAAGGGTTTAGTTAAACTGCAGGGATTTTTTTATATTACTGGTTTACAATTCCGTCAAGTAGATGCTAAATATGGCTGTATGTGTCGCAGCTGCAGGTTAAAACATAAACAGCACACAAAATTCACCTCCAGCCATCAATATACTATATATATATATATATATATATATAGCACCGTCTGTGCATGCGTGCGAACATGTAAACATGTAAATACGAGCATATAAATTGGGGGTAGAACATAAGAGCATTTTTTGTCACAATAATAATAATAATAATAATAATAATAATAATAATAATAATAATAATAGAGAAAGGGACGTTTAATAACACATCGTTTGTCTGAGTTCCCAACGGCGTCCAGGTGTTTGACGTGTATAAAGTCCACGTTTTTTTATAGCAGAGGGTTGCTGGTGTAGTACTGTAAACGGTCCCTGTTGAGTTTCTTCTCCTTCATCCTCCTGTTCTGAAACCAGATTTTCACCTGCCGGTCAGTCAAGTTGAGCATCCTGGAAAGCTGCAGTCGCTTTTCCTTGTTGATGTACACGCTGAAGAAGAACTCTCTCTCCAGCTCCCTGATTTGATATTTGGAGTATGGACATCTCTTCTTGCGCGTCTTCTGGTCACCTAATGGCAATCATAAAGATGACTTCAATGCTATATTTACAGAGGGCAGGATGGGGGGAATACGCACAATGAGCTCAGGGTGCGAGTGTCGCCCTCCTCTCAGGGCCTTTGCGCATAAACGCTATGATGGAATAAAAATCATTTTTAAACAATCATGTTGAGTCAAAAGTACTTTTAGACGCGAAGCTGAGGCAGTATAGCATCAAGTGGCGTTTTTATAGTCCGCTTTAGGTTTCACTGGGCTGCGCGTAAAGTGTTGTATATAGGCTCATGTTAGTGAGGCCAGCTGCATATTAAATCCCTCGAAATCCAGTAAATTTGTACACACATTGCTCATTAAGTTATAAGCAGCTCTTAAAGGCGGAGGCTTGAAAGATGGATTAAACTCCTTGCTTTTCAAATTGTTGATATTGGAAAGCGGGGGAGGGGGAGGGTTCAAGTTTGAAAGTGAGATCTTTGTTTAAGTGGCTAATTAGCAGCTACAAAGGAATGATTTTAAAGAAAAGTGAGCATATCGGGAAGGGAACTTAAAGATCTGGGTTTATTTGTGCGTAAAATTGATGGTTAAAATGTTCATTTGTATAAAAAAAACACGACTGAAAACTACATAAAACACGATGGACGCTAGTTTTCATACACGTGATAACGTGATCAAAAAGGTGGGCATGGAGGAAAAAACGCATTTATTTGCATCTATTGAACAGTGAAATCGAATATTGGGCTGTTAATTAAGATTTAGAAACGCAGAATGAGAAAGTGTTCTTCCGTTTTTAGAGTGGGCATTGTATTTTAAAAACTGGTCTATTTACAGTTACTTCAAATTTCAATTGTTCAATGATTTTGAAAACTACCCCAAATGTACAAACGGAAAACGCTTATTTAAATACAGTAAATTGTAACTCTAGTCATAAAGTAGAATTTACTTGTGGGTTTTTTTCGAATTATTGATTATCAAAGCAGTGAAACTCTATTGGCGGTTAAAGTTAACGACGTTTCGGTTATTGTTTCGTGTGCTGTAGATACCTAGTGTGACCAAGTGCTTTTGAAATAGTTGACACTCACACCACAAAAAAAAGGGGGGGACGAAGGTGAGGATTATTGACAAAGTGACTCAGTGTTTGTTGTTTATTAATATTTAGACGCTGGGTTGGTGGGAAAGTGTAAATGTGTTCATTTAAAGTCAACTTTCTGCAAAGAGTCGGATATCAAATGCGTTCAAAGTCGAATATGATTCAAAATGGGAATATGTATCTTGACTTTAAACTCCTCACGGCCAATTTCAAGCCCAAGCCCGTGATCTTGTCGTTTGTAACATACTTTTTTTGTCGTGCTAAATCTCGTGCCCCCCCCCCCCAACCCCAATAAACCTTAAGAACCATAAACCTTAAAAAGAGCATATAAAACGTCTTTTAAGAGTATACAGAAAGTGACGGGCGTGCTCACCGCCGCCTTTTGCGCTCCTGTCGTCGCCGAGGCCGGGGGACGATTTGGGGCTGCAGCTCTCCGCCGTGTCCGAGCCCGGAGCTTGAGGAGCTGGCGCGGGGCTGGACTTGACCGCGCAAAGCCTGTCCTGGCCCGGCGCGGCAGCTCCGTGCTCTTGGCCTACGAAGGCCGAGTCGAAGAACTGGTCGAAAGCCTGCGGGAGGACGCCGTTCCTGGCCGCGCCACCGTGGAAGCCTCCCGGCGCGTTGGCGGAGCCCGAAGAGCAGACGCCTTTCGCCTGCGCGTCACCCCCGCGGGGGGTCGGGCCGGTCCAGCCGTCGTCCGCGTAGCAGTGCGCTAGATTCCCCCTGCCGTGGTGCCATTTCGCCGCGCTGTCCACAGCAAAGTCTCTGAATGCCACGTCTCTCACGGATGGAACCTGAGGAAGGGCCGACGACTGGTACGAGTAAGCCACCGGGCAGGAAGGCTGACCCTGGGCCAAATAGTGCGGAAGAGCCGTGAAATCCGCTCCAGGGACGTAGTAAGTGCAGCTGGGTAGATACATATTGGAAGCATCCAAATCCATACTCTTGTCCTCTTTCAGCACGGGGTCATCCTGCTGACTGAGTGAGCTGCAGTGACTTTAGTGAGGCGCACTGAGCCCTGCACGTCGTGAGCTGACGTGCGTGAGTGAGGTCCATGTCGATCCCGAGCCATGTGACCACTGGCACTACATGACACACGCCTCAATGGGCCCGCAGCAGCTTGTGAGTCAATATGGCTCGCCGCTATAAAGTCAACCTTTGGCTGCACGGCCAGAGGAAAAATTCACGGGGAGGAGGGGAATATTGCATCTCTTCAACGCGAGCTATTTTCACAGTACTTGCCTATCTTTGAACACTGCTTTCGCTTTTCTACAACTCCAACGCGCTCATTGGAGGGATGAGGTCATACGTAAACAAGATGGGAATCTGCCTCATCAATTTTCACGACTTTTATCATTTTTTAATTCAGATTTTTCATAATCACATCCTTTTTATTTTTCAACGCGACTAGAATTCTAACCAGCAGATTTTAGAAGTAGGTCCGTTGCTTATCGTTAGCCTGAATTGCCAAAGTCAATTTGAACTTACTGTCACAATATCAATAAAAATGACCAGTGTGTGTGCTAAAAGTTATGTTTCTTTCTCTTTATGTCCTATGCTAATATATAAAGGTTCAATACAGGCAACTGGATCTTTTTATTTGTTCAATTGGTCGCGTTAGCTTATTTTTTAATGTAATTGTTCCCACCAAAACGTTACCAAAAAATCTTCATTCTATTAGACGAACGTTATACAGATTTTAATTAATAAAAAGGTCCTAGTGACTGTATTCGAATTTTATAACTTGCAAACGTTGAAACTAGAACTAATATGTGCACTTTTCAAACCCTGGTTGGTGAATCAAATTTAGAATTATCAACGAAATACTGGCGGACAAATAATTCCCAAGACATATATTTGTGGGAATTTAGAAGAGCAAACTGGGCCCCAATATGCAAAATATGTACTTTTACATTAACAGTGAATAAACGGCATGGAAATGGCTGATTATTCGTTTGTTAACACGCCATTAACAGTTACAGTGATGTGCTGTTTGCCAAATAGTGAGCCCAGGACAGATAACAAAAACGTAGCAGTCCACCCTTAACTGCCACATAGTGATCTTACACCACAATTTATGACCGATAATTAATGGCTTAGAAACTCCATATAGTATCGGTTGTAAACAAACTAGAGCCTCGCATAGGCTTTTTGGAATGCGGTTCTCAAAGTTCTCCGATATTTGCGTCGTTTTAAAAAGGCTAATTAGACTTGAAACCAACACTGAAAGATCATTCATCATCAAGATCATTCTCTCACGACACTGCACCGCAAATCATACCACTGCTGGTTAAGCTGTTTAAGGAGTGGAGATCTGCACAGTGCATATCCTGTCATTTTAAAATTTGATTTGCTTTTAAAAACAAACATCACATACATTTTTTACGTGGTATATGTACAAATGAGCCTCTCAAATTTGTCAAAAGGACAATTGAAAACAGGTGCATCGCGCCCTACCCCCTTGGAAAAAAAAACTAAAAAAAACTAAAGCGGGTCCCTGCTGTAATGCGAGACCCGATACGCCAAAAATAAATCAAGACAGAAATGGTCAAAAAGGGCCACGATGACGATGGAAATGGAAATGAAGTCATTCATTCGGGACAGGAAGCATCACAAAACAGTGTTGTCAAATTGTGTTGTGGAATCATAAAGTGAAGTTGCCCAAGAATAATTGTACAGTGACTGTGCAAAAAAAAAAAAATACACATTACAAGAAAGCCATCTACCGTATGACACATTACGCCTCTACGATATTGCCACATTCCTTTAAAACAGCTGTCAAGAAGGATATTCAAATATAAAATGTAAAAAAACAATAACAGCAAAATAGTATCAAAGTTAGTAAAAAATAAAAAATAATAAAAATAAACAATTTTAAAAAATCAACTGCAGTATCTCCTCTGTCTCTAACTGGAGAAGATCAAGCAACTGAATTTAATAACACACTTGTGAATGATCTTTGTCTTTGTTTCGCAACATCAATTGTTTGCAGGTGTCATTGGGATGTTTTCAACTGAAAAAGTGTCTGGTAGCGCTTTCAAGTGTGAAGACTCCACTTTTTTAAGAATTTCCAAAGCTCCAATGGCATCCAAATATATGATGTGGTGGCATATGCTTTGAATCGAACAGATCCATGAGTGTCGAAACCTTTTTCATTGCGGACTACAGTGCAGTTTTGGCTGCCCTCAGAGGCATTTATAATTGAAACCATTGGGTGCACTTTGAAATCCGTAATTCCCAGTGGATGATTGTTTTTAAATGTTTTAGCAACAGATCGATGGATTACTTGTTTTGAAATCAGTTGTCAGTTAAAATAAATAGCATAGTTAAAAGTATGTTATCAACTTCACAAGTATTGTACAAGTAATAGTTTTTTAAGATGTTTTACCACCCAAATTGTGAAATCAAATCATGCTGCAATTAAAAAAAACATTTTTCTGTTGTTGTTTTTGTTCTTTTGAAATGTATCAGTGAGAAAGTTGAAAAGAAAGATGTGTCGTACCCACGCAAACAATTTCGAAGGTTCCTTATTCTCTTAAAACTAATAAGATGAATCATGTTTTTTTTTAAAGTTCAAAACGAAATAGATGTTGTTCTACAGATTAAAATCGTTTTGGGAGTATGTTGGACATTTTTTTAAAGTCCAAGCAAAGTTATAGTATTTATGATTTAACAATCATCAAAACTCAAGTTATCAAGTTTATGTCACAGCATTGCTATAACCCACATTTTTACCTGAGTCGGAACACGCCAGTCAGTTTCTCTCATTTTGATGCAGTAGAAAAGTCATAAATACAGTAACCATTACATTAAAAAACACATACAAATATCAATTAGCGTTAGCACGGAACCTTCTGCTTTCTGCTAGAAAGCATTGAGGATCTCTGAAAAGAAGCCAACTAGCACATTTGAACTTTACTTACTTACTTACTTACTGCTAATGAGAGGTACTTCAAATCATGTCATGTGTGTGCTGACTCCCATTTACCATGTGTTTAAACGTGATTGGTTTATTCTGAACACAGCCACAGCCCCAGTTCTAACTGGGTGTGCATACTAATGCAACAACCCTTGTTGTTTATTGGACTTTCCCTTTCAAAAATATATATTTGTTTCCAATTAAGTGGCATATGTTATAGGTGAAATTATTGGTGGGAAATGGTTTACATTATGTATCTTGGTCTCAAACAGGGGTGTGTAGACTTCTTATATCCACTATATTTTGTGTGCACTTAACTGGCCTTCATATAACGAAAAAAGTCAATGATTTTTTTCAGAAAAGTCTTTGCAGGAAAAATGTCGGAGGCCTCCAGAGGATGTACACACCTTAGTGATCACACTTTATAAGAAGTACACATTGCACATCATTTTTTTCCCCTTCCTCCATTGCCAAACTCCCGATACTGACCTGGCCTAAAGAACAGTGAAAACTTAAATGGCCATGTGGTGTTTTTCCACATCAACAGTCCAACCCTACCCGCACATGATGCATTTTCTGCCTCTGGCTTCAGTGACACATGAAAGAAGTGAAGCCCGAAAGATGAGGTTACTGTGGCAACGGGGAAAAACAGGAGTATACATTTCTCGTTATGCTTCCAAACTCTTAAATCTAAAGTTAGTACGCTACAGTTTTAAACATTTCAAAGCTGTGTATACTTTGTGTCACGCATTTCCCCCCAAAAAACTGATGTGGTATGCTTTGGATCAGGGAGAGATAGTTAATCGTGATGCAAAGCATGCTGGTTGGTTATTGACTTTCACGGCGCTAAAAGATAATCACCTACTGTAAATAAAAGCACAACTTGTATTTCCTTGGGGCGAAAATAGTCATTTAAATTGGATCAACTTTAAATGATGAACATTTATGTCAACAATGTTAGCACAACAAAAAAGCAAGCAAAACTATTTGCTAGAGTTGTTTCTACTTACCTCTTTAAGTTAGGGACAATGCAATTGACCATTAGCTGTGCAAACACTTCACGTCTGTGTTCTGAAATGCGACAAAGCAAATTTTTATGAAAGTAAAACTTTAAATATTTTGTTGAAATGCCCAACGAAGTTTGTTGCCTTGAAATTTGGAGTTGACCCAAATTTTTTTAGAGTGTTGTATTTATTAATAACCATTTGAATTTTAAATATGCCCTGCACCATTTTAAGTGATTAAAAAATAAATTATATTCATAGATCATACACTTACTTGAGGAGCCATTTGCTCTGATTGCTGATGATGAAAACGCTATCAAAGTATGCTTGAATCCATTTTTTTATTGGATTTGCCAAGTTGAACATTATGAAGATGACAGTATTGTCATTTCTAATGTTTCAATGCAATGGTTTGACATTTTTAAGATTGTCATCAACGATTTGAATGATTTTATGATACAACTGCCTTGCTCATTTCTTCCAATAAGTTTGCATATAAATGTTTCGCTTTGATAGCATTTGTCTGTAAGTGTGATTTATATCCACAAGTGGCCTCATGCGTCACATATATCACAGAGCGTCCTCTTGATGCATTTTTTAAATGTTCTGTATTTGAGTGATTTACTGCCTACACACCAAGTTGAGGTTTTTTTTCTTTCTTTCTTTCTTCCGCTCATTCAAAACGAAAACACATTTTGGTCATTCCCCGATGATTCTCATTCATCTGTGAAGCTTCCAAAAGCTGGTGGCGTGTTTAGCCCACCGAAAGAGGTTTTCAAATAAATACTTTGGGTTAACCAGACACTCATAATGTGTGTTATTGCATTAATCCCGGAGAGGCACTTTCACTGGGATGGAAGTCATAATAAAAACACGTCTGCTGTGAAGTAAAAGCCGCACTTCCCTCCAAGCCTGCAGTTAAATATGATGACCAAAAGCAAGAAGCAAACAATTACACTTACTGTGCTGACACTACACTTATGTTATGTATTCAATTCGGCTATGTAAAGGCCGTGACAAGGAAACACATTGATTATTTGGGAGTTGTTGATTTTGTAAGGATAATTTTGTTGTATTTCAAGTCAATGGAGCTAGGGCATGAAAATAAGATGTGCATTAAAACAGCTAAAAGTATATATATATATATATGTAATTCGGGAAACCAAAGTCGATTTTATCGACTTTTGACTAGATTTATATATATTTATTCGGTTTCCCGAATTACAGATACTCAGGTGGAAAATGACATCAAACATATTTTTAGATCCTTCCAAATTTGTGACTACATTTCGATTCAAATGCTATCAGTTACGATCATTTTAAAGTGTGGCCATTTCTTGTTAGTGCTTACACTCTCTGCTGTTGTATAACAACGATTCGGATGTCGTAGATGGATGCATTTGTATTTGAGCACATGATGAACGGGTCTTTTGGTGGGTTAAAGTCAATACTCAGAATTGTGAAAGTCGGGCCTTTAAATTAATCAATGAAGAAAACATTGTTGTAACCGATAATACCGCTCACCTTTTTTAATGCAGACAATTTGTCGCTTTACCGCCAGGGGACGCAATGACACCAAATTAGACAGAATGAACGCTGCAGACAAGAATTTTTGAAATGGTGTGTTTCATCTGCCAATAATTGAATAGCAATGTCAAGATCCATCTTGGTCTAAAATGTGCGTGTGTGTGTGTTTTTATGAAGAAATATATATCTAAAAACCGTCTGGTGCTGGACCTAAAAGGAAAAATACATCAATAAGTGTAAACGATAACAAAATATTCAGAATATATTCAACATGTTAATGGGCAATGTTTAATTAAGACCAACAATGACCATAATTCCAAGACTTGTTAATCAACAATCACCTGAATGTAATACTGTACAGGTACTTATTTTACTATTAGAGAAAGTTTTCGTCTGACTTGTGATGATAAATGACGTTTCCAAAGTGAAGTTAACAACAAATCCATCCATTTTCCGATCTGCTTATCCTCACAAGAAGTGCTGGAGCCTATCCCAGCTGTCTTCGGGCAGTCGACAGGGGACACCCTGAACTGGTTGCCAGCCAGGTGAACAACAAATGCATAAGCAAAGTCCGCCGACAAGAGCATTTGCTGTAGTTTCAGACTTTGGACACTAGATGGCTACAAACTCCAATTTGCCTCAACATGGAAGCTCAGACAAAAACATAAAAAGTGTCAGTTTGTGACAAGTGTAAGTTGAGGGGTTCGCAGGTTTTAAATGGATTGCTCTACAAGCTTACACAAGTAAGAAACGACTTTAATGTCAGCGGGCAATCTATCCCATCAATAATCATTTAAAAAGTGGACCGAAAACACAAACGTGCTCTTAAAGCAGCTTTATTAACATTTTCGTTTGGCTATGTCCACAAAATATTTACAAATTTAAATACGTCCACTCTACATTAGTTTTTCTTTCTTTTTTTTCGTCCTTGTGAAATCAGAATACTGACAAGCAAGAAAACTACACAGTCACGACCACTTCAATAATCAGACACATTACGTTTCTTACAAGCAATTGCAAAGATTAACTTTCCATCTAATGGCCGGAATTGGAAACAAACAAACAAAACATAAAAGGGCAGACATGGATGAGATATTGAAATGAGGTGTCTCGGTCCCATATGGAACACTTGAATTATCCCGTAACGCAATTTGAAAAAGCATCAAACCACAGAGGGGAACTGGAATAGATTTGTTCGATTGTTGCATCATATTTGTTCATCTGAAAACGTTGAAATGAAAACATTTATATGGTGCATTTTGTTGTGATGGACACATGGAGACATGTTGTCGTTTTATACATTAACACTGTTAATGAAACGTTTTCGCAAAATTCCACTGGCTTGTTCGTTCAAATTCAAAACTACTTCGGGTTTTGATTTTTTGAGAATATTAAAAATGACGTCTAATTAAGACGAAGATGCGTGGGAAGCAGTGGCTCTAACGAGGTGGGGCAAACGTGGAAGTTTATCAAACGCTTGATGCGAACATTTCCGACTTTCTGTCAACGCGCCGCGTGGACTGTTTCCAATTAAAAGGCGAGGATGGAGGGGAAAAAAACGTGAAAGGAGGCACTCTGGCGGCAAAGGTGAAGGTAATAAATTATAGCACAGTTTATTTGCGATCAAGGCACGTCTGTGTCCATTTTTCCCCCCAAAAGCGAAATAGACGAGAAGCTAACAGGAGCTCTTGAATTTATTGACGATTTTCTTCTCTTTGACGCGTCGGTTCTGAAACCAGATGGTCACTTGTCTCTCTGTCAGGTTGGTGTGCGCAGATATTCTCCTGCGCTTGTCCTTGGTGATGAACTTATTGGTGGCGTACTCCCTTTCCAGTTCTTTGAGTTGAACCTTGGTGTAGGGGACGCGCTTCTTCCTGCCACGACGCACTTGGCTGTCTGCGCCACCGCCGCAAGTGTCGTCTGCTGCACGATTTGGGGGGCAACGTGTTACTTTCAACTGAACGCACACTCAATGTAAGACAACGGAATAAAAACATCTACCATATGTCATATATATAGTACTTGCATTAATATTAAGAACGTTATGAATTAGGTTGATCGTGTTTAAAAGTGAAAAGAAAAACGGGAAAGCATTGCTATTGTACTGCAAAAATAAAATATCCTGTAGAATGAAAAGAGCAAAAGAGCATCAAAAATAATGACAAAAATAGTAAACGACGAGTTGGGAAAAATAGTAGAAACATTTGGATTATTTAGTGCTCCCAATGGAATATGGCATTTTATTGGGGGAGGAGAAAAAATGGATAATCGATGTATTTTTACTATACATACACGCAGTAGCCTACACACACTGGGTCATCTATCTATCTAACTTGGCTGAACATGGAAAATATTTTCAAATAGTAACCTTATTCAAGATGGCATTTTTCAATTGTTCTTCACTACTACTATCTCTGTCTATCTATCTAGCTAGCTAGCTAGCTAAATAAACTGTTGGTGCAAGATGACATTAAGGGTTGAATGGGGTAGCAAAAGGTAATTTAATATTTTCGAATATTAATTGAAACGATTATGATTGTACAGATATGTGTTTTGACTGTTATTATGATTATTAATTTTATTTTACAATAACGAAAAAATGAAATATTTCAAAAACATTTCAAAGTTTAAAAAATATATGTTGACACGACAGATGCCACTCTGGAGGAGTGGTTGTTATGACATTTCATCATTTTAAATAACACGAACAAATATGTCATTAAATAATAGCTGCTCTATTTTATATTGTTGCATAACAAAAAATGTAAAGATTGTAGAAGTAAAACTATAATTGTTTCGAAAATTTTATTTTTCGTGGACGTGGGCGTTTTCCTCTTAAATGAAAGAGGAGGAAAGCTAACATTGTATTATTTCCTTTCATGCGTTGTCCATTGTTTTACGTTTGAAATTTGCATTTAATTTAGACAGAGTATGAAAATAATATTAAGCATTTTCTAATGACATGGAACTGAAAAAAACAATTTAAAACTTTCTCATTCACCCCCCTTAATTTCTGCGCCTTAATTTACGTCATCAGTTGGCCTCGTGTGGAGGGGTGCGCTTGCTGAAAAGGGAAAAAAAATCCAACCCAATTTTTAAAAATCAATGTACAAGCACAAAATACAACATGAAACACTGAAGAAATAAACAATGCATGCCTCTTGCATTTAATGCAAAGGGGCATTTAATGCAAAGAGGCATGCCAAAAACATATTTCTTATCATAACATTCAATAAGAATATACAAGACAAGATTTTCATTAAACACGTGGCTTTGAAGCGTTAATTAAAAAAATAAAATAAAAACTTGCTAATCATGAATTCACCTTGCAAGGAGGACTTCCACAATGGATTTGCCTGGGTCTGCTCCTTGGCGCAATATACTTGGCCACTCCAGCCGTTGGTGGTGATGGACCACGGCTGGTAGGGCTCCATGGGCAGGAGGGGTTCGTGTCTGGGCTCGGGGGGCGCACTCAGCGCGGGAACCACGGGCACGTCCAAGTAGCTCGGTTGGTAGGGAGCCGGGGAGTAGCCCTGGTAGAAGGCGAACTCCTTAGCCCGGCTGGAGAACTCCTCGGCGGGCAGCGACGTGTCCGCGTACTTGTCCCCGTAAGAGGCGGCCTGCGCGCAGGCCTTGGGGCAGCCGTGCGACACCGGCCTGCACGGGTAGTAGCCCCCGCCCCTGCCGCCGCCGCCGCCGCCACCACCAAAGTATCCGTACGGGAGGGAGGCGTTAGGTGAGCTCTGCGTGGCCGCACACGGGCTGCACTGCTTGGCCGCTTCCCCGACGCCGGACGCGGGCACGTCGCCGGTGGCGTAGGCGGTGCTGCTCGGAGCCAGCGAGGCGGGATGCGCCAGCAGATTCCTGCACTGGTTGGGCGCAAAGTTCCCCCCGGGGAACGGCGCGTCCTGCATGTTCTTGGCGCGCTCGTCCGCGCTGCTGTCGTAGACGAACATGAGCGGTTCGGCCCAGTGCGAGTGCAGCAGCAATGACGCGGTCATAGCATGTCCCGACACGTGCACGCGTGCGCCTCTTTTTCCTCGAACCCCCCTCGACCGAATGCACCCAGACAGGGACTCGTTGGCAGGGGAACCATACCCGCACGGCACCATCGCGAGGTTATTGGCCCCGGACAGACACGTGATATGCAAAGGAGATGATCAAGGTCTGCACAGGAGATAATAATAAGACACATCAACCCACACAAACACACTGGTTACAGTTTTTTTCTTGTTATAGGTGTGCTGTGCATGCTAATCAATATCACAATCATTTCTGAATTATTGATGCACGGGTGCACATGCTCCTTCCTCAGCCTTCAAAGCATTCTTTGAGCACGTAATGAGTCCAAGATGCAGCTTTTTGTCCTTTTTAAGAATCCCCAAGGATATTTTCCACAGATGTCCAACTAATTAGTAATTATTAATCACCTTCTTCTGCTGCGAATAAGATATTTCAAGGCCCACTAAATACAAAACAACAATAATAATACTTTTTTTAAGGCGTTGACATAGCGGCATTGGCTGGCTGCAGCAGTCGGAAGGCGGGCGGGCAGTACGCGGCTGGAGTCCAAGGTCAAGTTGAAAGACAAAACAGCCGCAAACACAATAGAATAGCGAAGCAAAAGCTTTACACACCCAGGGACACAAAAACGCCCATCAATCAACATTTGTCTCAACTCCCAAAAAGAAAGACAGGAAAAAAAACATTAAATGCGAACGAAATGGTCGAAGCGCCAGCAAGAGCACCGAATTAGCTCAGTAAAGCTAAACAATATTAAAAAGCATGCATTCGTGTTTTAGGAAGTAATTCAAGTTAAACTTCATCTGAGGCCCTTTCATACAGTTTTTAATAGAATTTTCTCACCTTTTGGAGACTGTAAATTTTTATAGGCCGAGTTCATAGCGTGTACAGGCAAATGGACTTTTCAGAGGGGATAACCTAGATAATCATCCTTAAAGGGTTGACTGAAAATGTGTGAACACTTATGAGATAAAACACGTTTTATGAATATGTATTACAGTGTATATATATATATATATAATCCAATTAAAATAATCTAAGGGCCACAAATGGTTCCCAGGTGGGACCTTTGATAGGAGGATGTGGCCTGAAAATGCAAGTAATACACTAAACATTTTGTATTCACACGCGCACACACACGCGCACACACACACGCACACACACACACACACACTTAATGCTACTGCAATCTATATGGCATATCTTAATGTACATTTACATAATAGATTTGATGATTAGAATTTCATATTAAATGTGTGGCTCTCTATAAAAATATTGTTACTGGGCAAGAATTTAGACCACCAGATAATTTAAAAATGTTTTTTTTTAACAACGACCTCCATCAAGGCTGAACTAAAATTGAAGTTCAATTAATTCATTAAGCGTTGTATTTAATTTCACTTCATATTTTTTTTTTGGGCGATCAGGCTACTTCCTGGGTCATCGTCTTGGTGCCAATATACTACTACTCTTGTCCTCGTGACTCATAAAAAGGAAAGAACATTTCTATTGCTGAAATCTTATTCGCATCCTCATCGAAATGTAATTCACAACATCCTGCAAACCAGAAGTCATCAAACTTTTTAAAACCTTTTACCTCTTGGCTTCCTGATTAGTGTGGAAGATGCCAATTTGATTCACTTCTGAAATTGCTCAGAAACCCTTTCATGAAATGTTACTAATAATTAATATTCATTTATGCAAAAACACACCGATTGTATGATTTCTCAAAAGAAAGGACATAAGTATCAATGTACACCACTTATTTCTATAAATCAGTCAGTGATTACTTTTTCAATTAATCACTTTTTAAAAACTATTTCTCCAAAATCACAATGCCCCACCACTTAAATCAGTCTGGTGTGATCCTCATATGGTCCTTTGGGGCTATCTGGTGCCTGCGGAATGCAAAGACGAAACCACGTTGAGCATAAACGGGTGCGAATCTGCACGGCAGCACACACACAGGCCCGAGAGCAAAGTACTGCGGTGTTTGCAGTACCTATCAAGCAGATGACAACACAGCTCAGAGCCTACAGTGCTTAATGGACTTTTTATGGGCTTGTCTTGTGATCGCATGACCTGTGGCACCTTGGCCCCTCAGTGGCTCTCTGGAGGAGCAGATCAGAAACATGCCGCTCTCGAGTCAGGATGAAATGACTCATGGTTCACATCCAAAGTTTTGAAAAACGGTTGGACAGAAATCAATACAAATCTACAGTATGTATTTAAATCAATTGGAATTATTTGGGTTAAGAGTTTCTTGGTTTATTTTGCTCATGTAAAAATAAGATGGGTCCACTTGTGAAGCTCCTTAAGTATGTTACGGCTTATGCTACTACTGGGTGAGTCAAACTAGTAACTACGAGATTTATAATTGGCAGGAAACTCATGTGGCACATGAACATTATCTTTGGATTTCAAACCATTGTAAAAATGAAGAGCTAAAATGTGCATTCACTTTGCCATTTGAAACAACTAAGTTGTTGATAAAACATGTGTGTGTCTGTAGAGAGAGAGAGAGAGAGAGAGAGAGATCTGGTGTTAGAGTGTTTACGGAGGCATTTTTCAGGAATCTCAAGGAGAAGACGTCTTTATTTCTTTGCAAGATACATAACACTCTTGTGCTAAAATCGCGTTGCCAATCGCCGATGAATTGAGAGAGACGAGTAACAGAAAATGAGGACAAACAAGAAATACACCGTCTCATTCTTGTAACTAAAACCCCCCAAGTAACACGTATCGTGTTATAAGTGCAGATATTAGAACAGCCTTCAACCTTTTGAAACCTCCGCATGTGGGACAGTATGCCTCCAACAGAGAAAGGGAGTGTCTCATTGTCGAGTAAAAGGTTGTTTTTGGGAACTCATGTTTGCTCCGTCTTTGCCAACTTTGGGCTCCCAAAGTCGCTTCTCGACTACAATATGGCAACAGACCTGTGTGCCAACAGGCCCACTAAGGTAAGGCTCGCATGGGATGGAGAGGAAGAGGCACATATTACTGTCCCTCCTCCTCGCGCAAGAACTGGAACACGGAGGAGAAATCTTTGCTGGCATAACCGCGGGCGCTCATCATCCGGTAGATCTGATGAGCTAAAGAGCCCAGTGGAATGGGGGTCTTTGTGCTGGTGGCCGTGTTCTGGGCCAGACCGAGATCCTGAAAAAGACGAGGAAACTTTGTTTGCCGTTCTACAAAGAGCAAGTCATCAGTCATCTTGTTTTGTTACTCAGCTACTGCAGAATCCTGAACTTCATGACCGTCCAGCTCAAAATGTTCTACATTTCCTCAAAGGGCATTCAAAATGCTTCGCACTGATGTACAGAATGTACTAATTTGGTGAAATGTCCTCTTAGCAACACATGCTAGCGCTTACCAGAAATAAATGACATTACCACCACCCATTTCCCTTCAAATAATCTTTATAAGCCCAAATTTTCATACAGCCTAACAGAAACGTGTATGAATATATGTTTTTAATTTCATTTTTGAACATTGTTATTATTTTTTGAAATTATTCTTACCATAAATCACCATCATTTAGGAATACATTTTGTACCTGGTCGTGTCACATGAATTTCAAACTGCGCATGCGAACTTTACGAAGCAATGCAGACGTGGCTTTTCAGTGTTAGCGTAGCAACAAGGATATTTTGTTTCTACCATGAGGGACTGTATTACGGTCTTTTTTGGGATGTGCGTCATGATGTAGTTTTAAAATTCAAAACAGGGCTGCGGAAAAGCTTAAGATTTCTGTTGATACCATATACGTAATGTGGTTTTTCTTACTTTTCAGTTTTGTTGAACGTTTTTCATTGAGAAGCCGCAGCATCCTCTCAAGAAAACATTATTTAAAAAAAAAAGTAATTTAAGTATGAAATTCCAATTGGAAAGTGATCATAACTTCTTTTTCTGGTGTCTGAATGATAAATCTGAAAAAAATCGATAATTTTCAAGTAATCGGTACTTTTTGGGCTCTGGCTCAAAACACGGCCGTGCGACTTCCGATTGACCGCTTTCGTGCCGGAGGGTCACAAATACAGTGGAACCTAGTCAGTCGACTTCAGAATTTGACTCCTGTTTTTTGGGGTATACACAGTGAAGAAAAGAGTCTGTTGGCTTTTCTTATTACAAAAAAAAACACAAAGTATGGACATTGGTAGCACATATGAAAATCATGTTTCACCAATATGAAAATTGCACACGATAAACATAATCATGTTGGTGAAACGCGATTTAAATGCGGATAACCAAAGTCCTTACTTTTTGTCATGTAAATCCGACACTTTTTTTCCCCGTGTATACAAGGTTTCCAAATTATCATCCATCATATCACAGGTCATCGTAATCGTGTAACACTTCAGCATACCTCGGAAAATCTCAGTTGAGCAAAGGATTTTAAAATTCTTTGGTCAAACTTAATCTAACGGTCGCAGCAGTGTTAGCAACTTTTGTTTCATGGACGAGAAGTATACACGCCCGTGTTAACGTGACATTGTGGAAGCAAGTGAACGGACCTTTGCCATGAGCTGGGTGCCAAAGCCTCCCTGGTAGTTGTTCGCAGAAGGGACTCCCTCCATCACGCCGGGCACAGGATTGTAGGTGTCGCTGGACCAGCAACGGCCTGAACTCATGTTTAGGATCTTGGCCAAGAGTTTTGGGTCAAGACCAAGTCTGCAAAGGATTTGAATTCATATAATTTCCCAAACAGATTGCCGTCATAACAACTGTCAGATGATGTTACCTGATTCCTAAATTCATTGTTTCGGCTGTTCCGATCATTCCAATAGCAAGGAGCATGTTGTTGCAGATTTTAGCAGCCTGTATGCAGTGAAAGAGAAAATGATGTTTAATGACTTGAACAAAGTCACTTCGGCTGCGTTCACACTGCTGCTCTATACTGCTTTTTTTGCCCATATGCGATTTTTCCATTCAATGCCAACAATACAATTCAGATTTTTTCAATTCAACCTCGGTTCTTTCGTACGTGGATCTAAATGTATGCAATGTCTGCAGGATGAACTGCTTATCGTAGAGATCCGACATCAAAAGCCCAATATATCTGCCACGGGCAGGCGAGAGATGGACAACTGACAGTCTGCAAAGTTGTTTTGAGTAACAGTGTTGTCTTTAATCCCACTTGAAACATGAAGTTGATATTTGTGGCGTTAGTAATAATTCAGCCACACAGGTAATTTATTAAGCGTGGCAATAATGTGACATCATCTTCAGTAGATGACTCCATGAAATGGATAGTTATAGGATAGTTTGCCTCATATCTCCTCCCGCCTCACTACTGTGGTGATATGAGATGATTCGATTGGCTGTCAACCGGTTCGAGATGTCCCCCGCCTACTGCCCGTAGACAGCTGGGATATGCTCCAGCACCCTCCGCGACCCTTGTGAGAATAAAGCGGTTCGGAAAATCAATGGATGCAAAAAGAGCCTCACTAGTACATACAAAACCACATTCATTTCCATTAATACTGTGCCATATGACGTCGCTTATCACTCAACGTCGTGCTTCGTGGGTAAGGGTGTCACATCACCGACGCATTTGCGTTTACATTAGAAGTCGCATTTGTTTTTGTAATATGAATGAGAACATAAAAAGAACTAATTTCGCAAAAAATAGATAAATTATAACATATCTGAATTGGGCTTTACCTCCTGAAGTGTGACTGTAACCTTACAAGTCTAAATAAACATCGCTTGTTTGAAGCAATGTAGTTGTGGCAAAGAAATCACAGTGTTGACTGCCCCTACCTGTCCGGTTCCAACCTGACCACAGTACACCACGTTGGCTCCCATGCAGCTGAGTAGCTCTTTGGCGGCGGTAAATTCTTCCTCCGCTCCTCCCACCATAAAAGTCAGCTTTCCTAAATTGGCGGCACCCACACCTAACAATGGAAATCATGCGACTGTCACGCTTCGTTGCTAGTTTCAAATTGTTCTGAAAGGTTAACGGATGAAAAGTGGCAGAGGCAAATCAGACCAATGTGCTCATAAAATCGCCATGTGGCCTCATATTTGTCTCACTCACTCACTCACTCACTGACAGATTTTGTCTCGGGAGAGCAGCAGAACAGAAATGGCCTATCTGCTACAGCAGAATGATGGACTAATTTGAATGTCACAGACATTCAGCAAAACACAAAACCGCATTTATTTTGCCTAAAGATTTTCAAATAGCTACTGATACTAGATAGTGGAACAAAATATACTGATATTTGATCAAGGAAAGTCAAACCCTGAACTAAATGTAATACAGTAGTTAGATTGTTGCTGGCTCATATGGGGTTAAAATAGAAAGCCACAACAGTACCAGGAAATGTTGGAATAAGTCAGAGTTTACAGAAAGCGAATGGAAAGAAGCCAACATTTCCGTGAGGTCTCCTCATTCCTATGAGCAATTTGGCACTGGAGAATTTGGTTGTAGGTGACGTAAGCCAATTAAGCATTCACTTTGAAAATGGATTCCCAATGGAAAAGTCGTGGTGTTGGTTTGATGCGATGAACCTTTGCTCAAAGTCTGAACTGCAGCTGTTCATCTATTCCAAGTTCTTCAATTGTGTCTGTCACACACAAACACAAAAATATCATCTCTTTCCATGTGTGAAATTTTTGGAATAATCCTTTCCATTCTGAAGAGAAATCAGATGGCAGTTTTCTCATCTGTTCCTGACATTGTTTCACATGAAGAATCAGCAAGAAAGACGCATGCATGACTCAATTAGGTCCCCACCTCTGTGTGTGCTTTTAAATATGTATGATTTAACAATACAGGATTAAACAGTAATTACCACACCACTGTAGTTCATCCGATTCCAGGACTCCAAATTTTGCCTCTCATGATCTTATCAAGGTGATTGAAATCAGACAAGCATACAATTGCAGCCACAAGTCACCACCACACATTATAGAAGTGACCTTTTACTTTGAGAAGGTGGACTTGAAAAAAACTGTATGGAACCTATCTAACCTTTAGCTCACTATGATGCGCGATCACCATCAGTAAACAAATGAAATAGGAAAATAATTCAAAGGTCAACCACATCCTCAAAAACGTCTATAAGGTAGAAGAAACATCCTCGAGCACAGTTGGAACATTCAATTATGACCCACAGGCAATTAAGGGTGTGCGCACACACAGAATCGTGCATGCCACCGATATTCCCATAAATACTGTGTACAAAATTCACCTCCTGACACAGGTGCGTCCATAAAAACTGCTCCCATCTTCTCCGCCGCCGCTGCCATGTCTTTGGAAACGGCAGGATCAATTGTACTGGAGTCAATAAGCAAAGAGCCCTTCTTCACTTTCCTGTTAGGAACATAGAAGGCTTGTTAAACTGGACACTCTTCCCAAGTTATTCGAGGGGCGAAGGAGAAAAGGAAAGCCATACTTGAGAATCCCATTGGCGCCAGTATACGCATCAATAACATTCGGATTTGAGGGAAGCATGGTGATAATGCGGTCAGCCTTGTCCGCTACTTCGGCAGGATTATCAACAATCTGAGGAAACAGACAAAAGTCATACCGGTTCAAGCAGTTTAAAATGAGAAGAAAAAAAAATTTCAATATGTTCACTATCCCACCTGGGCACCCAGCTCTTGAATTTCCTTGCAGGACTCTGGGAAGATATCTGTGGCAACGACTGGGTATCCGTTCTTCAGCAAATTCTTGGCCATCGGGTTTCCCATATTTCCAAGGCCAATAAAGCCCACCTGTGTCTTGGAGGCCATGCAGCGCGTGGAGGCTACAACAGAATGGTCAAATTTTATTTTATTTTCCTGTGTTTGTACACTTTATAATACCCTAGTGTGTGAAATTTGCATGTTCTCGCCATGCCTGCGCGGGTTTGTCTGTGTACTCCGGTTTACTTCCACATTCCAAAAACATGGACGGCAGTCTCATGTTACATTCTAAATTGTCCCTCTGTGTGACTGTGAACGCAAATGGTTTTTTGTCAATGTGTGCCTTGTGGTTGGGTGGCAATCAGTTCAGGGTGTTCCCCGCCTACTGCCCGAAGACAGCTGAGCCCACTATCCTCGTGAAGATAAAATGGATGGGTGGATTTTAAGGTAGAGCACTCACTTTCAATCTGCGTTTAACCTATTTGGCAGTCATGCCACATTGTGCCTTACACCACTGGCAACAAAGCAAACAAAGAATTAAAAATAACATCCTCAATCTGATGTTTCCATTCAAACAACATGCACAATCTGATGTTTCCATTCATCCATACATTTTCTAATCCACTTATCCTCATGAGGGTTGCAGGCATGCTGGAGCCTATCCCAGCTGTCTTCGGGCAGTCGGCACAGTACACCCTGCACTGGTTGCCATCCAATCGCAGGGCACACATAGACGATCAAACATTCACGCTCACACTCACACCTGGGGACAATTTAGAGTGCTCCATCAACCTGCATGGGGGAAACAGGAGTACCCGGAGAAAACCCACGGAGGCACGAGGAGAACATACAAACTCCACACAGGGAGCCAAGAGCCGGAATTGAACCCTGCACCTTTACATTGTGAGGCCAGTGTGCGAACCTGTCTTCCACCGTGGCTCCAACAATCAATCAATCAATCAATCAATCAATAAAGAAATACATAAAATAAAGATGGTAAGTTATAAAGAAGATGTATATCCCTTTTAGACCGGGTTGGGTAGATTTTATCTCGACACAAAGCTAACAACTACGTTAAATAAGCATACAGAAATAGTAAGTGTACAGAATCAACATTAACCTGTTTAAAATCTTTTGAAAATACGTTTTCCAACTTAAATCGTCGGGATAAACGCAGATCCGACAGTAAGTGGAGTGATTACATAATATCCCTTCAAGTCAACAAATTGCACATATTAGCTCTTTTCTTCCAGTGGTTAAAAGGCCACCACGGTTGATATATATATTTTTGTAACTTTGAGAAAGTCCCATTAGTTGGCAAACACTTTGAAATAGAGACTGGAAGAAAAAAAAACCCCAGAAGTATGGAAATTAGAACACGAGCCCCCTGAACTAGCTTAACAACAGTATGTTGAAGATGTACTCAACCTTGTCTTTAAGAGTTTCTCGCAAAACTTTGAGGCGCTACAGAAGCAAAGAGTGTTATAACGCCAACAGGTAAAAGTAGCGACGATCTTAACTCGAAATCCTTACCAATCGCAAAGGGAACATTCTTGCACCTCCTTCGGATAAGATACCGACTCTCTCGCAGCACGGCCGCCATGCTTGTCTCCTTTTCCGAGGACACAAAGTCACGTGCAAGTGACGGAATCCTCAGCCAATCAAATAACGCGCGTACCCAGGTTTTAGCCAATGGAATACGGGGGTGGGTCAGGGACGCCCTGCCCTGACGCACGTATTCGTGGGTGTGCGCGTGAAAACTAACGCACACATCTATTCATGTGTGTTATTATTATTATTTTAAGTTATTTTTTAAGATGTGTGTATTGTTTGACAGTAAAACTATATATATTACGAGTTTTATTATTTCGATTATTTGAATATATATATTGATTACATTCAAAATTGTCTAAATGTTTTAATTATAGGTTTCCCAAGGTTCAAAAACGATAATCATGTGGCAAAATCAATGCAGACAAATACATTTTTAGTTCGTTGATGATATCCTTACTCGGGTTTAAAAAAAGTCCCCACTGAACTACTGCGCGGAAATGACGTTGTGTTGATGTTGTTCCAGGAAGAGCATACGGGGAAGAACTGAACTGCGTCAACAGTCACTTTTGATGATACATTACGATTTTAGTCGTTATTCGGTATGGCAACTGGGTATGTAGAACGTTTATTGGATAATGGTTCGCCGATAGTGCGGTTTATGTTCAAAATGTTCGTGTTTGATGTGCGCTTTTGAAAGCCCGAAAGTCGGCGTTTGCTAATTTAACATTAGCTAACTGTCTCCTCCAGTCGACAATTAAGTCACTGTCAAGAGGAAATTTGAGTTAGAATTTACGGACAATGTTAAGTGGCTTGATGTTGTAGCCGAGAGACGTTTCTTTTACGTCCTTGGACAATCGAGGCACAATCCACTCTTTGTAAATGTGTGGTTAACATGAGCCAGCTAATCGCCGAGTTGTCTCTTTAATCGCTCTAGGCCTCGCCTGTCAGTATTCGCCATGCACTCTCTGAAATGTTAAGTTTCGACATTTTGATATTATCTTGCACACACCAAGGTCCACGAGTTATTGGAGGTCCAATTTTACCAGGAGTCAAAAGCAGATTTTCTAAATAAAATTGATTCGTTCCATTCAACTGTATTTAATGATCGAACGTCAGTAGGTTTCAGTCTATCGCTTCCTTTTAACTCGTGTTTGTTTTTAACATGAATAGTTGTCTTTAGTCTTTATTTAAGGAACGTACATACATTTCTAAAAATACACTACTGTGCATTTTGATGGTTTTCGCCTGTACGTTGCTGTCGTTTATTCAATCATCTTCAGCTGTGTCGGATTCCCTTGTTGCACTGCACTTTGCCTGAAATGAGATTTATTTGTTCAAGGAATACCACTCTAATTTAAAAAAAGCACCGTATCTCTACAAGAATAATAGACCTTTTAAAGACATTATTTGTGTGTTTGTGTGTCATATGCGTGCCTTTAATGGGCCGGGGCAAGTGAGTGACGCTAGTAGCTGAGCGTCTGGACTTGGGTTGTGCCCTACAGCAGCTAGTGGCAAGTGCTCCCATTTTATATTTGTGTAGTTGACTGAAAGTACATCGACAACTGTGGCTCTCCTTACCCACAGTCGAGGGCATTACAATATCTTAATTCAAATTGTTTTTCATGTCATTCAAGTGGCGGTGAATACAAAGCAAAAACTCATCAAAGCGACTACTTGTAATTCACCCGCAAGTAAAGGCACCGCTTTATTACCTAATATCTGTACATTAGACTTAAATTTTAAGACGTGCCTTTCAAAATATCAGGGTTAGCCACAGTGGTAACTTCTTGTGGATATTGTTTGAGGGTTTGTCCTGAAGAAAGACTGTTGACACTTGTCATGGGACACTTCCAGGAGCACTTGATCCATGCTGTACGCTCATGGAGAGTTGTTGCCAAGGGAACAAAGAAGGTGTCACTGTTACCCTGTGGAGTCAAGTCAAGTCAAGTCAACAGTATTTATAGAGCACTTTCAAACAGCCATCACTGCATACAAAGTGCTGTACATGGAGCGATTTAACATATACAATAAACAGTAAGACGAATCAGTAATAAGTAATAAGTAATAAGGCGGTAGAAAGCACCAAGCAGTAAAACCAATAGCAATCTAAGTCATGCTGAGTCAAACGCCAAAGAATACAAGTGAGTTTTGAGGAGGGATTTAAAGATGGGCAGCGAGGAGGCTTGCCGAATGTTCAGTGGGAACATTCGTGGAGGAAGGTTTTTATTTGGCAGAATGGTTCGACTATTATCCTAAACACTTGTGCAGTGCAACCTCCCTTTGGCCAAAGCAGCCTGCCCCCATGAGGATTCCGGTTCAAGTCATCAAACAGCAGATTAAATTAAGCAAAAGCATGCTTATCAGCTTAATAAAGTATGTGTGTATAACTAGAGAGCATGCGGCAAATGGACCATCTACACCCAAGATCCCTGGCTGTGTTGCCCTTGAGCAACACACTGATGCCGTGAACTGCTCCCTGGTTGCAAAAGTAGCTCCCTGCTCCAGTTTGTTTGCTACCTTCACTACTGTGATAGGATACATACAGAGGAAAATCCTGAGGGCTTTAATGCTTTAAAAATAGGAAAAGTGTAAATAATATTTTTGCCACCGCTGTAACAATTACAGTATACTGCTTCATTAGGTACTGTAATTCATTAAGTAGTAATCATTGGTCTTTGTTGCTCATTTTATTTGATGTTTAATCTCTTACAGCCATTGTTGACTGATTGATGGCGCTGATCGTGGACGGGCCTTTGTTAGACAACAACATGGACACATCAAACTTTGCCCATGTCATCTTCCAGAATGTTGGCAAGAGCTACCTGCCCCATGCTGCACTGGAGTGTCACTATACCCTCACGCAGTTCATCAAGCCACACCCAAAGGACTGGGTTGGCATTTTCAAGGTGACTAATCATTATTTTATTTAAAAATGACCTTGTCCAAAACAAAACCCAACCCTATCATTAATTCTTTGATTAAAATAATGAATAATGTAATCCTGCTATTTGAGCATAACTACCCAAGGTGACAATGAGTTTTGAGGGGTGGAATTATTTATTTACTTAAATAATGCAACGGTGCTGAGGTGTCTCTGTTATTTCAGTGTCTTGCCTCTCCACTAGTTATGGCAAAGGACCACATTTTTTTCTTGGAAATGTCTATGGTTTTTGAATTATGTACAGTAAAAACCAGAATTTTATATACACTATATAAAGAGACATACACTTATTTTTCTGTGTCTAAAATGACATCAGACTAAAGTGTTTCTTTTTCGGGTCAATTGGGATTACTCCCATTTATTTCTACTTGCTTAAATGCCAGAATAATGACTGAAAATTTCCTTTTTTTTCTTCAAAGTTTGTCATGACTTTCTTCAAAGTGAGAAGTTTACTCACAGTAAACTCACCGTTACTTTAAACAATTTCGGCAAACCCAGATGATGATGTCACCTTAATTTTTTGGGGTCACCATAATATATTGAGGTCAGACGAAACTAAGATGGAACCGTTTGGCCATATTGAGCATTGTTATGTTTGGAGGTACAAGCAGAGGAAACTTGCAAGCCTGAGGATAGCATCCCAACTGAGAAAAACGGAGGTGGTTCTGCAGCATGTTTTTGGGCTGTTTTGCTGAAGGAGGCACCGGTGCACTTGACAAAATAAATGGCATCATGTGGAAGAAACATTGTGGAAATACTGAAGTAACATCTCAAGATATAAGCTAGGTGTTTAGGTGTAAATGGGTCTTCCAAATGGACAATGACCTGAAGCATACTGCCAAACTGGTTTACAAAGATAACCAAGAAAAGTGTACTTTAATTTCATTTCAGACAGTGAGGAGCGGTGGGTGTTTTGTGTCTTTTTATAAAATGTATGTGAATTTCTGTTTGCAGCTGCATATACAATATATTTGTGGCACTGAATGTGGATTTGTTGACTAGTTACGGTCTGGAGGTCAGCAAGTTAGAATAAATTAAACTGCAGACGGACTCTCTGGCAGTGTTGACAGATGAGTAACTACTTAATGTAGTGTTAGTTGAGCACTGCTCACGGCAAAGAACACTTGTTTTCCTACTGTTGTTTTTTTTTTTTTAATTAATAATTCGTCTGCACTGCTATTCTGTCTGCGTTTGTCCATATAGTACAGGTTTAAAACGTGCTTATCTACATAATGAAGTTTGGACTTGGTTGTCTGTTTAAATGGAATTTGTCAGCACCAGTGTCACACACTTTATAGCAAATGTAAGGTCAAAGAGTGAGCTCCATCAAGATAACTGTACTCAACTTCAGATGTGTTTGAGTTTTGAATCAACATTTCCCAAATGAAACCGTAGCAATAAAGTAATGTATTTCCAGAGTCGAACTCACCATCATAAAACATTTATTAACAGAACAGGCATCTTTTGAGTCACATTTAACTGGCTTAATGGTAATGAATATGATGTTTACCACTGTTAAGTGCAATCAGTACACCACTGTACTGTTGCGAAGTGCTTACTGCTTTGAATGCGGGTTTGTTCACATCATGGCAATATGTTAATGAATTATATTTAACTATATTTAAATACTTAGCTGACCTCGCTTGAGGTGCATTGTCTTGTGTGTTGTAAGGTGGAATGATTCTTCAAAAAGTGTTGTTTGAATTAAGAATTATAAAGAGCCAAATAACAGAGATGTGAAAATTTGACTGAAGTAGAGTTTTAAAGTGTTTGTTGTGTATGACCTCACAAGACTAGTTAAAACATTGTAATATTTATCACACTTTACTTGCATATGCAGCTGCAGGTTACGTGCTTGATTTGAGAGAAAGGCATTAATTAAAACAATATTTACATCCCTGCAGTTAACACATTTGTAGTGGAGACTTTCCTCTGCAAGGTCATCTACAACTATAAATAAATAAAAAAAAAAATAATAATAATATCCCCGTGGGGCACCAAATGTCAAACTTCAAGATGTACAGGTGCTAGACATTTTTTTTGTCACATCTGCAATAGCAGCCTTTGGCTCTTGGAACAGTTCCTGTACAGCGTGACTGGAGTTTTCTTGGGGCGCACGGAGGTGTGGGGTTGGGCCGACTTGTCAGGAGGCAGAGGAAAAAGCAAAACACTGCTTTGTAGTTAACATGTCTCACTCACCACGTGATTCATGAACACTTCCTGTCTGTTTTTCACTCTGACTGCCACTGCGACAGCAGATGAGCATCCCGCAGCAACCTGCTGGTTTTTACTGTACATCTGTAGAGCTTCTTGTTTCAACAGAAAGTTCTCTTTAAAAAAAAAAAAACAAAACTTGGTGAGTGTATAGGCAGTCCCTGCTTCATAACAGTTAATCATTTGCAACCAAATTCAATTCAATTACATTTTATTTTTGTACGGTACACTTTCCCTCGCTATATCGCGGATAACTTTTTTTCATGGTCAGTGCATTGTGGTTTTGTTTTTGTCGTATTTACATTGCAGATTAATCGCTATATTGCGAGATTTTGCAATGATTATTTTTCCTCACTGACTGTGACTTTGGAAGAAACATGAGCATAGCAAGAAACACGAGCCAGGAGGAAAGGGCGTAAAAAGTGAAAGAATATCCAGAGTTTGGGATCATATCCCATTTAGGAAAGAAGTGAAAGCACAATGTTCCAATTGCAAAATACAACAGTTTTAAATTACCCAATATTCTGGGACTGTGGTGTAACACAGGTGTCAAACTCAAGGCCCGAGAGCCAGGTCTGAGTCAGCACATCATTTTATGTGGCCCATGTAAGCAAATGGAAAAAAAAATCTGTACCAAAATTTCATTTCTCAGATGTAATAAACAATAATGTTGAGATATTGCAGGCATTTTCTTGTCTTGTAACAGAAGTTTGAACAACAGTTGAACCAACTACTGTCCTTAAAGTTGGATTTTAAAAGTTGTTATCCAATAATTCTCTACTGTATATGTAATACAGTGCACTCCGCTTAATAGAACACCATTGGGCCGAAGCGCTTCTGTTCTACTAAGCGGGGTTTCTATTAACCGGAGACACTTTATTAGGTACACCTTCAGACACGTCGAAGACCAAGTTATGCACGCAGAAAAACCCCTGCTGACGAGTTAGAAGAGATATTTCGACTGTGGACGTCCATATCTTTAATCAAACAACAAAACAACAACTTTAATCAACTTCAGTCAAACATCTCAAATCACGAGAAAAATGTCGTTACTTTTGTCTGGAAACAGGAGTCCGTAATTTTGCGGTTGACTTCCCTCTCAATGCGCTGGATAAGAGGGAAGTCCTGGAAACCGCGGGCGTACCTTCTGAGAATCCGGCAATGCATTGTATCGTCTGAGTATGTCCTTCTTATCCGCAGGTGATAGCCCTCGTCTCTTGAATGAAGTTGAAGCCATTGTGACGTGCGTGTGTCTATGTGTGGAGTGACGCGTGCTACCTGTTACTGTATACGGGTAGAACTACCGCGTTTTCTCGCGATAGTGTGACAGTATCGCGATAGCTACACTTCGAAAACCACTAGTTTACAATGTTCATTGCTTACGGCCTGTTCTATTAAGCGGAGATCTGTTCTACTAAGCGGAGTATCTTTATAGAAAATTGCATTAGGCAAATCCGTTCCAGTCCCTTTTGCTCTATTAAGCGGATTACTCTATTAACCGATGTTCTATTAAGCGGAGTGCACTGTATTAAAAAGGGGGTGATTAAACATGTATATGGTTTCACAGTCATAATGGCCCTATGAAACTAACTACAATATGTTCCATGGCAAAAATGAGTTTGACACCCCCTGTTAAATATGTAGGATCTGCATGTCGGTTTTCTCCAGGTACTCCTGTTTCCTCCCACATTCCAAAAACATGCACAATAGGTTAATTGATCACTCTAAATCAGAAGTGGGCAAATTACGGCGCGCGGGCCAAATCCGGCCCGTTGGTCTTTTTAGTCCGGCCCGCCGAAGGTTGGTACAAAATTAAGTTTCGATATCAACGACTGCATTCATTTCATTTGGACTTGTAATGACAGGCATTTCAACACCAGGTGGAATAGTTACTTGAAGTTGCAGAGCATAGGGAGGAAGGGGGAGACGATACGGAAGCCCGCAGTTGCGCCATGTCAAGCAAATCCCATTCGATACGATGGAATAATGTACTCTTAAAGTCTGAAAAACGTGCCAGAAAATGCAAAATCTTGCTTTTTAAATAAAGAAATCCAATTAATATTATGTCGAATTTAGTTCACCTTTTTGATCCGGCCCTCCATAATATTTTCTGCTTCTCATGTGGCCCTATGCAAAAAATAATTGCCCACCCCTGCTCTAAATTATCCTTAAGTGTGATTGTGAGTGTGTATGGTTGTTGTGTGTCTGTGTGTGCCCTGGCTGACAACCAGTTCAGGGTGTCCCCGGCCTACTGCCCAAAGTATGCTCCAGCACGCCTACGACCCGCGTGAGGAGAAAGCGGTGAAGATAATTCAGGCGTGTGTGTAAAACTTCAAAAGGAATTGCAAAATAAACGGCTTTTATTTAGGAAACTGTACGAGTGAACGTTTTTTTTTCTTCCTAAAAGTGACTTTATACAATAATATCCTAGATCTCAATCACGAGCGAGTGAGGACAAGCGCTAATAAATACTATTAAAATGTGTGGTTTTAAAAGTTTAAGTGTTTTTCATCGTGTTACTTAATGTTTAATTAAAGCACAGTGTCGACGTCAAGGGCCGGGTTCCAGATCTGGCCTGCCAGATCATTTTATATGGCCCGCGTAAGCAAATCAAGCATGTTAACCGTGTTGCTAAAGTCTGAACCAAACAGTCAAAAAAACATTTGGTGTCACAAAATTGACAGTCATTAACGGCCCTCCGAGGGAAAACATAACTACAATGTGGCCTGTGACAAAAATAGAGTTTGACACCCCTGGTTTAAAGCATATGTCATAGATAAGGCTATACTGAAAAGTTAAAAAAAAAGGTTCTCAGTGTTGTAGTAGTAAAACGTATTCCCTGAGAAAAGCTACTTTGAAAACTGTACTCCATTATACAAAGAACAGTTCCCGAAATGTGTCCTTCGTTATAACTAAATAACCCAAATATTTAAAAAAAACATATTTCTAAGGTGTCAATCAAATCCCAACATATTGGTATACCTAATGTTGTGGACTGTGAGTGTCTGTTTACATACACATTGTAGGCAGTCTGAGGCAAGTGAAAGAGTTGCTCTCAAGAGTTTTCAGCCAGTGCCACTAATGAGTTCACCGGTGGGGGCTCGCCTCCAGTAATGACATAAACTCACTATGCGCATGTTTTAATTGCTTCCTGTTCTTTACTGCTGGAGGCTGGAAGTGCACCGGTTAACAACTGGGGGTTTTGCAGCAAACGGGGGGCCTTCTATCTCTGGCTCTGATGAACACTCGCACTGTTGTAGCTCCAGGCTTTCAGTGCACAGCATAACACAATTTGTCTTCACGCATGAATACATTGAGACAGATACATGGCACGTTACAAATAATACAGAAGTTTGCTGTTTTTTTGTTGTTGTTTTTTTTTTAATACAGTATGGAAGTAAGTAGTTTTTTGGGTCCCTGTGTTAGATGGTGGACGCTAAAAGACAGCCTCTTCCATTGACTCTGCTTTTATTTGACGGTTTTATGGCAGAAGATGGATGTTAAATATGTATTTTCTGTACTTTTACACTCCCAGCCCCACCTATCATCAGCCACCGGTTAACAACCCATAAAACACAATTTGTAGTTTTATTGGAGTTGTCATTCATGTCCAAGTCACTTTTGTATAAATATGCCATCTCTATTTCTCTCTTGTTATAAGCAACAGCAGCAACATGCAGATGGCGACCATGAGGTTTTTTTTTTTCCAAACCATGTATGTACCCTCATCTAAGCAGTGATTTCAAAGTTCCCATGATATTAACGACACACAAAAGTGGCTGTGTGCGGCCTTTAAGGAGTCACCGGTTTTGCTGTCTCCATTGTTATTATATTACACTGATGTGGTGAAAGCATCTGTTTGAACAGATTCCCCGAAATGTCTTGCAGGTCGGCTGGAGCACAGCGAGGGACTATTACACATTCTTGTGGTCCCCCCTCCCTGAGAACCATGTGGACGGCACCGCAGTCAACAGAACAGTGGTCTTTCAGGGTAAGATCATAGTGCTCGTATATACTAAGGTACCTTTTGATAAACCAAATAGATAAAGCCTATTCAAAATGGTTGAATGAGAAAGGCTCTGTGTATTATTGTTGGCCGTGGTTGAGTTAAGGCTTTTGTGTTTTAATACAAGATTTGGGGGCTTTTCTTAAACCGTTTTTGTGTTTTCTGTCATCTATTCCAGGATATTATGTGCCCAATGACGACGGCGAATTCTACCAGTTCTGTTATGTGACCCACAAAGGGGAGATTCGTGGAGCCAGCACACCGTTCCTGTTTCGCGCCAATAGCCCCTCTGAGGAAGAGCTACTGACTGTGGAGGACGAATGCAACTCTGACATTCTAGTGGTCACCACCAAGGCGGGATTTCTCGAGGTAAAGTCAGCATCATTGAGTGTGAATGTTGACTTATGGGCACACTTGAACAACCGGTCTTTTGTTTTGGCCTTCTATTCCTATTCAAACAATAACAGAAGACTGGGCATTTATTTGCAAGTGCCTTTTCCTCAGACTATGAAACAATATTTTTCTTCTTCTTCTAAAATAGTGCTTGAGATTCCATATTTTCATGTGTAGAGTAATTGCAGATACCATTCTGAGTGCATAGATACGTAGAGTGGCATCTTGAGTTACCAGGGTTTTTATATATTTTTTTTGCATGAGAAGATTGTGTCTTTTTTTTTTGCTTTATGTTCCATGTCCAAATCTGAAGTACAAGTGAGCTTCAGCTATGCCGACGTTCAAATGAAGAGGAAGAAACCCCACCAAAACAAGAGCCCCTATTACTGAAACTATCAGCTGTTTATTATGCAGGACACACAGCCACACATGCAAATACAGAATGAAATCACTCTCAAGGGGCATGGGGTAGGATTGTCATTGACCTTAGTGTGTGAGAAATGGCCAAGCCGAGCTGGAGTCAAAGCTCCTGAAATCACCCTCTATCCACACCCCTTAAAGGCGCTCATCAATGCACAAATACTACAGTGTGTGTGTGTGTGAGACTGTCAGCTGAAATACACTTGATGAAACCACTTTATTGTTATTAGCCTACACTAAACCCAATAACATTCTGTTATTAGGTTTTATTGTGTGCTTATATTTTACAATACAGTGCATTTTTAACATAAAAACATGAAACAAAATGTCTTCAAAATACCTGCGTACACTGCGACCTGGCCATGCTGCATCATTTATGGCTGTGAGACGCAGCGCAACAAGTTGA
The DNA here is from genome assembly GCF_025434085.1 of Hippocampus zosterae. Taxonomy (NCBI): domain Eukaryota; kingdom Metazoa; phylum Chordata; class Actinopteri; order Syngnathiformes; family Syngnathidae; genus Hippocampus; species Hippocampus zosterae. Next base: position 11,432,050 of record NC_067455.1, read on the forward strand.
ACAAGTTAATTTTCTCTTTGCAGCAAAAGGTGGAGGAAGCCCAGCGTGTGAAAGATGAGCTGGTGAAAAAGGTGGCTCTGCTGCAGCAGGAGATGGAGCAGCTGGAATTGGCCAAGGAGAGCCTGCGGAAGGCGTGTGAGCGGGAGGAGGAGAAATGCGATCTGCTGAAAAGACAAAATCAGGTAAAGTGGAGTTTAAGGCAGGATGAAGTCACGATTCACTTCATCAAAGTTGACACTCACTGACTACACAGTTATGAAAAGTGCACTCATGCATCACTGTAAGCTCATGTTGCTGCCGTTTGACGAGAGCCTGTTCCAGTCGCACCAAACAGTCTAGTAGCACCCCCTAGTGAGAGACATCCAGACCTATTTATGCCTCTGATGGCATAAATCAAGATTTGACAGATATGTATGTCTGTATTATCAACTTGCATCTCAAAATTTTTACAACTCAACCATTAAGTCTTAAAAGCAATGCCAGTTTAAATTCATTCCACTCTCTTCTGCCATAAATCTGCTCGTTTGAAAATAGCTTGTAGAAGAGTGAGGTGACTTATGGTTGTTAATTTTATGGTCATACTTTTTTTTTTTTTTTTTTTGGTGGGGGAGAAAATAATACGGCCAAAATTATGCTCTTACGTAGTAAAACAAATCGTTTTCTGTTTGGTTATTTATTTGGTGACATTTTTAAGTTGAATTGAATGGTTAGCATTACTTGGACGTGCAATTGATCAACATTAACCTTTTTTGGACAAACTTAACTGCCTTTTTTTAAAAAAGTGGTTACCTTCTTTACAGTTAGATGGCACATTATTTGAAGAATTATTCCTTTCTGCTGTCTAGGAACTACAGATTTCTTCCAAGGTCTTGCAAGAAGAGAAGGAGGAAATGAAGAGGAGGCTGGAAGAAGCCACATCCAGGGTGTTACAGCTGGAGGAAGACCTTATCGGAGTCACCCAGAGAGGCCTACAAAAGGAAACTGAGCTGGACTTGTAAATAAACTGCAATATTTGCATACATGGCAGTTCATTTTCTTGACAGACTTACTTAAAACACACTCACTTGGTCAAAAAAGCCTTCAGCTGCAGTTTATCCTGTTGACTTTGATTTCCACATCATTCCAAATAAGATCTAGCTTTTTACTCATAATTAAATTAACCTGAAATCAAAATATTCTTCATATGTCACAGTGTGTAAAAAATATGACTTATGTGTGATATATTTTTTTTATCTTGTGTTTTGTAGTCTGAAGGACAGAATGAAGAAACTTACAATAGAGAAGGAAACACTTGAGTCTCAACTCAACAATGAGAAAGATGAGAAGGAACTCTACAAGGTAGTGTGTGCTTGTATTTTTATGGATTATCATTATTATTATTATTATCGTCATCGTAATAGGGAGACCACTTCCCCAATTCCGGCTTTTCTTCACTGGGTCCCAGTTCGTTTTAAGGATGCTTCCCTTTGTTTTCAAATCTTTCAATGGCCTCCCCCCAGCTTACTTCTGAGCTCCTCCACCCCTACGTACCTACTTGCCTCAGGTCTGCTGACCAGAAGCTACTGGAGGTGTTGAGGACTAAGCGTAGCCTCAAAGGAGATCAAGCCTTTTCTGTTGCCGGTCCTTCCCTCTGGAATGACCTTTGGTTTAATATGAGGCGGTCCCCCTCCCTGTCTATTTTTAAAACTCGTTCAAAGACACATCTTTATTCTTGGGTTTCGACCCAATATGAGACTGACACCGTTCTATTGTTTTCTGGCGTCTACTGTGCAAGAGTTAGGTTTCCCAAGATGAAAAAGCAGTATTGGAATGGCAAGGTCCCAGGATGTGGCAACAAATGGCTCTCCTGTCACATAATCATTTTCTCAATTTGGTTGGCAACAGTTTACTTGACAACTATGTTAAGTGACAGCTTTATGTCATGTACAATTTACGAGATTGCCTCAAAAGGGGAAGTTTGTTTTGAACTTTTTTTTTTTAACTACTGTGTTTATTTTGCACATTTTTCCCCCCAAAACATCTTCCGAAGCGGGCTTGCCATATTGATCTGTCCTCTGCTGTGTCTGCTGCTTGTGGGTTTTTGTTGTGGTGGGCACTGCAAAGGAAATGGGATTGCCACAAACTACACAGTAATGACGGAAATTTCCCCCCCCCAAAAAATCCCACATCTTATTTAACTTCAATGATAACTGTATGGCGGCTGAGCTCCACCCAAATTCATTAAAAAAAAAATGTTTGTCATGATAAACTTATTTTGACTGTGCGCTTATTATAATGATTCTAATGAAAAAAGATAATCTGTTGTGTAAATGGTGTTAATGCGCTATTTATTTTGTGTTTGCATCAGATTCACCTGAAAAACCGCGAGCTCGAGAACACAAAGCTGAGTGCGGAGCTCCAGATGATGAAATCAGTGGACGTTAACAAAGACAACACCATTGCTCAGTTTAAAGAGGAGGTGGGACGACTGCAGATGTGCCTTACTGAGAAGGAGAACCAGTACAAAGAGATCATGGCTAAAGTTTCCCCCTTGGTACGCGTTGTTAACCTGTAGGTCATATTCAATGTCAAGATATTCACATGCTCCATTTTGGACAATTTTGTGACAGGGAGACTTAAAGGCCCTGAAGGAGCAGCTGCGCCAGAAAGAGGAGCAGCTCCAGGCCAACCAACAGCAGTCGACAATGCTGGCGGCCGAGTTGAGGGATGCATCCAGCAGCCGTGACCGCACCATGTCCGAACTGTACCACATGAAGCTAGAGGCCGATGCACTGCGACAGGCCAAAGCCGAGGCACAGGATCACTGTGACCGCTTGGAAGTACTGGTGGAGAAGATGAAGGAAGATGCCAAGCAGGAGGCGGTAAGTCACTGCATTTACTTGCCATGACAGTAGGCACTTCTAGATGTAAATGATAATAAGTTGAAGGGAATTGTACACCTCATGACTCATCCTGTCTTTGGATGTTGCTGAGTTTACCGTGGAACCCATAAGAAATAAAAGAAATAGAGGTCATCTGTTTCAGGTCTTATACAGTCTTATACAAACAAAGTTACCCACTAGTACATGGAAAAACATTAAAGCAATACACACTACTTTAACTTGGATGAGAGATGGTATTTGTTTACAGTTGAGAGACTTATTGCTTATTTGCCTCAAAATCAGAGATAATTCGCTGACTAGCTTAGCGTCGTTATTTGCGCATGAGCGGTGATGCAGTCATCTGATTGGTTGCCCTCTATGTCAATCAAGTAACGATGTTAGGCTGACAGAGTACGTTCTGTGAAGTTAGCGCCTTGTTTGAATGTCATCGCCACTGCCGAGGCGTTTTCGACGCTTGTCGTGTGAGAGCCCGGGAGCTGCGGATTGGCCACCACTGCTCTAAATGTTCAAATTGAATAAAAACACGCACAAATAATCCAGAATATACCAGCCCTCTTGACTTCTCCATCATAACTGTCTAATCTGTAGCCCCTGCCCCTTCCAACTTGAAATGCTCGTTGACTGTGATCACTACAAATATGTCATGTTCAGCAGGCCAAAGCGGAAGAAGTCTGTACAGACCCGGCTCTCGTAGCAGAGCTGCAGAGAGAGGTGGAGGACCTGAAGCTGCGTCTGCACATGGCCGCCGAGCACTACAAAGAGAAATATAAGGAATGCACTCGCCTTCAAAAACAAGTGCTCAAACTATCCGAGCAACCAGGGGTGAGTCGGCACTCTGTTTACTGGCAGGACACAGTCTCGGCCTATCACACCCTCGCGCTTTCTTCATGTGTTTCTTTTGTTTTTAGAGTTAATTTTCAATAATAGAAATGAGATTACGGTATTGTCTTGTGTGTAGGAGCCGAAGAGAAACTCGGCACAAGAGCTAACAACAGTACCTGCATCAGTGAGTCCCGACACGTCTGTTCCAGGTCAGTCCGTCACTTTGAAACACAACTATTTCATTGTTTTGTCAATTGTTGCTGGCTTTTCCAACCCTTCACTCTTGCTCAACTGTCTGATTAGCCTTCATGGTCCTCACAGGAAGTCCAGGTTCTGCAGATCCCATGCTAGAGGCCATCATGCAGGAGAAACTCAAAGGCATCAGCAGAGAGGTATCTGACAAGTATTCGAAATACAGGAAATACAAGCAATTGTTGATGGTAAGAAGCTTCACCTCTCCCTCTTTGTTAGTAGTTCTTTGTTAGTAGCTGTTGATTGTAGAAACTGTCTTCTTTTCCATCCTTGGCTGATTTTTGAGGAGGAAAAGGAGCGTAGTGGCATGATGCATGATGAGCTTGCTAAGATGGCGGTGAAAGTGAAAGAGCACCAGAAGATCAGTGAGAATCTCAAGCTTCAGCTTGCGTCAGAGGAAGACCGCTGTATGGTGGGTGCATCCTCCAGGCTGTTTTGTCTTGTAAATGTCTTTTTGCCAGTTTGTCCACCTATAAAATCATTTTCAGTGTATTAACTGTCTGGGAAAACACAGAAATGAGGGCAATTTCTGAAAAGACTTGTTGCAAAGTTTGCCTATAGACTTGTAGAATAGGCTTTTATTTTGGAAAGTCACTATTGTGCGAGGTTATAGTCCACAACTTGATGTTTTCCCTTCGTTTTCCCAGTTTGTCTTAGTTTAGAGACACACTTTTCTCATACACTACTGTTAACTCATACTGGTTGTTTTATTTCTTTAAAAAAAAAATCCAAAAGACTGTTGATAGAAATTGTTATAGTACCTGGTCTAACATAGCAGAAATGCAGAACGTTGCAAATGTGTCACTATTGACCACGGTACTTTTAGAATCAATGATTCCATTGATTAATCAAATCCTCTGATAATGATTCTTATTTTGTTTTGCTTCGGAGTGTGTTATAAAACTGCTGTTTAGTAATTTTGGGTACATTAAATGGAAAGCTTTTCCAAATATAAAATGTAAATATCAAAAAGAAAATGTATGTTAAAGCATCAGGTGGTCCTTGCTGTAAATCAGAAACAAAGTAATGTCCTCGGAAATTCACGACAGTGCAATTTAGAAGAAAAGACTCATGCAACACTTCGATGGAAACAAAAAGACGATAGTAAGTTAAGAATATAAGTAGCTTCCTAACGATTATTGCTGATGTGTACTGGAATTTTACCCAGTGGTGACAGCACATATAGTTACTTACCATATTATAATTTGTAACCCAAAAAAGACATTTTCATGTGGCCAGACTGTGTAGTGGTGGAAATGGCCTCAGCCATTCCAGTGTTGTGTTCTCTTATGTATGGCTAACGTAAGCTCAGATGGGATCGGCATTTGATTCCACGTCTTCCCTTGAGCACAATCCTTGTGACATTGTTGTTTATGAGCAGGCCCCATCTGCGAGACAACACTTTATGGCTGTTTATGTCCGCCAGCGGAGGCAAGGGAAGCTTGGCTCGGAAGCGTCCTCTCCAGTTGCCGTCCTAATGCTCCGCTTGGCTCGGGCCAGGCTGATATTTGCCCTGGTGTCTGTGAGGAACTCAAACAAGTTGTTTGGCTCCGACTGGCCCCGCACATAAATCAGCGCTCAGCAGCATAGAGGAATCTTTTTTTTTTAACTCTTCTTTGAGGAGTGCATGACAGACGAAGGACAAGCAAAAACGAGTGTGCTCATGCTCCTTGTTTATCCTTTGTTTACTCCAGAGCCAGGTAGCCGAGAAGGGGCGGGAGCTGAAAGAACTCAAGGAGAAACTGGAGGTGCTTTGTAACCGCTTTCCTTTTCTCTTTTATAGACTCCGTCCACCCTCCCGAAAAACAGCAGCCATTTTTTCCAATCTGGTCTTGAGAGTTAAATGTCCCTGAATTGTAAAAGCAAAGTAAATGTGTTCTTATTTTCCCTTCCATTAGTTTGGACCACAGAGAGACCTAAAATGCCCTAAACTAATGTTTGGAGCCGCTTTGGAGGGTCTGAATGACCCAATTAGAGGGTTAGATAATAAATTCAAAAGGCATCTGCAACTAACATCAATAAAACAAAGTGGTCCCGGTGCCTTTGAGAGAAGAGGATTTATACATATATATATTTTTGTAAATCTTGGTGCAACTTAAAAGTGTTTGTGTGAACACACACCTGGGGAGCTGAGAACACAATGACAATACGGGGTGTCGCAAAAGGTTTGACATAGTTTGAAATAAAAATATCAGAGTAATGGCGGCCACGAATGGCAAGATGCTGGGTTTTTTTTGGGGGGGGGGGGCAACAAAGCGAATTGATTGATTTAATGTATTGTAAGTAGTAGTATGAAAAAAATAGAAATAATATATTTTGTATTCTACCATAATTAATTATTGCAGCAATTATTATTAAAAAGATGCTTATTTTAGCATGAAGATGAGCTATTATATCAACATTTCTGTATTTTTACACCTATGAAGGACCTGGCCAAGTGTATTGAAAATCAAATGCAGATCAAAAGTTTGCAGACTTCTGCCCAAATGTAAACCAGATTAAATACGTTTGAAGTTGAATTTTTTTTTTTTTGTCAAAACAACATCTTGACAACTTATTCCAACGGATCTAGAATTGATATCGATTTCACAAAATTTTATTAATACACACTCACTATTTTAGATTTGGCACTCAGCAAGTAGTACCTCATTCGCTCTGGCCCTTGTTGTCTCGTTTAATGAAATCCACAGCCGGTATTGGACCCCAGGAGACGGGGTGCGTTGCATCGTTGGCCCTTTTTAATGAGACAAGGACCCCCTTAAATAGAGGCTAATTTCAGGGAGGGTTCAAATACAGGCTGGAAAGTGTGGTGTGGTATTTGGTCGAAAGCATGTCACCAACGTTAAGACATGTGGGAACGTTTTGAAATCGAGACAGAAATGCACCACACCATGTCTTCCCTAAGCTTAGGCTCGTGGAAACAAGCTATGTTATTAGACTACAAAAATAATTGGGACACATTGCATATTAATACTGCATGTGTCATAGTTATTCCAACCCTGCCTTTGCCTCTCTAGGAGCTTCAGAAGAGCAGCAAGAAGGCAGAGCAGGGGGCCAGTGGGAGAGCCGGTGCGGAGAATGTTCAGTCCAGTGTGCCTTTATTCCTGCAGTACCCCGTACCCTACGCCCAGGATGCCCCCACCCCTCTGTTGGTGTCTCAGAGTCCCTCCAAGCTGTACTTTGGGAACCCATACACTGACTCAAAAGGTTGGTTCACGCCATCTTCAGAATGGAGACTTAGATTGGAACCTTTAAAGTCATACAGTTTGGAATTGAACCAAATGTTCAGTGTTCATCAAAGAAAGTCAGAGCTGTCTCTCGTTGAAAATGTGCACTGGATTATGAAGCGTAAAATAGAATGGGAAGGAAATCCATTGACAAAGCTTCAACAATTAAATGTGCTGAGTCTCTCCACACATTTATTGAATGTTGTTAAAAGAAAAAGTGATGCAACCCAGTGGTACCCATGACCCTGTCCCTCCTTTTGTTGCAGCCATAAAATTCAAAGTTGATGATTTGCTAAAAACAAAAACATTCAAAGTCATTTGCAATCAACGCTGCACACGACCGGTAAAAATCCCCCCTCATTCCCAGTCGCTCTTTCTCCCACCGCGCTCTGCGCAGGTGACGACAACGATGACGAGCTGTCGGATGAGCAGCTGCTTTGCTTCCCTCCTGTGGGCCCGCCTTCCTGGGACAGCAACGTGGTGTGCATCCAACCCACCCGCCACCAGGTCCAGCCCGACGGCGTCGAGGAATCCGAGGATGCGCCAAGAAACACCAACAACAACAACGTAACAGCCTTGTTTTTTGCAAAATTTTGGAGACTGGAGTGATTGTTTTTGTGTGTGTGTGTGTGTGTGTGTGTGTGTGTGTGTGTGTGTGTGTGTCACATCACCACAGAAGAGTACCAGTGTTTGCAAAGAGGAAAAGCGTGTGTGTGTGTGCACCAAATATTACTGGATTCTTTGTAATCTCAAACAATGAAGAGGGCTATCCTTTCTCACCTCTGATTTACACTCAACACTTTTTAGTTCCAGCTTGCGTGCACGTTACAGATGGTATATTTGATACAAGGTATGAATTTCCCCGAAGGGAGAGATTTGGAACCTCCTATCCAATCGCGGTAATCTATATTGATGCCGTCTAGCATTGCTCAGTGTGACAGAAATCACCTTGTTATATGTAATGTTTGCAAATCGTTAGTTGCTGTGCATAAGCAGCAGCCCCCTCCCCCGCCCAAAATTGCAGCCTTTCCGATTTGAAAAATGCATTCCACTACGTAGTGTTGTTTAATGTGTTACTTTTTTATGATGGCACTTGACATTGAAACAATTTAGAATTCGACCAGATTGTTGTCAATGATTAATTATTGTATCACCTCTCAGGTTAACATCAACGTGAAGCCCACCGCAACCGAACCCCCCAACCCGTTTGTGAACGATGGACAAACTCCCTTTTGCTTTGAGCCAAGGTAACACACCTTCTCATCAACGACGAGCCAGTTTGCCATAGACAGCGCTTTACCAACGCCGTGCATGGTAACATGTGTAACGTGTTTGTTCTGCCATACACCCCGCCCACCACCACCACCACCACCACACACACACACACACACACACACACACACACACACACGCGCGCGCTACCCAGCCTTTAGCGTGCGGGGGAGGCGGCCCACCCACGTCGCATGAGACGTGCTTTACTACCTTGTGCGTCTGCTTTGCCCACGTCATCACTTGGCTGCTTGCTCATCAGAGATGGGGGTGGGGGGGGGGTAGGAAGTACTTGGATAGAAGTGCAATTACTTGGGTGAAAAATAACTTCTCATTCAAAGAATTACTCAACGGTAAAAAAAAGTAGAGGCTCTGAAATATACTTGAAGAGTAAAAATAAAAATATTTTTAACAGCTGTTTCTTCCTGACTTCATATAATAGATATAAGAATACTTTTTTTTAAATCCGAGATGCAAGTAAACTTTTCCAAATGAAGTTTTTACGCTGATTCTGAATCTGCCCGCATTTTTTCTACTTCATCAGGTTTTCATAATAACAATGCAATGTATTGTTATATACCGTACATAATATATATATATTATAGACATATATTAAATATAATTACAATAATTATGTATATTATATTTATATACAGTATAATATATAATACAAATGTAATATATTGAGGAAATAAGGTTAAGGTTCAGCAACATGTTGCTTTTTTTCTGAAACATAGCAACACATTACATCACAAGGTAAAATTGAGATTGTGCAAGCTTTTAGAGGTCACACAAAAAAATGAAAGGAATTACTGTACATGACTAAATTTCAATCTGTACTTGAGTACTTCTGCTGCTGACAAACATCTTAGAATTTAAATAATGCTTTGCTTCCTTGTGTGCATGCGTGTGTGCGCGCGCGTGCAGCATGGACATGAAGCGATGCCCGCTGTGTGAGGTCATCTTCCCGCCCAACTACGACCAATCCAAGTTCGAGGAGCATGTGGAGAGCCACTGGAAGATCTGCCCCATGTGCAGTGAGCAGTTCCCGCTGGACTGCGACCAGAAGGCCTTTGAGAACCACGTGCTCACCCACTTCGACGGTCACCTGCTCGAATTTGATTAGCCGCTGCTGACACATTGATGCTCTTGTTTGGTGCATGACGGTGGTGTTAACATCCATCCTGTACCGCTTTCTTTCATAGACAGGCGCTTGTCAGTAAATCTGAATTCTTTTTAATTTCCTTCTGGGTTTTTTTTTTTGTGTGTGTGTATAAATGCTGTTAATTAGCATTTCCAATTTCCAGATAATCCTGAAAACCAAATGTTTAACCTTACACTGTTGAAAATATCTAAGAGGTGGGAACCTTATGGCCGGGATGGGGGGGGTCATACGCGACCTCTTGTAACAAGCCAGCCACACATACTCATAACGTAATATCATCACAACCAAAGCAGGTTCTCCACTCCTGCTTTACAAAAAGCCTGTGTGTGTGTGTGTGTGTGCGTGCGTGTATGTTGTGTGAGTGGGTGTGTACACCCGCCCACACTCCATGATTATATGCAGACATTACACAGAATTGTCATATATATTTTAGAATAAGTACACCAATGATATTGTGACAGCATTGATAACTGTGTACCACTGGGTTTCTCTTCTATCGGCTTTGAGTATTTAGTTGGTGAGTCATTGCATGTTGTTGAGTTCCAGTTTTACCGTTATTCTTTTTCTTCATGTATTTGTTTTCTCTGTTCATGAAAATAATAAAGATCCTTTTAAACCTCAGAACACCTTTTATTTGAAAAATGAAGCAGCGTTTTGGGGGAAATACAGTACATCAACAATATTCTATTTGCATTTACTCATTACACAATTGTGCCCTAGGAACATACGAAAATATAATTTGATGCACTTTACTGCTTAATACATTCACTGGATGCTAAAAATCACGATTTTTGGCAGTACAATACTGATGCAACTTGCCATTAGACTGCAGTTCCATGCCAAGACAATTTTTAAACATGGTAACTTTTAGTTAGGTTCAACGGCACGTTATAATTATGCTGGAGCAATATGAAAACTAGTACAAAGACAAGTCAAGGCCCCACTTTATAGCAGGGGTGGGGGACCTATGTATAGAGGGACAAATACAACCTCTTTGGAACTGTTGGAAAAATCCCCCTCTTACCCTTAACATTTAACCCATAAATACTCATGTAGTTTTTTGGCCTACGAAAGATTTCATACAAACCTATCAGAAAAAGGTTTCCCACCCCTGCCGTCTAACATGGCTTCACAGGACAGGGAAGCTCTTGGGTCCCTCCACTGTCATTATGGAATAGTTCACAATTCAAGGCAAGGACGAACGTCACAAAATGCAAAATACTCAAACTTTGGTGCTCATTTTTGCAAATGGCTTCCACATTTACTGTATATATTTACAAACACTAGGAACGTGAGGTTGACAAAAATGCTCATTCGTTGGCAACTTGTTCCAGAAAACAAAAAGTGCTTCCAAAACTGCATAGGTAAAATGAAGCTAAATGATAGCGAGGAGAGCTTAAACACTGGCTGAACACATGTTGGGGAGGGTTGCTGAAATGCTTTGCAAATGTTACCTGAGTTCACCCTCAGGCACTCGGGTGTTGGTGATTTGGAGGGGGGAAAAAGGAAACCAAATTGATTGAAATGAAGTGAAATGCTGGCTAACATATACACACTGGCCACAACAACAAAAAATGTATTTCAGTTATAAAGGAGAAATAGAGCCACAATGTAACGTTGCAAAAATAAAGTGGAAATACTTCAAGAAAAAAGGTGTTAAGAGAATAAAAGCAGAAAAGTTTAATTCTATGAATAAAAATACCCGGGCTGACAACTATTCCAGGGTGCACACCACATTTTGCCCAGTCAGATGGGATCGGCTTCAGCACACCTGTGACCCAGGAAAAAGTATTAGCACATTCCCCTCTTCCCCCTAATTACACTTGTTTTCTCTAAAATGGCTACAACATCAGTTATTTCCATCCATCGATTTTCTATATCGCTTCGCCTCATTTCAGTATGCTGGAGCGCATCCCAGCTCCACCAGCAGTATCATATTGAGAACAGCAGCCCTTGTCATGACGTAGACTATGCAGGTATACCTAATATTGTGGCCAGTGTGCATATGTGGGTCCCCCGTTTGGCACGTTGTTGAATGACAAAGGCATTTTGCAAGGTTAAAAACAAAATCCCATTTCAGTCTTATTTACATGATCACCAACATGCACAGTAAAAGTCCAAAGTAAAAAAAAAAAAGTAAAAAAATGGCAGCTTCAATGTGCAAATTACCAAATGGTGACCTACTCATAAGATTGAACATTCAGTATAAAATCTCATTTTAAAGCATGCAAAAAAACACATTTAAAATCTAGTGTCATAGCACACGGTGAGTAGAAGAGAAGATGAAGAAGAAGAAAAGTCTGCTGGTGACGGCGGATGTGGTCTACCCGGGGCGCTACTGCTGCATCTTGCGATGAATGAGGTCGACAGAGACGGGCGGGTGGAAGTTGATGGTGTGGTGCCGGAGACCCTGAGATGTCTTGTAGCTCTTGCCGCAGCGGCACTTGAAGGGCTTGCGCACTCGAATCTGCGTCCGGTGGCCGTTCTTGGCGTGATACTTGATCCCGTTGACGTTCTGCAAGGAGGAAACAAGTTGTACTTGGTGTGTATTTGCAACACGTGGGAGCAGAATTGATTTTTTCCAAGTGATTATAGTTTGTGGTATGAATTAACTCTTTGTCAAATGTTGACTTCAGTCTGGTCAAATGTGGACTTTTCTCGGGTAATATTTAATGCTCATAAAACATGACTCTCTTGAACTGTTGTGAAATGAGGACTTTCATATGCCCAGTATAAAAAAAATCTCCTAATACTTTCAAACTTTTATCTCTCAGTATTTCAATGTTATTCTCATTTAATTCTCTCTCTGAATACAACTTTGTCTTGTAATATTAAGCCCGATTTTTAAAATTATATTTCTTCTTGTAATATTACCACTTCATTCTTGCAATTGACACTTTTATTCTTTTATGATTTTCATATAATTTTTCTTTTAATATTATGATTCATAATAGACACACCATATTGTTGTAGATTTACAACATTACTCTTGTAATATTCCAACAAATACATTCTTGTCGGTTTAGGACTTTCATCTTATTTACCCCCCCCCCCCCCTTCCCCCCTAATATTTCCAACCTATTCTTATATTCTTGCATGACTTTATCCTCAGAGGATTCCTCCACCCAGGCATCTGATGGTGAACGTAGTGTTGCAGCAACCTTGTATCTCTTTTTGCAGCCCGGGATGGGGCAGGCAAAGGGTTTTTCGTCGCCGCCGTTCATGCACATGGAGCTGAGGATGGATTGGGAGCTGATGGCGCTCTCGGTGGTCCACGACTCGTCGCTGTCGGACTCCTCGAAGTCCACCTCCTCTTCGTCGCACTCGCTGCCTGCGTGTGCGCGTTTGAAGAGTCGCGTCATCGAGGTGTTTCCTTATCAGATTGTCGTCATGGCGATGGCGAGCCAGTTTAAAGGCAGGATACAATGAACGGGTTGGGAGCGTGTGGCGCTAAAGGTTACCTGTGGGAGTGATGCTGCGAAAAGACGAGGAGGGGGTGATGGGCGGGGTGACCGGAGGGGTGAGGCTGCCGCTGGCGTGGCGAGGCGGCGCCGCCGACACGCCGCCGCGACACAGACTTCCCGTTAAACACAGAGACAACTTGGGCTGCATCTTCTTCTTCAGCGCCTCGTGCTCTCGCCTGGCTGCTTCGGTCATGAACCTGCAGGAAATCAATGAGGCATTAATCCACAGAAGAGAGCTTATTTGGATTTTTTTTTTTAATCACTCAAATTTGGCAAGACTCTTTTCTTTGGGGTGCCAATTTAGCAGACGTTTTTGTTCTCACTTTTACCATCTGGTTGCTCATGTTCAATGGTTTAGTACCTTATGCACAACTTTCTGTTCGTAAACAAGGAGTCGAATGTCAAAATTCAGAATAGGTGCTTGATCAGTGCCTCTCTGTAACTCTTCCAGTCTCTTTTTGTAACTTTGTCGCAGCCTGCCGTGAGAGACTAAGCTCAGTTGCCATTTCTGTGCATCACAATGGCAAATTACTGGAGTCATGATGTCAAAATGGGACCAGACAGCAACATCATGAACGGGACTGCTTAATTGCCAGTTTTAATTAAACCACAACATTTATTGTTTTACTAATGGACCGTCACAACTGCTGTGAATTCTGCTCTTCAGCTCCAAAAAATTGGGACTCAAATGCTTTGAGTCCAAAGTTTGCAGGCTTGGGTAAGAAGAAAAAAAATGCTGCTAGCTCTAGTCCTATAAAAAGTCAAACTCATGGGATTTATGGACACTTGGTTTAAATACACGTCATAAAAATGAACATGTTCGAGAAAAAAAAGAAAAAGGAATTCAATTAAGTGATAACCACATAAACGTGCTTTTACGTAGGCTGGGAACGCATCAGGAGAAGTTTCTCCGTCATGCGCGACTCAGTCACCAAATCAAAGTTGACTCGCTGTTGTAAAAACAAAACCAGCTACCGAATCGTGATTCAACTTCTCGAAACGATCCCCCAGATGACGTCTGAAACGGCAGTCGGGTCTCCAAAGGAACTTTCATACGGCTCATCGCTAAACCTCGGTGGCGCACATCCCAGCATTCGTTGAAACACGGTGAAGTGAATGGACTCATCCTGTCGCTCGGAGCATTTGTTTACCTGTTAATGTAACTGAGGGCAACATAGGTGGGCTGCTGCTGCTCCTGCTTCTCCAGAAGGCGGGGGTCCGTGTCTGAGGGGGACAAAAAGCTTTGCTTGAACCTTCTTCATTCAATGGCACAATGTTGGAACCTGGGCGAGGTTGTGTTGAGCGCGATAATACGTGGATGAATACTAATTTTCTTGGCTGACATCATTTCTCCAGACAGCAACAACAGCGCCTCTGCTGGTTGCAGCCAAGTAGTGAACTTCATTTAGTTTTTTTGGGCTACACCCAATAAATAGATGAATAAACCCCACACAACTAACATAACTTTGGCAAAAAAATAAAAATCAATGAAGCACTTATTGCTCCCATCTCTAGTCCCAACTTCGTTTTGATAAACAAAGAGCAGATTATTATTTTTATGATGATTCTTTTTTAAATGGCATGTTGCCATTATTTTGAGACTTAACAATTCTTCCTCCGCTTTATCGCGGTTGATTTATGCCCCTGCTGTATCGCAGATTTTTAACCGATTGTTTTGTTTGATGTCTTTTACAGTCCAGAGCAGGAAAGTCTGAATATAGAGTTGCGTGCCTTGCAAGATGAAAGGCCGACTCGAAGCCTAATTAAGAGCGTCTGAGACTTCTTGCTCTGAGCTCCAGTAATCGTCGTCACTCCCCAGGGAGAATATCGTACATGCCTGTGAGCACTGTAGCACGCTCTCTTTGTATGGGTTGCTGATTCGCCCTTTAAAGTAGCAATTGACTGAAGCGTTAGAATTACCCTCATATCGATGAGCCTATTTTTCAATATATCTTGGCATTAGCCTTTCGTTCGATGAAATGACATGGGTGGTTAGAACATTTTGCTGTTCAAATACACAAAATTCAATTCTCTTTTCTTGTGTCAGTTCAACGGTCAACTACAAGTGGGAGTGACGAGCAGCTCGACCGACGCAAGCACGCTTCGCCTCTTATCGGCTATCGTTGTAACTGCTATGAGCTTTTTTTCCCCATCCTCAACACTGTACTTTTTGAAAGGCTGCTTAGCACACCCACACATACTGTAAACCAGCGAATTGCTCATTCATGAATACACTGAACACACACTGAGCTGGAAGCCAGGCATCCATCTTGTTGAGCAGGGCTAAATGTACAACAATGGCCAAACTGCACACCCTGAGGTGAAGCAGGCCCGACTTCAAAGGTTCCTCACAGCAGCGTCCATGTGGGAGAAGAGAGATGGCTCATAAAACTTAGCTGGGCTCTGGAGCTCCGCCTTCCTGTCTGCCTACCTTTGACTTGAGCTGTGAACGACTGCTACCCCCATGTGGCTTGTTTCCATCCACCAGCTCGTTTACTCACGGCAGCTTACTCCCCGGGGCTGTTTGTGGCACAACTTTGTTCGCGGTCTCAAACATAATAAGGCCTAATGCAACTGTCAGCAAATGACTCACATCACCTGATTTGAGAAAACTTTTTTGGACAGACTTTGGCCGAGAGAGTAAACACGGGAATGGTCGCCAGTCACTTTGCTGCCCACTGAGTAGAGCTGGAGGATATACAGTAACAATCAGGGTTGGGAGGGTGACTTGAAAAACTGTATTGTGATACAGTTATCTCTTTGGAATGGAATCCATCCATCCATTTTCCGAACCGCTTGATCCTCACTAGGGTCGCGGGGGGTGCTGGAGCCCATCCCAGCCGTCTCCGGGCAGTAGGCTGGGGACACCCCGAATTGGTTGCCAGCCAGTCGCAAGGCACGCATAAATGAACAACCATCCGTGCTCACACTCACACCTTGGGACAATTTAGAGCGTCCAATCAGCCTGCCATGCATGTTTTTGGAATGTGGGAGGAAACCGGAGCACCCGGAGAAAACCCACGCAGGCCCGGGGAGACCATGTAAACTCCACACAGGGAGACCGGAGCTGGAATCGAACCCGGTACATCTGCACTGTGAAGCCGACGTGCTAACCACTGGACTACCGGGCTGCCCGGAATGGAATCCAAGTATACCATAATAGTCATGTAACTTGAATACATGTGACTTTCAGATTACTCCAAGATCAAATACAGTATGTGGGAACACAACAAAGAACTTCAGCAGTGAGAAAAAAGTGGAAGGTCTTAAACTGGCCAAGTTCATCACTGGACCTTAACTTAGGAGAGCTTGCATTTTACGTCCTGGAGAGTGAGGGGAGAGACCCCCAGAAATAAACAAGAACTGAAGGAGGCTGGAGTAAAGGTCTGTAAAAGCATTTGAAATGAACAATACCATAAGTGGAGCGAAGTCAAGGGGTCTCAAGATTGATGCAGTTATTGTCAGGAAGGGTAAGGCCACCATTTATGCAATGGTGGTCACTTGAAGAGAATTTAATAATGTCTGTTCTAATACTTTTGCTTACTTGAAAAATGGGGGGCTTCAAACAAAAGAAATTCAGAGATTCATCTTTTGATCTGAACCCCAAATGTTATTGTTCATGTTAAATCTTTAGAATACACCAAAAAGAAAGCAACTGACGACGCAATTTCGATACTTTTGGAGGGGACTGTGCCTATATATTGTAATGCGATTAAAAAAAATAAAAAATAAAAAATAACCTACTTTACAATATATCTCGCCCTCATATATATTGTTTGTGTAATTTTGACCGAACATCCAACACATAATGATTGAGTGTCGATTAGTCATGACTGGAGAACGGGCGGCAGAATGTTACTGCTAAATGTGACCCGGGTCACTTTGTGAGCCGAGTTGAACACAATCGAGCAAGTGTCACGGATTCCCGGTTTCACATGGATGCAGCTCACTTACAAAACATTATGTCAGTCATGCACACCATTTACTTCCTAATATTTGAATAGTTAGCCATAAGAGGGCGCCGGTGACTGGTATCGGCAGCCTTCGTGAGGCGTCGATACTTTGTAAAAAGGCCGATATCGACCTGATACGATTCCTGGTATTGGTACTCGCAATTTCTCTATTTTTATTTGTTTTTGCCATTTATTTTGGGTTTTCGATAGAAATCAACAAAAGGAGAAAACCTAAGTGAAAATAAATTTAATGTAATTTTACGGGGGGGAAAAAATTTAAGTATATATTGTTATCGACATAAAATTATCTATATTGTTGTATAGAATGATGTCCATTGTGCACAACACTCCACTGAGTATTATTATCTTTGCGAATGCATAATTTGTGATACAGTTCTTTCCTTAGATCTCTTTATGCTCTGCAGACGTACTCAATGAAGGGTCCAGTGTACGCGCAAGTGTTGTTTTCCATATAATTAAGGTTTCCAAAGACACAGAACATTCTGCAGTAATTGCCCAAAGTCTGCCTGCTTGACTAACAACATAGAACCGTTTTATGATAGTGGTAGGAAGGGTTCTGAGAACAGTTCAACATCTTGACACTCAAGGCCACGCCATAACGTAAGCAAGTGTTTCATTAGCAGCGGCTGTGGTGAGCGGGACAGCACCACCACTCTCCGCCCTTCATCCAAAGTCACGGAAACAGCGTCGTCAAGATGCTGACAAAGGCCAAAAATGCCAGAGGCGGCTCCCGCAGTCGATGTTGATGTGAACGTTGTCCATTGGTATGCGGAAGCCCAGCTGAAGTTCACTAATGAGCCTCCGTGAGCGGAATGGCAGCCCGCTCAAACGGCAGCGCATCAATCTGTTCCCACACGCTGTAAATCACACACACCTCACGTGGGGACTACGGAGATGGATGGTCTCCGGGGGGCAATTCCTTACAGCCTCTCCTCTTCTTTTGGGGCCCCACCAGCAGTCTGGTCAGGACCAGGAGGAAGGCGCCTCAAGTTGAAACCCCTTTAAGCAAACTACATTGGTGGTCTACTCTGGTGGGCAAAAATTAGCAGGCGAAGAAAGGAGTGTTTTCGTTACCGTAACTAGTTACAGAGGCCCTTCTAAAGACTCAGGTGACTGTTAACATACAAGGTGAAATGTTTGGTGGGTCTTCAAGTGCTCACCGGAGTTGATCAAAAAAAAAAAAAAAAAAAAAAAGAATCTACCTGCCCACTTACTAAATTGCAATGCAGGACTCTCGTGTGTGGTCTCAAGAGGAATAACAAAGCCTCAATCGAAGTTGAGCAATATAGAGTGACACAACTCCTTCGGGTAGCATGAATCTTTTCAATCAGACAGCGAGATAAAAAAAAATAAGGAGGACGAGAAATATTCCAATTGCAACATTCATATTGATCAAGGAAATTCTTTCAAATGCCCAACCTTAGTTTGTAGTCATAACATGCTCTCATTGGCGCCTCCATGACGGCGTACAACAAGAAACCAAGTCGTGATCAACAAACGTTCCTAAGGCAACGGAGGAAGTGACGCCTGCTTCAGGTTAACAACGCCCTCTTCGACCCTTTCGCCCTACCCTCACCGTCTCACACTCACGCCTCTCATTTCCACCGTCGCCTGGCTCTCCCCATCCACCTTCAAGGCCAGATTCACCGGAGGCGGGGTGGGCCGAGTGGCGAGCCGTACGATGACATGTTTACGGCAGCTGTGATCAGCAGGGGACACTAGCAGGAACGGTGGCATAGGCGATTCATTATGATGTGGCCTCAAGAAGGAAATGAAACAGAGTAGTTGAGCTCCATGTGTAAGCTGTCTCGCGGCTTACTCAAAACACAGAAAGAGGTTCAAACGATATTTGCAATATGAGCATGCACGCAGACAGACGTCTGGCGTTTTTAGCCACTTTTTCCAGCTACACGCAGCATGTAACAGCAATGTCCAGTAACTTTTCAGCAAATTTGCTACTCCCCAGTACGACTGTCGGAACTATTATCTTTAATTGATGAATGAATCCTTGGACTGAATGGAAATATGTCAAGCAAATGAATGTACTTTTTTTTGTGTAATAGTTTATCTGAGCTTTGTAACCATCCATTATCATATTAGCACAAAAGCTAGTGCTAACAAAATAAGAGATGCCCTGGCTGGGCCATTTACTGTAAGTAGGTGGAAGCTTTGTAGGAGGGTTAGACATCTGTTAATATGGAAGTCTCTATCAGAGGTAGGCTTTGATTTGTGCAGACATTTTGGAATTTTTTTCCAGACTATTAATTAACATTGCTACTGTATTAAATCATCAAAGAAAACAGAGTTCAAACGAATGTACAATAGACTTACAACAGATGCAAAATCAACCACCGGATGGTTTGTTTACATGCTGCTAAGCTAGCAACAGCGTTCAAATCGGCTCAGGAGTTCACTATTTAACGTTCGGGTGTGAACAATAGCACATATGTACTGAGGACATCTACAATTTTTTTTAAAAACAAATTCAACGAAACTAGCAAACACAGTTTGTACTTCCCTGCTGCACTAGACACAGTTGTTGATACATGAACGTTATCAATATGAGCTACGTTTTGACGGGCACGGCAGCCTGCCGTCTTGACAGTCATCGCACAGGAACAGGAGCAGCGGTGTCTGGGACGAGGAAATCTAATTAGGCCAACCAGGTGCACAGATCAGGGAACTAGTTAGTGCTTTTCCAAATTTATTACTTCCGCACAGTTTTTCTGGGGGTGTGGAGGGAGGGGGTGTCGAGTAAAATCTTTATAAATGAGCCTCCAGTGAGGTTTGGCAACAAGCAGACTGATTGTTAGCTAGCTTTGGGCACTGCAGGCCACCGTGACGCCAGGCCCCAGCAGCGCACGCTACATGTATAAACAGACACACACACACACACACACACACAACCAATACACACACACACACACGTCGGGAAAAAAACTCTGTAGGCCTGGTTTCTTAGCAACAAAGCAAACATTTTAGTGAGTTTTTTCCTGCAACACGTTTCCTGCAATTTGTGCTGTCATTTACCGTCCTCCTAAATACAACAAAGACTTTTTAAGCGACTTTTCAAGCTTTCTTGCGGAAATCAGGCTGAGATATGATCGTATTCTCCTAATGGGGGATTTTAATATCCATGTATGTTGTCCGGAAAAAACGCTAGCAAAAGACTTCTTAAGACTTATCGACTCTTTTAATTTTGTGCAGTATGTGACCAGCCCGACACACGAACAAGGACATATTTTAGACCTTGTCCTTGCTCATGGTATAACGGTGTCAAATCTGGAAGTCCTTGAAAATGGAATTTCTGATCACATGGCAGTTTTATTTGACGTAGTCTTATCGCATGCTGCTGTGAAATCTGGCGCTCCTAGTTGTAAACGCCGAATTTTTAACCCTCGCACTGCTAGTCGTTTCTCTGATGCCTTTAATAACCTTTGCGTACCCTCGTCTAACACAGAGGAACTCACCTCTTGGTTCGACTCGTCGTGCCGGGCCATCCTGGATTTGGTGGCTCCTTCAAAAATTGTGCTGCCAAAGCCTAAACCCGAGCCATGGTTTAACGACATTACCCGCGCAGCTAGGCAGGAGTGTCGCAAAGCTGAACGCAAGTGGAAAAGAGACAAATTGCATGTCTCTTCTCAAATTTGGAAAGACAGCTGGCGTATCTACCAGCTCACAGTAAAAGAGGCCAAAAGAAAATATCTGTCGGACCTTATTCTCGCCAACCGTCACAACCCTCGTGCACTATTTAAAACGATAGATTCTGTACTCAAACCCCCTCTGCCTACTTGCTCGGATTCTTCAGCCGAGATGTGCAACAGATTCCTTCAGTTCTTTATTGATAAGGTCTCTACAGCTAGGATTCCGGTCCCAAATACCGCATCTGACCCCTCTGTCCATGTTCCATGTTCAGCTGTCCTAAATTCTTTTGATACTGTGTCCTTGGCGCTTTTGGAGGATGTAGTTCGCCAGACGAAGCCATCTGGCTCCCCTTGCGACTCTCTTCCCCCACGCTTCTTTCAGGAGGTTCTCCCGAGTGTTGGTGCATCGGTCTTGGATATCATCAACAGCAGCCTTTCTTCTGGTGTAGTTCCCCAACAGTTTAAACATGCTGTGGTCCAACCCTTGATCAAGAAACCTGGTCTTGATCCAGATGAGCTGTCAAGTT
This sequence comes from Hippocampus zosterae, assembly GCF_025434085.1. NCBI lineage: Eukaryota > Metazoa > Chordata > Actinopteri > Syngnathiformes > Syngnathidae > Hippocampus > Hippocampus zosterae. The sequence continues at coordinate 11,453,276 of NC_067455.1, forward strand.
ACAGACCCATTTCCAAACTGCCTTTCATTTCCAAAATTCTGGAAAAAGTGGTGCACATGCAGTTGAAACTTTTCTTGGATGAACATAACATCTTGGAGGTCTTCCAGTCAGGTTTCAAGACGATGCATAGCACGGAGTCAGCCCTGTTACGCGTTTCTAATGACATCCTCCTGGCAAATGACTCTGGAGACCACGTGTGTCTGGTTTTATTGGACTTAACTGCAGCATTTGATACAGTGGATCACAGTATTCTGCTGACTCGTTTGCAGCACTTGGTGGGCATTGGCGGGAGTGCTCTTGATTGGTTTAGGTCCTATCTAGCTGACAGGACCTTTTGTGTCAGCCTTGGCTGCTCTGAATCACGCACTGCTCCCCTGTCATGTGGTGTTCCACAGGGCTCAATTCTGGGGCCTCTGCTGTTCTCGCTGTATCTGCTCCCATTGGGTTCCATCTTAAGGAAACATGGTATTCCTTTCCACTGCTATGCAGATGACTGCCAGATCTATGTCCCACTGAGCAAGAAAGACACCTTCTCATTAAGGCCACTCCTATCCTGTCTGGAAGAAATCAAAACCTGGATGGCACAAAATTTCTTGAAGTTCAACGAAAAGAAGACAGAGGTGATATTGTTTGGCCCCAGTGGACCTTGTACATTCCATCCTGTAGACTTGGGCCCCCTATCTCCTTATCTGAAATCAACGGTCTCAAACTTGGGACTTAAACTGGACAGTGATTTCAAACTCGATCGGCAAATTGGTGCCGTTGTTAAATCCAGCTTCTTTCACCTTAGACAGCTGGCCAAAATAAAACCTTTCCTCTCACATGAACACTTTGAGACAGTAATTCATGCCTTTGTCACATCCCGGCTCGATTACTGCAACGCCCTGTACTTTGGAGTCAGCCAGTCCTCCATCAAGCGCCTTCAACTGGTACAGAATGCCGCTGCTCGCCTCTTGACTGGTACTCGTAAGAGGGAGCATATAACTCCTACTTTGGCATCCCTTCACTGGCTCCCCATTCATTTTAGAATTATTTTTAAGATCCTCCTCTTTGTTTTCAAATCTCTGAATAATCTCGCGCCACCTTACCTCTCTGAGCTCATATGCCCCTACACCCCTGCCCGGCGCCTCAGGTCTGTGGACCAGTCTTTGCTAGACGTACCAAGAACTAAACTGAGGCTCAGAGGGGATCGAGCCTTTTCTGTTGCTGGTCCATCTCTCTGGAATGACCTCCCACTGAACATTCGGCAAGCCTCCTCGCTGCCCATCTTTAAATCCCTCCTCAAAACTCACTTGTATTCTTTGGCGTTTGACTCAGCATGACTTAGATTTGCTATTGGTTTTACTGCTTGGTGCTTTCTACCGCCTTATTACTTATTACTTATTACTGATTCGTCTTACTGTTTATTGTATATGTTATATGTATATGTACAGCACTTTGTATGCAGCGATGGCTGTTTGAAAGTGCTCTATAAATACTGTTGACTTGACTTGACTTGACTTAACACATAACCACCAGACCACTAAGGACATTTTTCAACTTTAATAACGTGATTTAGGCTTCATGCTGAAAATTTTGCTCGCAAGCTGCTTTTCTTCTGGTCCTTGTTAGTATCTAAACTTTCACAGTGGGTGAACATGTTCAAAAAAATGGAAGGCATGAGTGATGTATGCTTGGCCCTTTTTGAAGATGTAGCGATGTTCACTCTTGTTATATTGTAACTGTGGTAGTGATTCATTTATGTGAAGTACTGTGTAACATTGTGTATTTTTTTTAAACTGCAAAGGGAAAAAATCTAATGAGGGATAAATGTTTTCATATCACAAGAAAAATGTTTATTATTGTTGAACATTTCTTTCACAATAATACCTCTCGTGGGCCACATAGAAGTCATTTTTCAATATTTTTGGAAACAAGAAGAAACACCATTTTAGAACACACATTGGTATGTTTTTAAATTGATATTGTACCAAAAACCTCAACCAGATGGGTGAACAAGTAAGCGAAATGGAAAAAGACCCAATCAAAACTGAAAAAAAAAAAATGTTTTCCACAAATACTGAAAAATGACTAATTGTGCCATCTAAGCAAGGATATGTACTGTCATAAAATGATCACTTTGTTCTTGTAAATTTACAAATTAAAATCTTCAAATATTTAGACGTTATTTTTGTAAAATTTAGACTTATCAGCTTTATTGTTGTGTTCACATTTGAACGTTTTTCTTGTAATACGACTTGATGATGCACAACAATGAACAAATACAACTTGATTATTGTAAACTTGAAACAGTATTACAAATTTTTTTTAACGTAATACTAATTTTTTTTCTTGAAATTGACAAATGTATTCAAAAAATGTTTTGTGCATAATATAATAACTATCACAAAAGTACTACTTTCTTGTAAAATTGTCACTTTTGTCTAAAATTTAACACAACGGGATTCAGTTGTTGTTCAATTGGGGCTCAGTTCTTTTTTGTTTAATTTTGTTTAAATAAGTGAGGAGTCAGAACTGTGGTCTTTGATCTGCTTCACGTGTCACGTGCGCCGAGACGACTTATGTTGTTATTTGACGCTATATAAAAAAAGTTGAACTGAATTGAATGTCATGGTGGTATCATAATTTTCCTTTTCAGTCAGGCCACAATACTCTTAGGTAGACTCCCACGCTGACTCACGGCACACTACTAAGTCTTGGAATTGCTGGCCATGCCAATGACGGGGACTGAACATGTCAGATATGAATGTGGTCCCTTTTGCACCAACCGCAGCTGGGTAGCGCCATCTATTGTCTGCCAGCCTCACCAGACAGCCTGTTGCTTTGGATGGAGAATGTTGTTGCTTGTTCTCCAGGCGCCTAATTATAAAGGAGAATGTGCTTCATGCAGCAGGCTGCCAGATGAGGAGAAAGAGTGGCCAAATCAGGCACTCTGTCTGTAATTATGCTTCACAGGCATTTGGCACAGTACGCAAGATTTCGCACTTCTTTGAGTGGGCACATGATGGGGATGGGCTGAGGGATTGAGGGTGTGTGTGTGTGTGGGGGGGGGGGGCACAAAATTTTTCCACACCAAGGGCACTAATTGCCTCATTACTTCCCAATAAGTCATTTTCTGAGATTTTTTTGCCCCTCTGCGACTAACACCTTAGACACACGCATCGCACACAATGAGCGGGGAGAGGATATTAAAGCCATTCAAGCAACAAACAAGAACAACAGAGGCAGCTGGGTCCTGCCAGCTTCAATAATGAGACTGAAATGTTAGACGGACGGAACAGATGCAAAAACTAACCATGCTAAAGAGCCAGCAAGGGAATTTAGTCTTGGGATTACTTCAGTTCTATTACATAGCTAGTTTATATGTCAAACGTGAAGGCCAGGAGGAACTGAAACACTGAACAACAAAAACGAACAGTTTGCCATCTATTGAATGAGTCAATAATGACAACATTACCTGATATTGAATGACAAGGTCCTAGTTGAGACAGGGCGGACAAGGATGTGAGAATTTCATGATCGGAGCTGTTGCATATGCAGCAACAAGTTTGCCAGGTTTGACATTTGCCTGATATTAACGTTTTAAAAACTAGATACAGAATGCGGTCCACAGCAGATGCCACTGTAACAACTGAACAAACCAGAACAGTCATACTTAGGTTAGACAGAAGTCCTAAAAACATAGCGAAAAAATGTCGTCTACCCACAAGCATTGCAATGAAATTGTTAGTTATTTAGTAGAGCTAAACATCTCTTTATTTTCGCGATAAGCAATGAAGATGAACAAAAAGTTGAACCAAGCAACAACACTTTTGTGGGCCGAAGGCCCACCTTACCAGCCTTCCGCAGGAACTAGCTGATGACCCGCCCGGAGGGCGGCGAACCAGCTAGTATTATTAATAATTTTAAAAACCATATTTGCGATGCCCAGAATCAACTGCCCATGTTCAGCCATTTTCATACTGCATTTAGCAGGGGCGCAGCGCACCATCGTCAAACGAATTATAGTGTATGTGATGAGCGGCATGACAATACAGAATGAAGCGTTGCTGAGCAGCAGGGAGCAGCATAGCAAGAGAACTTCCGCCACGACGGCGAGATGCCTTGAATAGGAACATGTCCCATTCGAGTGCATTGTTATAGTGATGTGTGAAGAGCAACTCCAGTAGGACAGGAGGTGGCGCAGTGATTCAGCATTGCTTTGGGAGATGTACTTCCAGGGAACGTCATAATTCAACTATCCATGTTTGTTTTTCTCAGCTGCTTTTCTCCTCCTCCTTACAATAAGCAAAATGAGGGCTTTCTTTTGCAGCAATGGCAGATACATTTTGTCAAGGTGAGATTTAACCATTGGCAAAATCTCAGTTTTTACTTCTGATATGCTGCTACATCAATACTTCCAAATATGGGCCAGCTGGCAACTGGTCATTTTGTGCTGCCGTGCAGCGCTTTCATACCCAATGCAGTGATAATAGAGTTTTATAAACAGATCAGCAGCTTGTGTTTGAACTGCTTCCATCTGTACTGCCTGACAGACTGGGCACTCTTTTTTTGGTGTACTCGGAATAACCCTACCACGTGTCACATTTGAACGGAGTTTCTGAATGGTCGGAGTGAAACAGTGCACGCTCTGAGCAATATTTATGGATGTACTCACGACGAGGGAACAAGGATTTGGGGTGCAAGTCCAAGCTTTAACTCTTGTTCGTCTTGGTTTTTGTAAAAATAAATTCACCCCAAAATGCAACTTATATGATTTTTTCTTCTTCTTCATGTTTCATTCTTTGACCGGTGCCACTTATACTCCATAGTGACTTCTTTACATAGCATTCACATTTCGACCTCTGGACATTTTGGTGTCATCAATTGATTTAATATGCACGTTTTGGCAAAGAGGGAAAGGGTCGGAGTACCTGGAGAAATTTTATGCAAGCATCGGCAGAGCATGTGAACTCCTATCAGGAAGTCCAGAGCTGTGATTCGAACCTGTGCCAGAACCTCAAAACTGTGTGGTTAACCACTATACAATATAATGCAACATACTATCGTTAATTAACTTTATACTTGATGAGTGGGGAGGCATTCTGTCAGTATACAAACGTTTAAAATAAATAAATACTTCTTAGAATGTGTCGCCCTTTACAACAGAAATAAAGCTAAACATTTTCGTGCCTCGTTAAAGGTCAATTTTAAATGCAATTCAAAAGTTTTAAAGTAACTTGAGGTTGGCTGCAGTCTGCAAGGCAACCGAACTTCCGGTAGTTTGGTGCGCGGGCCCTCGCGTTGCAATAAATGTTGCACGAGCGAGAATACAGAATGTCAACAACTCTTCTTCCTGATGCAGTCTAAAAGTCGTTGACATGTAGCCACATGTATGGCAGCGGGCGATCGCTGTATTTACGTCGCGATGCGATGGACAGGAAGTACAGAAGAGCGACTCCCACCACACCTAGCAACAGGGTTGTCAGGGAGCAGGAAGCCACCGTCTAATTCGTTAGCATTAGCCTAGCCGCTAATGCTAACCGTGAACCTCGGCCGTCGGGCTCTCTTACCGATGTGGTTATCCTCGATGTGCACGATGAGCTCGGCCAGGGAGTCAAAGTGGAGTCCGCAGCTGCCGAACCTGCAAGCGTTGGAGAAGAAAGAAGCAGCGGCGATGCCTGTCATGGTCGCTGCTGCATTGGAAACGCAGGGTACCTCTGCAGCGGGCTGACGGCCGGAGCACAGCGGTGCGAACAGCTGGAGCTTGCAAGGGCGCTGTGCTGCGCGCCGGCCGGGAATTTTTCTAAGATGCGTCAAACTCGAAGCAGACTAGTAATGTTATCGGAAGTAAACTGTCTTGCCCTTCATAACAAAAGCTAAGCCCGGAAATAATGTAAAATTTGGAATTGACTATAGAATGGCATGATAAAATGCAATTGCAGTACTGTAGTATCTATCTATCTATCTATCTATCTATCTATCTATCTATCTATCTATCTATCTATCTATCTATCTATCTATCTATCTATCTATCTATCTATCTATCTATCTATCTATCTATCTATCTATCTATCTATCTATCTATCTATCTATCTATCTATCTATCTATCTATCTATCTATCTATCTATCTATCAGTGTGTGTGATTGTCTTTACTTTTGCCTTTCTTTTCAAATACAGCTAGTGGTGTCTTAATGTTTTGTGTTCATTCATTCATTTGTTCATTCGTTCATTCTACTGCCCAAAAACAGCTGGGATAGGCTCCAGGACGCCGCGACCCTCGTGAGAACAAGCAGAATTAGAAAATGGCTGGAGGAAGGATGGATTGATATATCGGTACTTATACATTTCGTTATACATACGATGTTCAGTGACGAAATTATTATTATTTTTTTGTTCCTCAATATACAAGTAACATTTTATTCAGTGTCAGATCCAAATTTGCGTTATGTCGAATCAAATTTTTGTCGTGATTTGTTAGTAAAATCATTTACTCCGGGAGGGGCTGCGGCCGATGTTCACCAAGCATTTAAATCAATAAGAGTGCTTTAATATTTGTTACATTAACGACGTTGATTCCTCTCAAACTGGCTAATCAAAATGTATATTCACATTTGTATTTATCGATTGGCTGGCAACCGATTCAGGGTGTCCCCAGCCTATTGCCCGAAGACAGCTGGGATAGGCTCCAGCACCCCCCGCGACCCTAGTGAGGATCAAGCGGCTCGGAAGATGAATGAATGAATGAATGAATATTTCATCATAAATAATAAAATGGAAACATAACTAAAAGGTGCACATTTTAATTCAATCATCGATTCATTAATTAAACTTTACAAATGGAGTCTACGCGGTTCGGACAATTGAACGAAAGCGAAATTAAGCCGTTGATGGTACTGTAGTTCACTTGCCAGACTTTGGTGCAAGCAGAGGGTTCAGTTTCTACTCAGTGTGCATGTAAATCATAGGTGTCAAACTCAGGTCCTGGAGGGCCGCTGTCCTGCATGTTTTCCAAGTCTCCCTGTTGCAACACACCTGATTCAAATGACCAAGTTTCAATGTCAGGCTTCCGCAGAGTTTGCTGATGATCTGATCATTTGAATCAGGTGTGGTGCAACAGGGAGACTTGGAAAACATGCAGGACAGCGGCCCTCCAGGACCTGAGTTTGACACCTATGATGTAAATGGTCGTCTGTTTCGATATTAAAATAACTACATACATTTAATATTACTAAACTTAAAAAAAATCAGATCTGGTTTATATTTTAATTTTAAAAATCAAACGTAGCTCTCTGAGTTCTGTGACTAAGTGGTGTAAGACAATGTAACTGCCACAGTGGGGCAGTGTTTGTTAAATTTAATTCATCCTGGTGTGGAACTTATGTGATGGTAAAACATTTTGCTGCAATTTCGGTTTTGACAAAGACGGCATGCAGAAGAGGTGGTGTGTTTTGTCATCTTTCTGGACCACTACTGAGCGATGACAAAAGTGCCGTCTCCATTTTTAATACATTGTGTACATACCAGGCATCACTACTGGTTAGCACATCTGCCTCACAGTTCTGAAGTCCCCCAAGTCACTCATCACAAACACACACCCACATACACGCGCGAGCGCACACACACACGTACACACACATTCCCAAAACACCTGGGATGCAGCTGACCCGCGTCCCTGATGAGGACAAGCACAATAGAATATGGGTGGATGGGTACATCCAGTGACGGCTTTTTGCGCTTTTGTTATCCTTTATTTATCGAGGCTACTAATGAAAAATACAGCTAATCATTGTGTTTTAGCTTTGATCGTTAACGTGGATGATATAATGGATTTATGTGTCTTTGTTAGCAATCAAAATTTACCGAGGTGTTTATTTAAACAGGCAGGAGCCACATTTTACTTCATGGTCGTTGCCATCGAGAAATAATTTGCTCTGTTATATTTTGTCGCGTTTCAATGATGGGTAGTGATCAGGGAATCACTCAATGTAATATATTCTCACAGGGCCGAAGATAACAATAATGTGCCTAACTGCCATTTTGTCACAATTAAATTATTGCAGCTAGTGATAAATCCCAGACAGTATATCACAATATTTGTTTGAACACAAAGAAGGAAAATACTGGCTTATCGAATGATGTTAATGTCATTAATCGAATTTCTAATTTATTAGAGTCACATTCAAGCAACATCATCATATAAACGTGTTAATCACAAGAAAGGAATATCAATATTTCACCAGGAGGGCCATTAGGGAGCTTGTAAATATAGACCACAAAAAAAGGCTTATATACTTGTTCTATTACAACCAATTTCCCATAACGTTGCAACTTCCGACTCATAATATGACCGCTAGTTTGCCATAATGTTACAAATAACCTCACAACTTTTTTCCTCCTCGTTACTTCACTTGTTTTTTCCTTTCGGTGTGGTCCCACACTCCTTCATTTGACAGAACACAAACAGCAGCCTCGATTCAGATGTCAACAGAGTCCTCAGCCTTGGATCGATGGTAAGCACACAGACATTATTCTACGCCTTAAATCCACAGAAGCATCAGACAGGCAACCCTATTCTCCAGCCACCTAATGTAAATGTTACGGGCTTGACTGTTTGGGAGCTGGAATGTCACTTAGGTTATCTATGGGAGCTTCCCAGCCCATTTTGTTGAATTAGGGTCAGCATTCATGTGTGTATAGACTCAACTGTTAATCTGCTTGTTGCCATTTTACAAGCTTTTTCCTCCCTTAGGGAAGCAAAAAATTATACAAAAGTCTTTGTTTCGAGCAACTCTCGAGGGATACGTAGTCACAGGCCGCACTACTGTGTTTCACCAATATACATAATTTCATCTCATATTAGTCTTACTGGAGGGGAATATTCGTGCTGCACGTAGAGTGGAAACTTCTAAACTGAACACAATCCAATCCATAACAATGGCGGATTTCCAGTATGTTCTAATTTTGACACCATTTCCCCCTTGCGAAATAGTAATGTTGTTGTTGGGACTTTTAGAACCACAGCAACTCAGTCGGATGATTTGTTTGGCACAGTTTATCAGCCTGATGGGAATCGCTTGGCTGGGAATCCAACCCACACAGTCCACATGAAAGGCAGCGGCATGCGCCTATCTTAACCGTACAGGCAATGTTTTAAAGAATAACATTCTTAACAGGCATTATGTTATTAAGAGAAGTTAACAATTCTAAAAGAAGACTAATGCAAAGTAAAATTACTCACCTTTGAAAATGCTTGACAGACATGTCATGGCGATTTGTGGTTGTTTTGTGGGTATACTGCAGCATTGTTGGTTGTGTACATTTGGTACCTGGGCTTTCAGTGGGCACTTTGCCGACTTAATCACCACGATCACGTCACAACCATACAAACCATCAATACTGTACTGTAAATAAATGATACCCGAAGGCGAGTCATTACAGCACGTGAGGCATTCCGTGTATTGAGGTTGAATACCATATTTACTGAATCAAGAAACAAAAGAAAGTATAAATGTAAATAAAAGAAGGAAAATAAAGGGCATGACACATTGGGTAATACGCTTGCCTTCATACCGCTTGTGTCTTGCTGTGGCATGATACAGAGAATGGCATTTTGCATCGTAGCAGGCATGCAACGTTGACATTTTTCCATCCGCTGCGCTGATCGAAGCAGAGCAAAAAATATCCAATTATCTAGGAAGAGCTACTTTAGATTTTCATGCCTATATAGCCTCCCACACCTTTTGCCATCCTTGCAAGACTTTCAATAGCTTCCAAGGTGAACTTCCTCATAAGTGTTGCACAAAGGCATAATCATAAAAGGTTTAGTATAATATAGATCAAATCGGCTTTAGTGTGGGTCACTGACCCAAACTGCATCTGTGCTTTCCAGCCTTAATAGTCTGCTTCTCTGAGAACATAATGCTTGGACTGGTTGGGTAATATATTGGCAATAAAGAGACAAAAGGATGTCATAAACGTTGATTAAGGCTCTGGTTAAAAGACACAGGCGAAGGAGCTCTGAGTTATGAGTGCTTTTCAGACTGCGTTATTGTTTCAGTGACAGTGCTCTTAGCGGAGTGGTCGCAGGCAAGTGGTAAACATCTCTTAACGTGTGAGGAGTCATTAATCCCAAGAGCCGGGCTGTGGCTTCACTAGCAGTGTCTGTAGCCCCCAGAAATCACGGCCAGTTGGCACCAGTAGGTCAAACGGAGCGACCAAATAAATGGCTTGTTCTCAGAAGTCCTTTAAATCTCTTCTTATGCGCTGAAAAAGGTGCACATTAATGCGGTGGGACAACTGTGGTTGATGTGAAGGGAAAGCAGGGAGGGAAAAGATCAAATATCTGCGAGAGTATTTGTCATCATGTTTTGTCACAAATGTATGCGACTGCTCGATCAATCATCGTCTCCAAAATAAGTGTCGCATGAGTGGGGAGTAAGAATGGATGAGGAATTAAATGGGTGGTGTGGAATTGATTGTTGCTGATTGGAAAGTGAAGCACCGTTGATTTACGGTAGTTACAACTACTTTTCGATCGAATGATGACACCGTGAAGTTCAGCTGTATCCATTTGACGCGGAGGACTCCTCCCCAAGACAATACTTGAACTGCTCCTAATGATTGTTCTTCACAATTAATCTGTCGATTATTTGGTCGATTAATCGAGGAGTCAGATTTTATACATATATATATATATATTAAATGAAAATGCCAAAGCATACATTGATTGTGCTTCAGTTACAGGTTTGGTCAACAAGAAGAAAAATAATAGGGGCAAATGTTGATCATTATATTCCAACGAAAAAGCCGATGTTTGCAAATGTCTTATTTTAATTACACACCCGCACAATCAGCAAAGGCCTTCTTTGTGGATGTCTCTATTGTAATATAGTTACCAGACAAGCTAACAGTTAGTTTAGCTTCGTCTATTTCTTCTCCCACTACTCCTCCTCTCCTTTTATTTTTTACTTTATATGTGTGCGGTGTGCTCGAGTACACCGCACAACACGAGAGCAGTTAGCACACTATTTTCCCTTCATTTAGAACAAATCTGTTAAGATGTCAAAATTGGTTTGTGTGTATCTCGTCTTCATTTTTCACCTCGGGGGAAAAACTTAATTAACCCCATATTTTTTCCATCAACACATGGAACCTACACATGAACAATCTGAGCCACAAGGCGGAGGAATCAAGAAACTCTGTGATTTGGGAATCGGTGCCTAATCAAGAGCATCTCGACAATGATTGAACGTGGCCTGGCATTTTGCCAGCAGTCATACCAATTTCCATATTTTGGATCAGAGCTGAAGTCTTGTGAGATCTGCTCAAGTCTTGCCAGACATAGGTTCAGAATAAAGTATTGCACAAAAGCCACATGAAGCCAATGAAAAAGCAAAACACACCCAGACTGAATCCTTTAAAGCGCTCTGCGATCTTGCAAGATTTGATAAGATCTCTGCTTATGTCATACACAATAGCGGTTCAGACTTTAGACCGTTCAGGTCTACCGCTTTTGCTTTTTGTACCCTTGAAACTTGGCTTGGACAGATTGGGAGCAAACGTGGAGCTTTTTGGCAGTGGTACAAACAGTTGGAGCTCAATAATTAGCCCAATTGGGTGCATTAGTGTAGATTGTAATTTAAATGCACTCCTATCATAGGCCGTAAAAACTTTTGGATGGGTCGTTGTTTAATCCATAAAGACTATTCGGAACACTTGAGGACAGCAGGGGGTTGCAGGTCTGAGGCTGCTGCAGACCAAAATATGGAAGTGGAGCAACAGCGCATGCAATGAGACTTCCACTATGCCACGGCTCCTGCAGGCAGCAGTGTTCTGCTTAATAAAGCACTCGCATTAAAACAGGAGTTGAGAACACTTTAAGAGCCCTTCCACTGTTACAATTAATTGATTCATTCATACTTTATTTTCCTTAGATGATCCCCATTCATCTATCCATTTTCTGTAGCATTGTAGTCCTCAATAGAGTCACAGGTGAGCTGTGGTCTATCTCAGATGACTGAGCAAGTGGTGACGTGCACCCTGGACAGGTCGCCAGTCAATCGGATAGCACGTACAGACGAAAACCTACCGACAATTTCCTTCCTGTGTGGAGTTTGCATGTTCTCCTCCGAGCCTGCGTGGGTTTTGTCCGGGTACTCCGGTTTCCTCCCACATTCCAAAACATGCATGGCAGATTAATGGAACACTCTAAAGTGTCCCTGCGCGTGATCGTGAGCGCGAATGGCTGTTGGGGTCTCTGTGCGCCCTGCGATTGGTTCAGGGTGCACCGCCTACAGCCTGAGACAGCTGGGATATGTTCCAGCATGTCTGTGACCCTCGTGAGAATAAACGATTTAGAAAATGAATGCGGGCGGCCCAGTGATTAGGGTTCGACCTCACAGTGTTTCGACCTCACAGTGCAGAGGTACCGGGTTCAATTCCAGCTCCGGCCTCCCTGTGTGGAGTTTGCATGTTCTCCCCGGGTCTGGGTGGGTTTTCTCCGGGTACTCCGGGTACTCCATGCATGGCAGGCTGATTGAACGCTCTAAATTTTTCCTAGGTGTGAGTGTGAGCGCGGATGGTTGTTCGTCTCTGTGTGCCCTGCGATTGGCTGGCAACCGGTTCAGGGTGTCTCCAGCACCCCCCCCCCCCACCCCCCCGCGACCCATGTGAGGATAAGCGGATCGGAAAATGGATGGAAGGATGGAAAATGAATGCTCGTAATCTTACCCAATGCTGGGTTAGCTATATCACCCAATTGGAGTTACTTTTGACCCAGCAGCTTAAGAGTTCATATATTTAAGGTGCGGTGACAGCACCTGAAATCGCGAAATGTCATTTTTAATCGTTTTATAGAACGTAATGCATTTTAAGTCCAATTCCAGTGCCACAATTTGCAGTCTACTTAATTGGCCGTCCGGGCCGGGGCTCCATCTTTGCGCCACACCCACCCCGGCCCCGTGTAAGTCCACCGCCCGGTCGGTCCATCCTCTTGGTGTGTGCACTTGCAAACTCCGCCCAGCTCGCGCCGCCTCCAAGCGGACCGCAATGATTTAGAACTTCAGGAATCCCACGTGACGTCACCCCGGGGTGACGTTATGCTTCTCTAAATAGATCGTATTGTAATCTTTTCTCAGTCCAACGTGGTTTCTTCTGAGAGGCTGCTTCGCGTTTTCGACACTTGTTTGGTAAGTTGAAAAGCCTCGCAGGGGGACGCCGCATGTGTCCCCTTGTAGCTTTGCCGGACGCCTATTTTACGCCATCCTAGCTACTGTTGAATGCAACAGCGTGCCTTGTCGTTCGAGTGACACGCTTTGTTTGTTATTTCCTTTCACTGGCGAGTAAGTGTCACGATGCTCTTCCTGTACTGGCCGCAGTGACATGTCACTTGGGTGTTGACCGTTAAGTTTGAAGTCCACAGAATTTATCGCACGCTCGATTGAATATCTAAGTCCAGATAATTGCACGCCGTGTTGATCATTACATCGGATAACACCGGCTGTATTCCGTCGGATGGTTTTCTCGTCATGCCGGGGCTTTCATTGTCACGCTTGTCCCATCTCGGGATAGGCAGCAGGAGCTGGTGTACGCTGCGCGCTCCGCAGGCAGCCCACCACATCAAGCCACATCAATCTCCTCGATTGGTTGTTCGCCTTTTATTCTCACAACGACTTCAAGCAAAGCGGTCGCGCTCGTCCTTGCCTTACATTCGCCCACATCATGACGTCATTTTGCAACAAAGTCGACATTCGATATTGTCTAGTCTGACTTTGCGCGAGCTTGTGCTGACGGCGTTTAAAAACACACACGCACAACTACACGCTCCAATCATTTGATTACTCCCCACTGTCATTATGTTTATGTGACACGCTATCAATAACCACTTGTGTCCATCGCATGCCGCTGTGAGTGTTGATAAATGATTATGTAGGCTTTCACCATTATCCAGTGTGTCCCCTTGAATTATTTATAGCAATCAAACGCCTCATATAAAAGCTTTAAGCTTGATGATGCTGTTATTTATTCAGCACTCCTTACATTTGGGCTACGGATGACATTGCATATATGCATACTCCTATAAAATCAGGTCACAGTTAAAGAGAAACTTTGAGTGACTGTTCGCCTTAATTGGCATTTACTTTGTATGAGGGGACATAACAGCAACACTTTTCATAAGACTATCATGTTTCTTTGACTGTCATGGCTAAACTCTACCTGAAATGTGTTCTCCGTTTCAAATCCATCACTGCAAACACGCAATTGGTGGTAACAGGGATAACTTGATATTTTTTTATTTTTGTCTTTCATTGTGGAGGGAATTGAAGGAGTGACACTTGCAGGATTCTAAACTTGATGGTGTCTCATTTTTTTCATTGTGTCAAACAACTGTGTTCCATAGGCTAATGTCATACATTACGTATTATGTCACGTGCAAGTAATATTATTAGATTTTTATTATTGTCTTGCACGACTTCTGCTTTACTTTGGAGGGACTTTCAAACTCACCCAAAATCACGAGACACAAGACGATGCCAAAATAACACATTGCAGCAACAACAGCATTATGTTCTTCAGTACTTTAAATAGAATTGGCTTTAAACGCGGGTGCACGTGAATATCTTGTTGAAGGGTAACTTGGGGGGGTGGTGGGGGGGGGATCAAAGCAGAGACTCTTTTCTTCCATCCTTCTAAACCACTTCATTACGACTGTCTCAAGAATTGAAAATGCTCCTTATGCCGATAACTACAGTATGCCTATGTGCTGAATGCGGAGCTAATTTTTACCATATTTCGAAGCAGCTTGTTGATTATCCAGCTGCACATGGAATGTGATCTGCATTTCCCTTCCATTTTTTTTCGTGATGGTTGTTACATGTGTTCAAGGTGAAACCCTCCTCTCCTAATTGTGGCCCAAATCTATGAAATCAGTCACGGTTCAATTGACAGTTTTGCTCCGTCAGTCATAAACAAATATCCTTTAAAGCGGTGCTTGCCAACTTTTCTTTTGCCACAGCGCATATTTTTGCATTGGAAAAAAAATTCCACTGGCACGCAATCAAACAAAAATGCTTCCACAAGTGCATACGCAGGTTAATAAAGTCCCTTAAGACGTCTTGTGGAAGAGCATTTAATTGGTCTGCCTGTCGCTATACGTTGCTGGCATGGATAGACGAACATTGAGACATCATTTATGTAATAAGCCTGAACATTATTAGTGTCAGAAAAGGCTGTTGTAATAGCAGCTTGTGTTACTTTACATGCAGAGGAAGACAGCAGCAAAGTGACAACTATTGAGGTGTACGCTTACTTAGTGTTTTTGTTTCATGTTCAGTCGAGGAGCTTGAGGTTGCGCACAAATATCGTGTGTATGTGGCCATGTTTCCCGCCTCGGGGATTGTCATGATCCCACCTTGAACCTGTGCTGTCAAAGACCCGGGCTGCGGGGAGCTGCAGGTTTGAATTGCTGTGCATGTTTTCACTTGCTTTAACCCCGTGCGCCTTTGCACCCCAGCCACTCATTCCCTTGATGTGCTGTTGAAAATTCAAATATGCACACCGACTGGAGAATTCATTCCCTTACTATGTCTTGAAATTGAACTCCGTGCCCTTAATTCTTCCCCTGTGCTCACATCAGGTTGTAGTTAATGTAAAGCGTAACCAAATTTCCTTTTGCCGAACTCAAACATCTCTATCAAATTGGAGCCAAGTGGCCTTTCTGAGGAAAGGACATTTCGTACTGATTATGAGAAGTGTGAAAGTGATTGGGCCATTTACAGAATTAATGATGTCCGCCTTTTTTTTTTTTTTTTAAACTCATATGGTTTGAATTTCTTGACAAATGCGCTGAAGGGCGTATTTGAAATGCAGAAAGACGTATTTTTCGTCTGGGTGGTTATATATTTTTCTTGTTGATTATTTCGTCAGCAACCGGAGCGACATGTAACCTGTTGAAGAAGGATGCAGAAACAGAACGAGTGACAAATTGAAAGGCGCGTGAAACTTGCCATTTTTCATCCAGTCTGGCTTTATATTTTGTTTGTTGTGTCAAAGTGGACCGGCTGAATTTTCAGGGGCCCACAGCGACCTGGTGACAGCAAGCCAGAGCAGGGCCTCGTTGGTCCCTGACAGAGAGACCCTGTCCAGACCTTGTTCTGCTGACTTGCTTATGAAGCACAGCTTGTTGGGAAAACAGTACTGCTTAGCATAACACAATATTTGAGTGTTTTGACTGTGCTTGAGGAAATAAGTCTGTCGCCATGAAAAAGACACATTTAAGTAGTTTACATCTCCTGCCCAGTTGAACTTGCCCAAAGGTAAAATAATCATAAACATAAAATGCGCGGAATAAATGACAAAATATGAAATGCATCAAGGAGGAATTAATCAGGGAAAGTCATCCGCTTTTATAGCACGCCATGTGTTTCAATGGCTTCTTGTATGACGAGATGCAGCAAAATTGCCACATCAGACCTGTCACAGAAGCCGCAGCGTTTTACACGGCATCCCCCGATCAGATCATCACATGCACCTCGGCTGTTGCGAAAGCACTATATAAATAAAAAAAGGTATTGTATTATTATTAGATTAAACATAACCGCCTGCATCTGGTCTAGGGATGCAGGCTGCATCAGTACTTCAGAAGTACAGCGATGCTTTGATGTGTGTCTTGTTAGAAGTGGAATAAGAATGGCTTTGTGCAGTTCAACAGATTGCAAAGAACTTTCCAAATAAGAGGTAAAACCACGATTGGTTTAAGTTGATTGTTTTATATTTTTGGGTCACTTTTATCACACCAGGAAAAGCCAGGAATTAAACAACGGAAGTCTGCTAGCTTCATGCGAAATGGCATAGAGGGGCTCAAGTCGCGTAGACATGACGGAAATTGTCAACTTTCAAAATGCACAAATGAAGCAACCCTGAGTGTATTTATCTTCTGAAATTGTATTTTGTTTTATTAATAGGAAAAAATGTATTTAATAGCCCGTACCGCCTAATATTATTTTGGAGGAATACCAATCCAAAGAATTTGACATTTCAGAAGTTGCCATCTATGATTCCGCTGCTTTTACATTATACATGTGTTGGATTAAAGTCAGAACTTTAGTATCATGACAAAAAAAAAAAGCCAAACAAAAAAATAATACATGTCAATAATAAGGCAGGAAAAGTCAGCCTGACACTCTAGTCCTGGTGTGCAAAGGCATTATGAATGATGATAAAGAATCATTTTTGTGGCAGGGTAACGCAACCTTTCTTAAACTTAGCGCTCGATCCAAAACAGGGTCACAGATTCTCAGGGTAAAATATTTAAAATGGTTCATGATCAATAATTGACGATTACTTCGTCAATGACTTTTTCAGTCACATTTCTTGTGTCCTAGACATGTCAAGAAGGCAACACTGTACATATCGTTTAATTAAAAAAAAAAAAAGAGTTTCCATCATGGGAAGGACCCATGTTTCCGATTTGGTTTTTGAGCTACAAAATCTAGTCTAACCTGGATGTTGTACATTATTACAAAACAATCAGTGTTGTAATTCATAAATAGGCTACATTGAAAAATTGGACAGTTTTTCCAGCATGCTGAAAGTACGTATTCCAAAATGGCCTGATTTAAGTAACCATAGCGACCAATTCAGCGATTATAAGAAAATATTTGCATTGCGAATAATACTTGCCGCTTCATGTAGCGATTGACACACACTGAGTGGCAATGCAACCAATGATGCGGTGATATTCTGATTGACATGTAAACGGACCTCCGATTGAAAACCCAACAGTGACAGTCCACGCAGGACCGAAAAAGATACGCGAGTTGCTGCCGACTCATGTTTTGTGAAAACAGTGAGATGCTAATTATTTGGAAAGGATGTCATTTCATGTGTACTGTTCCCTGCTCACAATTTGGCTTTGAAGCGCAATACCCAAATATGGATGACAAATACCTGAACTACTCCTGGCTAGAAAAGGCTACGCCTGAACAGGGACTTGAACCCTGGACCATCAGATTAAAAGTCTGATGCTCTACCGACTGAGCTATCCAGGCTCTTCTGAGCTGTCTCAGAATCTAATCTCTCTACTGCACTTCATCTTCCAAACGCCCTTGACTTACACGGAGCGCTCATCTCGTCAACGAGGTTGAGTGTTCGACGGGTTAATCAAATGTTGGACTGAGACAGGTCGTCAACACCCTGCTTGGATTTTTGCAACACAGAGTCAAGGTTGTATTTTCCTAAATGCACTCGGGGCTCGGAGCCTTTAAACCGTCACATATTCGGCCTTGGATCGATCTTGAGAAGTCGTTAAAATGTTTTGATGAGTTTTTTTTCTCTCTCTGATGCTGAAACATAAATGCTTTTTTTAGATGAATTCCGAATGTCTACTTTGTGTCGGGGCCATGTCGACATTCCAATTACTGTAAGTGAAGAGAGATTCACAGAATTTGTAGAACTATAAAACTTTGTGGGGTTTTTAAGATAAAAGTTTTGAAATTGCACACATGACACATGCTTCTTTTCCAAAATCTCTCTCTTTGTTTTGTAGACCAATATATTACGGTACTTTTTCAATCGTAGTACAATATAAAATGAATACTGAAGCGTGGCGTGGTACTTGGAATGGCCATGATGTCAGTATAGCACATTTTACATTTGGCAGAACCTGGCAAAATAAATAAAATAAAAAATCACATTTTTACTGTCTTTATTTTTTTATCATCCTAAATTCCCAACAGCCAAAGGATGTGGAAGCCTCAGAGTGAGTAATGTTCCCTTGAGCGAGGCATTAACCTTTACCAATTCCTCCCCAGGTGCTTCACAGTGTGTCTCTGAATTGTGTGTATGTGCTGTTCAATAACTACACGGCTTCAATATAGCTGAAGCTTCAAGGTTGACGACACTCCATCCCGGAAAGCTGCTCAACCTCCAGTTTGTTTGGATTTCAAAACAACTTTCCCCTCAGGAAAAAATGGCAACAGAAATAATTAGTTCCAGACGCCACTGTATAATATAATCCATTAACTGTACATCCAATGCTTCAGTCAAATTTTACCGTCTGTCATAAAAGTGTAAAAAGAAGATAACCGCTGTAATTTTTAAAGATTCTGTAAAGGGAAAATATATTCTAGATTTGAATAATTAGAATGATTTTTAAAAAATGGCAAGTTATAAAACGCGAAGTTTTTAAATTGTGGGAAATCAAGCGCTTCTTTCCATTATCAAATGCTATGGGCATGTTTGTTGAATATGTTGAAACCAATCCCCGCTCAGTTGTCAGCTGTCAATCAAACACCCTCTCCACAACATTTGAAATCGGATCCCATTTTCTCTAGCATCTTTCTTCTCCCTACCCATAGCCACGTTTAAATGACAAAGATATACTGTATCTGCTTAAGGCCTCCAGTAGCTGATATATCCCCCATAGGTCACAGTGGGTATTTTCCATACCGTGACAACGGGGCACTCTAAAGTGGCCACGCCAGTACGAAAATCCTGTCCACACACTGGCTGTCACATCTGACTTTTTTTTCCATCCGTTCAGTCTTTCGCATTCTCTCACCGACATGTGTACACTCACAGCTGACAATGAGGCGCTCTCGAGCGACCAGGCCAGCCCGAAGCTCTGGCTCATTCGCTGTATGCCAAGGCGGACTTTTTACTCGTTTGTTTTTCACCACATTGCTCTTCTGCCAAAAAAATAATCAATAAAACACTCTTAAAGCACTCATGTTTGAAAATGTTAACCTTAAATCCCACATCAATACAATTCTCCAATTATGATAACAAGTGACGTCGCGGAAAGGCAACTTGCCAGTTGTTGACTAACGTGAGCAGCTAAATTGAGCATTAAGCCCGCTGCCTAAATTTCCTGCAAGAGAAGTGCATTTTATGCTTTTTCATGCTGTGCTTCTCTGCCACATCTCGGCTTTTTTGTTCTTACCGCCATAAGACCACAAAAGACTGCTTAGTGATGAAACTTGAGGTTATAATCCCCAAAACCTAAAATGAGATTCAAGTGTAACATTTGAGTGTCTGAACCAATTTGTCACGTTTTTCCCTAATTACAAAATTACAGAAACAATTGAGGTGAAAATAATTTCCCTCCAAACTTTTGGCCAGCAGATGTGGTCTGCCTCCAAATTCTGTACAAGCGTTGTTTGTCAGGTGTCCCAAGAGGAGATTTTGTTAAATCCATCGTTTTCAGAAACCACAGCCCATTACATTAATATAAAGAGAAACGTGAGCAGACGTCGTTTATGACTGAAATTACCTTGCAGCTGCTACAGGTGCAATATAATTTTCCGCTACACAATGACTGTATTTTTCCCTGTAGGATGCTGCAGTGAAAACCTGCGTTACTTACTTATTTTCCTCTTTTGTCCTTTTTTTTTTTTAGTTTTATGAGAAGTTGTGATGAACTCAGACCCGGAAAGGCCGTATGTTTGCAACGCTCCTGGCTGTTCTCAGGTAAGTGTGTCGCGACAAAACAACACTGCACAGCATGTACAACTGTGTGTTCATGGGTGTAATGTGAAGAGGAGGACACAGAGGTCGACTGAGGTGGGGGTTACCGTCTTGCATACCATGTAGGAACACAAGAACGGCTGTAAAAAGACTTCTGGCACTTTTGTTTTTAGCTGTACAGTGGTACTTCTACTTATGAAATAAATTGGTTTTGGAAGACATTTTTTAACCAGAACATTTTGGAAGTAGAAACGCATTTTCCATGTAAATGCCCTAATCCAAGCCCCCCGCCCCCAAATTCACACATAAATGTTTTCTAAAGCATAAAAAGGCATCAAAATATGTAACAAATACATGTTACAATTTGATTATTGCACAATAAATGGGAGTTGTGCATAAATTAAAAAACAAACAAAAGAGTAAAGAATAAAAATGGTCATTTAATTTAACTACGTCCTCATCGTTTTTTTCCCCCTCTTTAGTTCATGTTCTCTCTCAGAAGTGGTTTTTGCCTGGCGCTTTGTCAAGAACTGATCCAAGGACGTTTTCTTTTATCGGCTTTTAACAATCCGTCGAAAATTTCCAAGGCAAACAGCAGCATCAGCATAGTGAGCGATCGCCAGCCTGGTGAACACTTTTTCTGGGCGATGCACATATTAGTAAACCTATTGGAACACCTCACGGCCCGAGGGATCTATCTATCTATCTATCTATCTATCTATCTATCTATCTATCTATCTATCTATCTATCTATCTATCTATCTATCTATCTATCTATCTATCTATCTATCTATCTATCTATCTATCTATCTATCTATCTATCTATCTATCTATCTATCTATCTATCTATCTATCTATCTATCTATCTATCTATCTATCTATCTATCTATCTATCTATCTATCTATCTATCTATCTATCTATCTATCTATCTATCTATCTATCTATCTATCTATCTATCTATCTATCTATCTATCTATCTATCTATCTATCTATCTATCTATCTATCTATCTATCTATCTATCTATCTATCTATCTATCTATCTATCTATCTATCTATCTATCTATCTATCTATCTATCTATCTATCTATCTATCTATCTATCTATCTATCTATCTATCTATCTATCTATCTATCTATCTATCTATCTATCTATCTATCTATCTATCTATCTATCTATCTATCTATCTATCTATCTATCTATCGACACACATCGACACACTGCGGTAGGAGTCCCTCTTAGCCAATGGGATGCCAAGATGAGGCTGGGTAATAGCCAATGGCAGAGCAGTTATTATGTTGCATTCAGGAAACTCGAGGCTGCGAGGAACAGCCCATACTATATTTTACCTTTCGTATCTTGACATTTCTTTCGTAACAAGAGGCAATATTTTCCTGTCGAGGCGTTTCGTAACTTGAACATTTCGTATGAAAAGACGTTCGAAAGGAGAGGTACAAGTTGTATTCCCCCCCAAAAAAAGTTTGAGTCATCTTTGTATTTGAACATCTTTCTGTACAGCGATTCCCCACTGAAGACCATCTGATGATACATCGACACAAACATGAGATGACCCTCAAGTTTCCTTCTATAAAGAATGACAACTTGTTATCAGGTGAGTTACGGCTTGCCGGCTGCCTGTAATCTTCACGCTGTGCCTTGTTTACAGCCAGGTGACACTCACGCGGCTGGCTGAAGACATGCTGACATGTCTGAGACAATTCTGTTCAGTGAATGTCTTCGCGCTGGGTTGATTTGCATTCGGTCATCATTAAGGTTGATTTTTCTGGTCAGGTTTTGAAGCAAAAGATGACATGCTAATTTTTGGGATTGCAGTTGTGAAAGTGATTTGTGACTGAATGTGCCCTGTCTTTGATTTCCCTACTAGCATAAGGATATGCGCAAGACAACAACAATGAAAGGTCCCAAATAATAACGAAAGTGATAAAATAAGAAGACTGTGATCGTAACAATAATGCATGCTTCACAGTGGAGAGGTTCTTCTGGCTTTTGTGATGTGGGGATTTGCGTGTTCTTTTTGTGCTTCTGTGGGTTTGCTACAAGCATATAAAGATTCATTTGAATAAAAATGAAAAGGCAAGAAGAAAGTTCTCCAATTTTGTGTGGGTGTGGGGGGGGGGGGGGCATCATTTTACTTTTCATTTCTACTCCATCTTTTAAAATTGCCTCTCAAAGGCTGAGTTTTGGAAAATTATGTTGTCAAACTTAAAGTAGATTATTATTACATCATTATTATGGCGTATCCAAATTCTCGGGGTTCGCAGGGATCTTAAAAAAAAGGCTTTAAAGGTATTGAACCCAGGAATCTACTTTGTAAAAAAGAAAAGGCTTTCACTGATGTTAGAAGTACTTCACTCAATCTTTCAAAAGTCTTAAAAATGTAGACGCATAAAATGGAGGATTGTGTGATCGCAAATAGCCTCAAATTTCAAAATAAAAATCATTCTTAAAAAAAAATACTAAAAGACATTCTATAATGCGACTCTTGAAAGCAGATGCCTGTCACTGATGTACTTTGGACAACATGAGACACTGGCGACATTGTGAAATTGATCTTATATTTCATTTCAAATGGAATTAAAGAGCCTTAAAAGTCTCAAATCGAATTTGCCTTAAGATGTTACAACCACAGGGCACGTATAATGCAAACAACCATGCATGCTCACATTTATTCTAATTACAACGATGATGACTATTATCATATGGAGGACCAAGAATTGGTTGCACATGAACTTGATTGTCTCATTTTCCTCGCCTTAACTTCATCTGTCAATCTACGATGCAAAACGTAATTTGGATTACAGTCTGTCCGCCACATGTGTCATCCCTTAGCCCAAAATCTATATAGCCTTCCTCCTCGACTGCGAGATCAGATTTAGCTTTCCTTGCTCAGGTTACACCTCCAAGGCTTGCCTTAGTTTTCACAAGAAGTGCTTGAAATGAAAGCGCCTCTTCCTTTGGGTCTCTCCAAAATCACGAGCATGAACTGTGTGAAAAAGTAATTTATTAATTTATTGCTTGCAAATCATTTAGTCAGAGGTCGTATCAACAACTCAACACCAGTACTCTCATTTTTCTTTCAAGCACGATTAGCCTCCAGGAAAAAAACAAAACAAAACAAATGTGCCGGGCAAAAAAACCCAAAACTATTTGGGGTTCATAGGTCAGCCAGTATGCTAGTCAGAGTCAAACAAGTCTTGGTCTTCTGAAAGTAGATAAACAGACTCTGAGCTATGCTTTTAGCCTTTGAAACAACCCTGATCCTAAAATCGGCCTCAACTGTCTGAAACCTGATCTTCGTGCCCCCCCCCCCCCCCACACACACACACACACAAAGCCAAGTTGAATACCACAGCTTTTGAGTGCCCTCAACAAATGAGACCCCCGCATGGTGGGTGAGCTCTGTACTTTATCAGCTGCGCCGGTGCTGTCGAGAGAAGCGACTCTCCTGCCCCATCAACTTGCAAAGTTGTCATGTTTTCCTAAAAATAAGAGCAACCGCGTTATAGTTAAGCCACCCTTTTGCTTTTCAAGGAGTCACACGAATGCTGCAAATGTAAGTAACGTCACCCCTGAAGTAAACGGTGTAGCGTTTTATCAAGTTAAACGTTAAACAAAAGGCATTCATACAATAAAAGATCACAGAACTAAAATTAAATTTAAAAAATGCAGTCGCAAAGAATAAACAAATGAAAAAATAAGTGATAATAACGCTAGCGCTTTTTGCTTGATCTGCAGACCAGACGCCAACGCCGACGCGCTTCCTGAAGAACTGCGAGGAGGTGGGACTGTTTAGCGAGCTCGACTGCTCCATTGAGCAGGAGTTTTGCAAGGCCCAGGAAGAAGAGGACTCCAAACAGGTACTGCGGGAATAGAAGCCTTCAGTTAAAACAGGTGAACCTGAAGCCACATGCTCTCCGACAGGGGTCAAGTCAGGTACTGATGACTTCCTATCTGCTGCAGTCATCAATTCTATCACTTTTCCACCGCAAGCGTTAGAGTTCAGTTCGCTTTGCAGCAGTGGGTTTGTTAGAAAAAAACAGTGCCCCCAGAAGGTTTTCGCAATGCTTCAGTCTTTCTAAATTTTGTGTCACTAGCTTCTTTATAGTAACTTTTTTTCCCAGAATTGTACACAAAACACTCTACCATGACGATGCTAAGAACGACCTTTTTGTGAATGTTAAAAAAAAAAAACTTAAGAAAAATCACATCTACATTCATAGCCTTGGCCAAGAGTCTCAAAATTGAGCTCAGGTGCTTCCTGTTTCCACTGATCATCACTGAAATGTTTCTCCAGCTGAATTGGAGTCCCTGTGTGGCAAATGCATTTGATTGGAGATGATTTGGAAAGGTACACATCTGTCTATATAAGGTCCTACAATTGACACTGCATGTTCGAGCACAACCCCATCATCAAGTCAAAGCAATTACTATGTCGGGAGACATTCAAATGGGATTGCAAATCTGGAGGAGGGCACAGACAAATCTTCGCTAATTTCTAAAGTCCTATTGAGTGACTTCCAGCATCTAAAGGTCTCAATGGGGTCATCGGGACTTAATCACTTGATTCTGCTGGTTGTCCTTTTGTCTTCTTTCCCATCCGTTGTCATTGTCTCAAACACTTGACTGCAATCTGTCTCGCTCAACTCTACCACGACCCCACTGTACCCTATCGAAAAAAATGGCTTAGTTGGATTAGTTATTTTGTTGCTCTTGACAAGGTTTGACAGCACAAACAAAATAATGGGTAACCATCATATTGTGTGTGTGTGTGTGTTTGTGTGTGTGTGTGTGTGTTTTAACAATATGTTTTTTGGGGTGTATTTTTACTAACTGCAAGGCCCTGAAATGTGGGAATGGGAAGGCACAGTCACCCGATGCACCTTCCAACCGTTTATCACACCCTAGGTCAGGGGTCCCCACCCTTTTTGTTTTTAGCGTAATCGGTCACGTGACGGAGAAGCGTGGGTTGACGTGTGTCAAGCGTGACACAGATGGATGTAACGGAGAACCCGCTAATTTTTCAAAATACTTTTTCGTATTCCGAAATAAATAAAACGGAACTAAGGCAAGTTCTGTCTGTGCGGCCCTGCGGACCGGTACCGGTCGGTTGGGGACCCCTGCCCTAGGTGACCAGTAAAACACTCGCCGACGTCACACGCAACTTTTCCAGGTCCGCCACATGCATGTAAACAGAGACTGCAATATCTACTGTATTTCGGTTGTAAGTATTTCGGGTCACGGGTGTTCACCATGCCGCGAGTGGGTCTGGAACAAATTCCCAGTGATAAACGGTGCTTTACTGCTCACTACTTATTGGAATTTGGTGTGTGTAAAATCTAAATGTCACCTTTTTAGATAAAAAGTTGTGATTGCGTGTTGTGTTGTTCACCTTACCGCCCCAGTCTATCACCCCTCATTGGCCGTGTTGACATTGACAGACGGGCCTAGCAGGTGGAGATTTGTCATCTAGCACAGGTGAGGAGATGAGAGATTGAGTTCTCCACCTGTAACTTCAAATAAAACTTGAGTCTTGTGAGGGAGTCCATCTTTCTCAGTGCTGACAATACCCAAGCAGATATGCAGCAATGTTGAGGGGAGTCTTTTGTACATTTAAAATAAACATATCGTCGTACAGAATGCTTTGTAGATTTAGCAGATGAAGACGATGCATTGCTACTTGTCACATCATCACAAGACAAGACTTCTTATCTAATCTGCCTGTCTGGAAAACTGTGTGGTGCGAGTTGTACCCGAGGATATTGTCCAAGTGTTTTGACTCTGGAGTTTGTCTGTGTCCGGGTGAACCACGTCTAGCCTCCCCAGTCTGCGTGTTTTATGACGGGGGTCTGTGCCAAGTCGGGGGGGGGGGGGGGGGGGGGGCGGGCAAGTCCCACCAAGCGAAAAGAAAATTGCAGATTTATGTAACCTTTACCTAAATGACAGTCGGATTCTAATGCAATACGTATGGATGACACCGTATATTAAAATCCAATTCAAATATGATTGGTCTATGGTTTGAATTCAGGAGTTTGTAAATATTTCAATGATTGCATCAAGGGCTGACAGTCTTAACAGATTGCATGTGCTGTTGGCGACTGGTGTAAAAGTAGCAAAAACCGCCATATTTTAAAAGGGGCCCATTAGGTAGCGCTGATGGCATTGACTGTGGAACTGTGTGAGAGCGCCGCAAGCACAAAAATGAAGTTTGAAATGGTGTTTGTGGAAAGCAAATAAACATATTACCGAATCATAGAAAAGAAATGTATCACTCCGATCGGTTAGACAAAACCAGTAGCATTTTATGTTTGATTTCACTTTTCCCAAGTTGAAAATTGGGAGAGCACGCCTGAAAAACAGCTGTGGGAGAGACCGGATAATTGTCACAATGCACTGAAATGACGCTGATTCAAAGTAATGCTGAGGGGAAAGGAGGTTTGTCATTAGTGACTGGCAACAAATCAGTTCTTACAAATTTAGATCATTCAGAAGCTCCGAAATTGCATCAGTAATGTGTCATGATCATTTTGCTTTCTGGGATTTTAAAAACGGTAACGCAAGCGGAAAAGATCCATTTTCCCCATGCCCTCTCATTTTGCCTGTGCGTCCTCGTCATGGCGACGCACAACTGGGCCGTCGGCACCAGAATTTTATCTGTCTCAAGGACAACAGGACAAACATAATACCTGAATAATATACATTTTTGAATGAGTTGATTTTTGCATTTAATGTTGGTTTGCTGCTCAACAGTATTGTGCCATCCTTGAATGGTCACTTTTACATCATATGAAAAAAAAAATCCTTTTGATCGTTCTCGACCTCCAGGTTGAGTGAACGCTGGCGCGTTTTGGCTGCCGCTGCTCAACCCGTATCGTTTTGTGTTTTTTTTGTTATTGTAAAGTGTCCTTGAGTGTCTTGAAAGGCGCTTATAAATAAAATGCATTATTATATTATTATTATAATTCCTTTGTTGTTGAATGCTGGGTCTTTTATATGTGCATCGATTATCAAGTGTTAGGATAGTGAGATGTACATTGGTTCAAGAAAAAACAGACATGCATGTATTTTGTCCATATTTAAAATAGCATTTAAAATAGCAAAATCATTTCGGCTTGCTATCCCTGTTTTAGATATTTTGTGATCATTTTCCCTGAATACTAAACTTGTTGTCTTTCCCAATTGGCTTTTCAGAATATCTCTCTGCACGGCCAGGGGGGCCAACACCAGCAGGCCCACGCGAGAATGGGCAACCACGACACCAGCATCGTGATCCAGCAGGCTCTACCCTCTCCTCAGTCCAGCTCCGTCATCACTCAGGCTCCATCCACCAACAGACAGATTGGGTGAGTCGGCCGCCGCAACCCGCAATGTAATCAACCTGACATTGGATTAGGAACTAGAAAATGCAGCCGAACAGAATCTGTTTGTATAGAATGATTAAAAGCGTTGACTACCAGTTGAAATATATGCCCAATAAGTAGATGTTCACATCAAGCAGTGAACAAGCTCGGCATGTCTTCTTTGTGTTGGTGCCAATTGACATTCTCACTGGTCTCTGAGGTAATGTCAAAGAGTTTGGTTACTTTTATTGAGCATTGTACGAAGGGGGTTGCTGAAGATGTTTTGCTCTTCATTCAGAATTGTCCCGAAGCATAACGTGCCACAGATGAGGTCACTTTTGAAGTCCTCAGTAGTGTCCGCCTTAACAGTGGTTTAGCATTTCATGTTCTAAAATGGCTCTTTTCGCTGCTGAGGAATGGCAGGCATGTGTTTCTCTGTGTTTTGCGCCATCATGCCGCAGGTGTGCAACGACACCCGATATCTGCTGTGTGGGATGAAATATAGTGGAGCCTCAAAGGCTCAAAATGCATTCCAGTGCCTGGATGTTGGTCTACTTCCAATTATCTCATTTCATATTGTCATACAAGCGTATTCAAGTATTCCTTTGAGGCTTGTTGAACTGAGGACTTGTGAGAAAATATCTGACTTTAGAGGGATATTTTACATGACTAGTTTGTTTGAATTTGGAATTACTTTGTATGACCTCTCTAACACTCACCCCTTTATGGAACACGCACCGAAACATCCTCGACCACGGTGTGGGCAAAATACGGCCCAGGGGTCACAGACAGCCTAGTCTGTTGTTTAATCGAGCCCTCACAGAATTTCATTTATGAAGTGTCTTGTCATACTGCACGTGTTGAACTTATTCAGCTGTTTTTCCTACAACTTATTTTGTCATAATATTTTGTTCCTTTATCTCAATCAATAATGTATGCATCTACATTTAGTTTATACTCAAAAATAATATATGATCATATGTGTAAATTACAATTAAGTTTATGATACATAATATCTCATTTGCAAATAGACCAGCCCGCCACACAAAGGTGGTCCATGAGCTCTGAAGTTTGCCTAAATTAGAGTCACATAAAAAAAAAATTATCATATATTTTAGTTTTGCTTGCTTACTTAGTGAGGCAATTTGGCCTCATAGTGAAGTGTGCAGGCTTCATCTTAAACATTCACTTACAGTAAGTTACCAAATATGGTACCTTGCCCGATTAAAGGATAAAGCAATGTATGTGAAGACTTTTTCGATGTGTATGAACTTAAGAGCTCTTTGAAAGTGGTCTTTGTGGAGGCTGTGCTATTCTTTATCTTACGTTTACACTAACATGAGCGCCTGAAATGCCAGTCCCTCGAGCCCAGACATCTTGCGACTAGTGCCAGCTCTGTGTTACTTTAAACAAGGCCTGTGGAAAGCTCAACATTAAGACGTCTCCGTGTTGGACTCGTACTGCACTGAGGTTATCCTGACTAGATTTACAGCTTGAAAAGCTCGTGAATATTGGATGGGAGGCCCATCGGTAAGCCTGAATGACATCCCATCAGCCTCTTTGTCAAGGACAAGGATGGAATTTCATCCGCTTTGGAGGTGCAGCGGCAATCACAGCCAGTAACCTAGACTTTGCGAGACCTGCTTCACCTGACTTTACCTGTCATTAAAAACTCCTCACCTTACTGAAGAATGTTCACCTCTTCACGTGTTTATGATCACACATGCTCATCTGATCTCTGGTGAGATGTTTTCTGCTTGCATATTGGTGATTTATCCCCGCTTATTCATTTCATCGGCTCCAATTTTTGTATACTCTTTGCGCACATTCTTTTTGTGTTTGGTAGAACCTTAGAATCTAAGTGACGCTGGGTGGCTTGTAATTTTTTTTTTACCGTGGCCTCCATCTCTTGTCAACATCAACCCGTCATAACGGTCGGTAAATATGTTTGAATTAACATTGGTTAAGGTAACATAATGGATGGAATGTAGTCTAATGAAATTTAAATGAAGTTGTGCCACTCACCCTTTCGTGCCATCTGACTGACATATAATGGCGAGGGGGCAGGAAGTTCTTGATCAACTCGTGGAATTTTCGATGTATAGTGGACTAAAATACTTATTTGTAGATTCACTTATTTGTGCAATATTTTTCTCAATAATTTTCAGTTTTGTTCTCATTATTTTTATTGACATTTTTTAAATTTGTTGGAGCCTACCCACATTTTTCATGGTAAACGCGTATTGGTGGTTTATCTGGGGTGTATTCAACAATTAAAAAAAAAAATCTCCCCCCCCCCACAAACATTTTTTCAACGTAATTATAACGGATGTTAATCATATGCCATTTTTTTCTTTTCACAGGCTGGGCTAAGCCCTACCCCCTGTAATTAGTGTAATTTATTTGTTTATGGACTTGCCACATAACCACTATATCTGGTATTGTGCATTCTGTATTGTGTAACCATGTCTGGTATTGATTAATTTTAAATTTTGAACTATTCGAGTAAAAATAAATTCACATAATTGAAACAAGATTGTGAACTAATGTTGTGAAAGTGTTGTTTCAACAAGAAACTCTGAGTGCTCAACTACAGTGTTTCTCCACGGGACACTTCCCAGGCTTATTATAAATATTGGGCTCAAATTCTTATTTTGACCAAGATGGCCACATGCATGGGTAACTACCGTAAGCGTAGATCGGATTTTCCCCATCTATGATCATTTAGTATTCCATCCTCTGCGGCGCATTTATCGAGCAAAGTTGCATAACTGTGCTTAAAATACCTTTTCATACAATCATGTCTCTTCATTTCGGATTGATAGGCCTATAAACTTTTATTCTCAGTATGTGAGCTCTGCGGATGTTATACTGCTAAAAGAGAAAAAAAAATATGACCAAACTACATCATTTTGCTCCCTCGAATTGTTCTTCGGCTTTGTTGAACACATAAGCGCGAGCATCCAATGAATTAAGATAACAAGTCATTTTCATTGCTCCACAATGTTTACTAAAGAGCTTTGAGGCTTGGAATCAATTAGGATTGGCTTTCCTCAAGTCCATTTACTTTCGAGTTGAGCACGGCCCGCAGCTGTGAAACCCGAGGACTTCTCTCGCTCTCCCTCCTTTTCCCCTCGCCTTTCTCTTTCCCCGTGTCCCTAAAAACGGTCTTTGGGGAGCACCGCTGATACAAACCAGTGTTTAAAAAAAAACAAGAATAAGAAACAGCAGCTCTGATTATCATTATCATAAAAAGGAAAAGGGGTCTCCAACTGATTTAAATGCTTTTCGATTGTAAACATCTGGGACTGAGTTATGTCAGAGTTAAATGCGTTGGACGTTACTAGTCAGCCATGAGATACAACATTCGGTGCAGACCTCAACTTTTTGTTCACTCATAACATGGGATGGGCTCGGAGATGGGTGTGGGCACACAACATTTAAAATGACATTATTCGTCCTCGGCTCCTGAGATGGGTTCACTCCGGTTGTTTCCATTGCGTACAACAATTAGCTTTAATGCAACTGAGTGAATTGAGTGGCGTTTTATTTGCTGTGTTTGTAAGTAGATGTCCTTTTTCCGAATGCTTAATGTCATCCAAACGTGTTGCTTCAGGCAACGGTCAGTGGTTGAAGAGCAGCGTTTGTCCTTCGTTTGGTTTTTAGAAGAGAACCCCTCTAATTATAATCATAAAAATAACAATTGTAGCAAAATGTATCATTACGATTTGATAAATTTGATCATTCAGAATTTTTATGGGATTCATTTGAATTCATCATATCTTGGTGGAGTTTAAAGGGAAGTCAAGAAGACTCAATGGCGTGCACGATTTGGCTGCCAGCAGCAAAGGCACTTTTAGCTCAGTCTCAGTTAAGCAAGAAGAAGAAGTAGAAGAAGATGTTGATTGGTAGAAAGTTTAGCTAAAACTATACAGAGCACAATTCTTCTGGACGCATTATTCTGCTCGGTACAACACTGCATTGAAAAATAATAAGCTATTTTGAAATTCCAATCAAAAATAATATTTCAAAAGTATTAATTGTCCCAATTCCTTTTGACAAACCGTCCCCTTTATACCACCATTTCATATTGCGTCACAGGTAATCATTTTGTCTCCATCTTGCATGAAATTCACAATATGCGGCCCTTACCTTTCCCTTTAAAGGAAATTGAACTCCGTCTTAATGCAAAACATGTGCAAGTCATAACATTTGCGGTGGCGTTGTTGGTTACGGTATTAGGTTAAATACCGCCGTGTTTGGGATTTAATCTAGGGTCCTGCTGTGCTGATCTTCTTCTTTCAAATGCTCACTTTTACATTTCGACATTTCCTTCCATTTTCCAAACAATTGAGGTCAGTGTGTGCAATTTTTACAACTGTACCGCGGTAGTATCGCTCTAATTGGGAGTCCTGAATGCAACGCACATTAAATATACATTTTCCCCATGCCTCCCATAAAACAAGCGTGCCCACAGAAAGGCATCTGGCCTTGTTAAGAGTTTCTTAAATACAGCTCAACTCCGTTTGCCATTTTAATATTTCACTTAGCTTATAATTCCTAAACCTGCTATGTTCAGTGACAGAGTTGAAAACCCCGCTCAGCACTTTTTTTGGTGTTCTGTAGATAAACTTTAACCTCGCGGAGTTAACAATTCAAACAAAACGTATTTTATGAGTGTTTATGATTTGTTTAGCGAGATAAGAGGAGAGGTCTTTTCCTGAGTGCAGGAGAGCAGGACCTCGACAAAATGCCTGAGGTGCCCTCATGTCCCGACTTGACGAGTACACTTCTCCACATGAGCAAAAACTCAACCGTGCGCTGCATTTAAATACCGTTGATGCCTGGCTTCGGAACAAGCAGACATGAAAAGGTCCAGCGTGATGATGGTGTGCAGTTGATTAGAAAAATGAAAAGAGAGAAAAGGAAAGCGGCAGAACATCCGATGTACATCTGACCTGAATTAAGATGAGCTCATTGTGTACTGCAGCGCGTTTAATAGTGCGTTTGCAGAGGAACGCCCAGTCTCTGTTCCCTCTCATTCCAGCGGGGCTCTGTCATCCCTGCCCCGGGGCCACCACACATGCAGCCTCCTGCACAAGCAGCTCACACTCAGCGACGAAGCCTCACAGGGATCACATGCGCGGGGAAGTGTGGAAAAGGGGGATCAGAGGTAGACAGAGGGGAGGAAGAAAAGGATCAGAGGTGGATGGAGAAGAGGAAGAGGGGGCGGGAGGTAGATGGAGGAGAGGAAATGAAGGTTTCGGAGAGGAGCGGCATCGGATGGCTTTCGCCAGACTTTGGGAGAGGAGCCGAGATTTGTTTGCACAAGAAAAGGAAAGAGACGGATCATGTTCAATTGTACAGAAGACAAATGCGGTTCGAGGAATTCAAGATTGGGGACAATGTAGTCAGATGATCAAAAGAAAGTGATGTTGCAAAACGGGGACAATCGGATTCGGGAGTCAAAGGTGGGAGTGTAAATGACCTACGGAGAGATAAGAGACATCAAGCGGTGCGGTTCTGTTTAGTTGTCCGCCGGATGTTTTGCATCAGTAAGCCCTCATCGGGTTTACACTTACGCTCAAGGCCAACTGGCGATGATTGTGTCAGGGCAGTGAAGAGTGTTTTAAAAATAACAGTCTTTGGGAATCGGCCGATCCTTCCTTAAACGTCTCCATGTTGGCTCACAATGATGCTTCTCGCCTCTTAACTGGAGCAACTAAGAGGGAGCATATAACGCCGATGATAGCCTCCCGACACTGGTTGGCGATGCATTTTAGAATTTATTTCTTTTGTTTCAAAGCCGGCCCGGTAGCCCAGTGGTTAGCACGTCGGCTTCACAGTGCAGAGGTACCGGGTTCGATTCCAGCTCCGGCCTCCCTGTGTGGAGTTTGCATGTTCTCCCCGGGCCTGCGTGGGTTTTCTCCGGGTGCTCCGGTTTCCTCCCACATTCCAAAAAAAACATGCGTGGCAGGCTGATTGAACACTCTAAATTGTCCCTAGGTGTGGGTGTGAGTGCGAATGGTTGTTCGTCTCTGTGTGCCCTGCGATTGGCTGGCAACTGATCCAGGGTGTCCCCCGCCTACTGCCCGAAGACGGCTGGGATAGGCTCCAGCACCCCCCGCGACCCTAGTGAGGATTAAGCGGCTCCGAAAATGGATGGATGGATGGATGTTTCAAAGCCCTAAATGGTCTCGCCACACCGTCCCTTTCCGAGCTACTCAATTTCTACGCACCTGCCTGGTTGACCGGTTCGGACTCCAGCTGCTTCTGGAGGTACCGAGGTCGAGACAGGGTTTTTTTTTCTGCTGCTGGACCACACTGAAAAAAGAGCCTCCCTCTGCACATTAGAGAAGCCCACTCACTGTTCATTTTCAACAACTGTCTTTATTCATAGACTCTAGACTAGCATGAGACTCTGCCCCTGTTTTAGTGTGTTATTTTTACTCTTTTAATTGTTTTATGTTGAAGTAGTTTTATGGTCGGTTTGATTTTTATCTGTGGACAGCACTTTGTTCTAAGCTGTGATTGTTTTTAGTATAGTACTTTATAAATAAAGTTGAGTTGAATTGAGCTGGTCTCCCCTAGTTGTTTAAACTAAGCTTTTTGGTTTTGTCCGTTTCTGTGCACAACTCGCAGCAGGCCTGTGACGTACTTCTGATCTCGCCAGTGATTGCCAAATTAGTTTACGTTTAGCTTTTGGCTCCATTCACAGCAGCAGGAAAATGAGCCGACATTAAAAAACTCAAGAGTGCTTTAACTGTCAGAAAAATTAGGAAATGTAATGTGAGGGATTCTCTTAGGTTCCATCAAACAAATGGAAAATGAATGGAATAACTACGCTACCGGCAATGTCGCTGGGGCGTGCGGTTGAGAGTGTGACAGTCCAGCGAATAAGAATACTTACATTTACGGTGTAAATGAGGTTTCTTATGCTTCATATCTGCATTCCGGGCTCTGGGGGTAGTATCCTTTCAAAGAATATTTGTGTTCATTCAATGGTGGGACAGTGAAACTCCTCTACAACAAAATCGTGTTTGCAGCAAGATATTTTTCACAACAGGGGGTTTTTCACTGGAGCAAATTTGATCTCAGATGTAAACAAACACACACACACACACACGCACGCACAAACGAATGTGTACACTCACATGCATATTGTACGTATGTGTACTCTTTATTTTTATTCCAATCGTGCATAAGTATGAGCATACACTTGTTTGACACTTCATATAGTCAGTGTAGAAAGAAAAAAAG
The DNA here is from genome assembly GCF_025434085.1 of Hippocampus zosterae. Classification (NCBI taxonomy): domain Eukaryota; kingdom Metazoa; phylum Chordata; class Actinopteri; order Syngnathiformes; family Syngnathidae; genus Hippocampus; species Hippocampus zosterae. The sequence goes on from NC_067455.1 coordinate 11,488,340, forward strand.
GGAAAGAAGTTGCAAAATTTACGATCAGCTTTCACTTTCACTTACATCAATTTCTTGGATAATGTCTTTTATTTTGCTTCCTCCATCTTTCATTTTGATCACTTTTACCCTCTCTTTCAGCATCAGAGCTCTTCTTGTCTTAGCTGCTTGACATCCAAAGGTGGCATTTTGTGGCAATGCAAAGTTCTTGCTGCGTCTGAAACTAACAATAACAAATACTCCCTGGACGACTGTGCATGTGTAAACCAGTGTGGTGGTTGCTGTTGCCGTTTCCGAGCGAAGCAGTAGAGGTCGCTGTTGGATTAGACTTCATTGTAGTGAATCTCGACGCGAGGCAAGAGCAGAGATAAATATTTTGTATAACGCAATAGGGTTTTTTTTTCGTTGTATGGGGGCATGAGTGTGGGAATGGTGTTAATGCATGAAGATCTTTTCACACTAGGGGGTATTTTCACCCATTTAGGTTTTGTTTTAGAGGAGTTTCACTGTACAGGGTTTGTGAATAACACCTGTCTACCCTTAGCAGTACAATTCATTGGATCCTTGCCAAAATGTCTGCGACTTACCTTTGTATGCTGAAGAACAATAAACCCCTTCCTCTGCATTCTGTATGTATACTGCGCTCGCAAAACAGGGTCTTTAGGAAAACAATGGGAGCTCATTTCGCCATTGTATTGACTCGATCTAGTGCTAAAAAGGTACCGGTAAATGGCAATGTTCCACAAATGAAGCAAATGTATCACACTGTACCAAACCCAATTGAACCCGACTGCTCGGGTGGACATAATCATTACCAGCTTGATTTTCACAGAGAGATGCTGCAAATTAGTAACAGTTGCTTCCAGCACACAACTTGACACTTCAGTCTTGCTTTTCTGGTGTTTTTTTTTTCCGCACACAGTCCCCGTCCCATCTCTACGTTGCAGCTTTTATAATACCTCCTTGGGCCAGGTTGACTTTGTCACCTCATTGCATGTCTGCACAGTTTTATATAGAACAGCATCAAACAAAAAAAAACAGAGGAACCCGGACTTGAACAGGCACTTTAAAAAGAGGCTCTTGAAGCAAGGCCAGGAGCCATCAGGTTGTCTTGAATTGTGTGGAAAAAAAAAAGTTTAATTGTTGCCAGTACTTTCCTCTCATTTAGTGGCAGGATGGATTTATAGAGAAGTTTTAAAATTTCATTTAAAAGGAGAGACAAATCCTTGGTGTCCTCATGGTGCCACATCACATCTAGTAAAATGATTGAGCAACAGTCTGCTAATTCGTAACAGACTATCAGCCACCAGTTCTCCTCGCTTCGCCTTTGCCTCTTCATGAGTCTCCCTAAAATGTGGACAGCGCCATCCCACATCCATCCCCTCTTCTCTCGCAGTGTAGCGCCATCCCGGCATCCATGCCTCCGCTAGCCAGCTAATAAAAGTCAGCCTGTGTCTTAACCCATTAGCGCTGATTTATTTGATCAGATTCGTTTTATTTCCTCAGCCCAAACCCCATGGCACTCTCCTCCCACCAGTGATTAAAGGCAGTAAATCAGGGGCAGGTCCTGTGTAGTGTTTACTCGGAGAGCCAGGCAGCTGCAAGCTGTTTGAGGCCCTTGTTTCTCCCTCTGTTTACTTCGGTTCCCATGGTAACTGCACCACCGTCTCCCAAGCGGCTGGAACTTGGCCCTGGGATGTTTTGGTTACGTTTGAAAGTTTTTAGCTGCTGTGTCTACCCAGGGCTCAGTGACTTCACCCCGGCACGGGGCGAGTGCATCAATGCTGGATGTTGGAGGAAAAGAGCGAATGGAGAGGGGTGGGGGGGGGGGGAATTGAGGAGGGAGGGACCAAATCTTGGGGTAGGCAGGCACAGGGTGGGGGGAGGGCGAAAAGGCAAAGGCATGACATCATTGCTGGAGTCGACTAAGCGAGGGAAGGATATGAGTCAGTGGACCTGTGCCTTGCCCTGTCTTTCTCTCCCCCTCTCTCTCTCTTTTGGAGTGCATCCAAGGCCCTTGTGTTGAAGTCTATAGTACTCCAGTCGGAACTGGGATTGTGCACACAGTGTCCACTAACGGGCTCATCTGGACGGTCTTGAGCTGAGATGGTCCACAAGACAAGAGACAATATACTTTTTGTAGCTGAAAAGATGCATTGTCTATATTAATAAAGACAACGGGATTAAGATAAGAATACACACAAGAAGGTCTAGCAGTGATGTCATGGCGGACTAAAGGTAGATGGTGGGTGGAGGCTGTGTGGTTCTGGGGTGGGGATTGGGACGGAAAAGAGCTGCTGTGAGAGCCCAGCACTCAGTAATGTGAGAGTGCGAGGTCAGGACTGTGGAGTGTCTACCTGCTCTCCCCAGGGGCCCACAGCCCAGGCTATTATCAACACACACACACACACATGCACACACGCACACACAAATAACATTTTAGTAATATTCTACTGTGAGGTCAGATAGATACTTTTACCATACCTGACATTATTTTAGGGGGAAAAATGCTAACTCCCCCCTTTAATTTGACCTAAAACATGTACAACTTAATGTTTTTTTTGTTTGTTTCTGAAAGGGTAAATAAACATAAACAACTGAAATAATAGTGGTTGCCCAACTGCAAAAACAAGCATTTGACCAGGGGTGTGTAGACATTTAATTTTCACTGTATATGTACACAGTATGTAATCACTAACATTTTACTGAGATTCTCTCTTAAAGTGGAACCTTGAAAGATGAATGAAATATAGTATAATAAAATGATAAAAGAAAAAATGAAAAAGGTGGTCAACATACTTAAATGTTTACCGGTACTTTACTTTACTTACTTGCTTACAGCCAATTACCGACTTCATTTCATTGAATTTGATTTCCTTTATTTTATTTGATTTGATCGAAAAACAAACATTAAACCCTGCGGCAGTTTTTTTAAAGGAAAATAACCCAATTGATTGATTATAGTGCAATTGTACATTCTTTCAGTTTCATTTCATATCAGAGTTGAATTAAAATTTGACTCAGTGGAAACAAAAGACTTTCTTTCACATGAATAAACACTGCACTTTTCCTTTTAATACTGACCATATTTTATTTGAGACGTTGTTGTTTTAAAGGCACGCATGACAAGAAACCGTTAGAAATGTTTGAAAGTCCAACCAAACAATTGCAAAATCAACAGTTTATTTCTGCCACCGCCTTGTTTTTCCATGCTCTTGACAGCTGGCGGAGGGAAACTGCCTTCAAGCAGTGCGCCGCCACACTACGTACCTCATTGTATTTTCATGACTTTTCCCATGTGGAAATGTTTGGCTACGCGAGCGCTGCTCAGGTGTCATATGTGCCGTTAAATGAGTGTGATTGTGATAAATTGTTATGTTAGACCTAAATGACACGCAGTCGGGATGGTAATAGTGGCGTGTGTACGGAGCAATCCCAAATGTCTGCAGGCTAAATGCACATATTTAGGTTTGGAAAAATATAGGTATTTATTCAGGTGTGGGACCATTTGCTCTGCCATTGCAACCCCCCCACCCCCCACACACACACACACATGACGATCTGGCACACGACTGTGCCAATATAATAATCCACCCTATGATGTGGTCAATTGATTACATTAACCTGCTGAATACAGTTAACTGAAATGCTGCTTGTTTGCACTCATTCGCAAATGCCTCTGGATATTGAGCTGAGCTTTATTGATGAGCGAGAGGTATAATTCATCCCAATGACACTGATGACTAGAGTTATTGATTACTTAAATATAGGTATCATTTCAAGAATTACAGTCATGAAAACTGCTCTCACAAGCAATGCATTGTGACTCTATAAAGGATGCCGCTGCGTTTCGATTTCTAGTACAGTGAAACTCCTCTACAACGAAATCATGTTTGCAGCAAGAATTTTTTTCACAAAAGGGGGTTTATCACTGTAGCAAATTTGATCTCAAATGTAAACGCACACGCACACACAAACATATGTGTACTTTTTATTTGTATTCCAATAATGCATAAGTATGAGCATACACTTATTTGACGCTTCATATATTCAGTGTAGCAAGAAAAAAAGGGAAATTGTGAAATTTAGGATCAGCATTCACTTTCTCTAACATCAATTTCTTGGACAATGTATTTTATTTTGCTTCCTCAGTCTTTCATTTTGATCACTTTTACCCTCTCTTCCAGCGTCAGAACTCTTCTTGTCTTAGCTGCTTGACATCCAAAGGTCTCTTTTGTAGCCATTTTAGCAATGCAACGTTCTTGCTCCGTCTCAAACTAACAATGTGCATGTGAAAATCTAGCTATCTAGCTAGCTAGCTAGCTAAATAAACTGTTGGTGCAAGATGACATTAAGTAGCAAAAGGTAATTTAATATTTTCAAATATTAATTGAAACGATTATGATTGTACAGGGTGTCCATGGGGTCTCTTTGCCATTTCAAGGGTGTATTGGGGGTGCAATTGATTGGATATTTTATTCAGATTTGTTCTGTTGACTTTGAAACTTAGCTTGTAGCCGACGTGTGCACATTTTGAGCATGACGTCTCTGATCCACTGGTTAACGGACACTTTGATTCTCTCCTCTTTCATCTCAAACTGCTTCAAACAAAGTGTGTGACGGAAAATCAGTGTGGGGGTTGCTGTTGCCGTTTCCGAACAAAGCAGTAGCGGTCACTGTTGGATCAGACTTCATTGTAGTGAATCTCGTCGCGAGGCAAGAGCAGAGAAAAAGATTTTGTATAACACAACAGGGATTTTTTTCGTTGTATGGGGGGGGGCAGGAAAGTGGGAATGGTATTAATGCATGAAGATTTTTTCACACTAGAGAGTATTTTAGCCCATGTAGGTTTCGTTGGAGAGGAGTTTCACTGTACGAATGTTTGGATGGCTCCAAACCCGAGCTACCTTGATCGGAAACCTGTCCATCCAGAGAGCTCCTCTATTCAAAAAGGTCCACTGTGTTGTCGGTGAGAATGTTCCCACAAGCCTTCTGTTTGTGAATGGGAATCGCATCAGCATAATCTCTTGCCTTCACTGTGATAAATGCTTTGACTTTATCATCTGTCATTGAACATGAAGTGTGGATATTTAAAGCACATCCGTAATCCATCCCCTGATACCTCAACTTTTTGCAGCCTGACTTTCCTATCGTGACATAGCACGTCCAAAACAGGGACTCGCTGGAGAAAAGCTTGCTTTGAAAAATGATTAATGATAAGAGCAATTACTCAAAGAGGGAAGTATGATACTCTGTGGGTTATAACCGCACTTTTTAACAGCTTTATGCAGAGGTTTCAGAAGCGTTCCATAATAATGTGACAAATGTTTTGGAAAATTCCTTTGTGCACGGTTATGAATTATTTCTTCTTTTCAGGGTTTTGAATTGTGTGAGAGGAAGTGGGCTTGTGTGCTTTCTTTAAGTTTTGAAAAAGCCATTTGTCCGGAGTGCGACCGTCACCACTTTTTAAAACTAGCAGGCTGCATCGACCCTTATTCTTGAGGAATGTGACAATCAATAAGTCTTTGGCAGACTCACTTTGGAGCGTGCAGTAGTTAAAAAGGTCACAAAGCAAGCACTTTGACTAAAATGATTACCCCATATCCCAGGCATTTAATCATAACCTATCATTGTAGAGTTTGTTTTTTTTCACTTTGAAACCACTCCTAAACATTGTTATTGTTTTTTCCTATATACTATCCTTTATGGACGACATTTCTGAGTGTCACTGTGCTGAGTGAGTTTCATGCATATGGTCAAACCCTCTCAGCACTCTCACACCCCAAAAAAAATATTTTTAAAAAAAAGGAAGGCCAGCCATGCTTCAGCTCTCTATGTGGAAAACAAAACCGATTGTCATGAAATCATAAAAGCTTGGTCCGCGGGTTACGGCATATTATTTTCATAACCTTAACAACAACAAAAAAAGAATCCCTTTTCAAATAAGTTTCCCAAGAATAATTACAGTTCTTAAGCAATGGCATATTAAACTTTCACTTTGAATGTTTGATTTATTGATCTGACCTGGTAGGCTTTCGTTTACTGCCCTGACACTTACAGTACTATGTGTGTCCTCTCAGGCCCGTCCCTGGCTCTCTGTCCTCACTGTTGCACCTACGAAACAGACAGAGACAGCCTCTGCCAGCCTCCATGGCTGGAACGCTGCCAGACCCCACCATGCCTGGCTCCTCTGCTGTGTTGATGCCCGTGAGTACACAATGGAGCACAGAGCGCACACACTCAGTCAATCGTATACACACACACACACACACACACACAAACGGACCACACTAGTTCACTCACATATGGTAGGTTTACACACTGTGTTGTGCAGAGTCATGGCTATGTCCGCGCTCTCACACCATTAAATTGAACTAGCCTAAGTTATCGAGAAATTCGGTTCGTGTAGAACAGAGGAAATCTATACCTGAGTGGGTATATAGATTTGATTGAAATGGTACCAAAAAGAATCTATCTATCTATCTATCTATCTATCTATCTATCTATCTATCTATCTATCTATCTATCTATCTATCTATCTATCTATCTATCTATCTATCTATCTATCTATCTATCTATCTATCTATCTATCTATCTATCTATCTATCTATCTATCTATCTATCTATCTATCTATCTATCTATCTATCTATCTATCTATCTATCTATCTATCTATCTATCTATCTATCTATCTATCTATCTATCTATCTATCTATCTATCTATCTATCTATCTATCTATCTATCTATCTATCTATCTATCTATCTATCTATCTATCTATCTATCTATCTATCTATCTATCTATCTATCTATCTATCTATCTATCTATCTATCTATCTATCTATCTATCTATCTATCTATCTATCTATCTATCTATCTATCTATCTATCTATCTATCTATCTATCTATCTATCTATCTATCTATCTATCTATCTATCTATCTATCTATCTATCTATCTATCTATCTATCTATCTATCTATCTATCTATCTATCTATCTCTCTCTCTATCTCTCTATCTATCTCTCTCTCTATCTCTCTATCTCTCTATCTCTCTATCTCTCTATCTCTCTATCTCTCTATCTCTCTATCTCTCTATCTCTCTATCTCTCTATCTCTCTATCTATCTCTCTCTCTCTCTATCAATGGAGAGTTAGATAGGGAGAGAAAACAAGATAGTTGAGCAGCCGCAGGAGAGAAAAGAGAACAATGGGAACAACAACATCCGTATCAAGAACAGTAAGAGTCCCAGAAATAGTCCCTAACTAAATCGCTAACGTTGCTACGTTAGACAAAATGGAACGTAACGAAAATAAAGTTACACATTATCTTCTTGATTGCCATACAAGCGTACCCCCCCCCCCAAAACAAAAACCTTCAATGCTTATCATGTAACTCTTAAAAGAGAGTAAAAAGTGTACTGACCCTAAAGTGTGACAACACCGAGAAAGGATTACCCAGTGTGACTTTTCGCATTAGCACGAATCACTTTTTCTGAACACCCTCACTACGTCTTCAGTTTGAATTGTTGTACTCTACAAAAATTGTACTGAACAGCCAAAACAGAGACCTCTATTCCACGAGTACCATTTCCAGTTCTGTGGTCATAATCACATATTTCCTCTTTGCTGACATTGATACACCTCCGTAGCCTCATTTTAAAAAGACACACGTGTTCACACACTTACACACGCAGCGATATAAAATATGATCTGCTATACTGATCTACTAAACTGCGGGAACAGCATTTGGTTGGAGTTACACGGTGGCTCATGATTCCATAATCATGATTACTACTTCCACAGCTCATGTCGAACATGGCCCGGTTGTCATCGCTTATCATACCATCTGCAGTCAGGGTTTCATGAAAACAAATGCAAACATATACCAACATTGCCCAACACACTCGTAATACAAGCAGGAGCTAATTTAGTAAAAATGTTTACAATTGTTACTGCCCGAAGACAGCTGAGGTAGTCTGCAGCACGGCCGCAACACTTGGATGGAGAGGGGAAGTTGTGACAGCTGTGAAGGGGAGACCAACTCCATATTTTCTTTCGTTGTCACTTCCTGTATGGCCTAGTGTCCCAATACTTTTATCCATTTGTTGCATGTTCACATTGTAACATAAGACAGCTCATGTTTATGGTACGAGAGAGAAAAAAAGAAGCTCTCATGTTTATTAAATTAAGAGTTAAGCCATTTTTGGGAAGATTGACGGTTCAGGGGTGCAGTTTGGGTGATATTTTTACACAAAACACACTTAGTGCAATTAAGGCTGTGGGTCAGGTTCGAGCCCACCATTCTCTGTAGCTGAAGGGGTGGGGGGTTGGGGGGGGGTATCCTGTATGGTGGGGGGTTGCTTTTCCCCTCGGAGGCCAAAGTTAGCAGCTGTGAAGTTGCAACAGCTCGCGTTTGCACATTTATGCATGCACGCACTCACACAAAGGCACCTTCTTTCCTGTATGCACACTCACTGGTCTCAGCCCTGTTTCTCGCTCAGCTGATTCCCATGCACGACCCGGCTGACCGGCACCACTCAGTGGCAGGTGATTCTCATGTATGCGTTCAGTGGTATCTCTATTTATGAAATTAATTGGTTCTGGAAAAAAATTCTTCACTAGAAAATTTTGGAAGCCCTGATTCGTTCCAAGCCGCCCAAAATTCAGACATAAATGTTTCCCTCATCGTTTTTTTGCCTTCTTCAGTTCATGTTCTCTCTCAGAAGTGGTTTTTGCCTGCCGTTTTGTTAAGAACTGGGCAAAGGACGTTTGCTTTTGTCAGCATCCTTTGAAAATGTCCAAGGCAAACTTCAGCATCGTGAGCGATCGCCCAACTGGTGAACACTTTTTCTGGGTGATTCACGTCTACGTAAAACTATCGGAACACCCGAGGGGCGACTGACGAGTACGTTGCATAGTCACATATCTATCGTCCTACACACAAAGATACATTCGGTAGAAGTCCCTCTTAGCCAATGGGATGTCAGGATGATGCTCGGTAATTGCCAATGACAGAGCAGCTAGAAGTATGTTGCGTTCAGAAAACTCTGAGCTGCGAATAACATCCCACAATGTATTTTTACCTTTCATATCTTGAAATTTCTTTCGTAACAAGAGATGATATTTTCCTGTTGAGATGTTTCGGTACTTGAAAATTTCATCTGAAGAGACGTTCTTAAGTAGAGGTACGGCTAACTCACATCAATGCAATTTCTCAACACATCCTGCAACAAGAACCGCCCAAGGTTTGGTGCGTGACTGCGACAGACACTCGCCACACAACTATCAGTAAACGCGCCCCTTGTTTTACCAGTTTCCTGTGTTAAGTCTCTCCATACATGCTTCCTGTTTTGGGTCAGCTCCTGTTATCGTCACACAAAAGCTGTGCTGAGGATAGCCTGTCATGTGAAATCCCACTTTCGTTGTCTCATCCTTATCTCTCACCTTTTTGTTTTTTTCTTTTTCCGGTCTCGTTTTGGCGAAACATTCCGGATTTATTGACTCACTTTTGCCGTTGTGTTGTCAGATGGAGAGACAAATGTCTATGGGTGCCAACATGATGGCTATGCAAGGTCCCGCCCACAGCAGCCCCTGCTCCTCCGCGCACATTCCCTCCATGCACTCAGAGGCCAAACTGGTGAGTACTGTATATGCATGCATACACATTTATGAGCGCATACACTTAAACGTGTGGCAGCTTTCTTTTCCACTGGGCTCTGCCAAGCACGGCCCCACTCTCTTAGGCCTGTGTGGATTTCATCATTTGGTGTGTAATCAAAGCTGCGTCTCAACCTGCCAGCGCAGCGCTCGGTGCGGGAATAAAAGGCTCTTTATGCAATTGTGGCACAGCTGCCCATTCTCCTGCCTGATGTATATCTTAATGTACAGAACATGTTCTGTGGCTCCTGCAACTTGTTCGCGCTTCTTTCACACAGACAGGCAAACTCGCATGATGTCATATTTCGCTCAGGGGGCAGTTCGGAACGGGACGGAGTTGCCAGTTGCAAAATTCTAAATATTGTAATTGATCTGAATGCAAATGGTATTTCCTAAATTTGTGGCTGGCATGCCCCCAATTAATCAAAACCCACATTATCTATATTCAAATTAACACCTCCCTCCAACGGACACCTACAATTTCCTGTCAGAAAAAAAAATGCTTGTAAGTTATCTCAGTTCATTGTAAGTTATCTCAGTTCATACATCCTATCAACATTTCTAATATTATGGCTTGAGTCATCTTTTTTCAGAGCACAGGTGGCCGGCATCCTAAGGAAATGATTATGATCACCTAGTAATAAGAATTTAGGTCAAGAAATTGTTCTTAACTGACATTTGAACACCACAACATCAGCACTTCCAAAGATGATCAAAAATGATTATTATTAATCGGATCATTAGGATTAATCTATTGTGTTTTTCACATTTTGTTTGTGGTTCCGGAACTTAGCCCCAGAGAGAAAAACATGGGTTCCCTATATCGTTATATAACTGTGGCATTGTTGAATATGATTTCAAACATCTAATAGGCCTCTCCTAAATTGACACCTCCCCAATCTCTAGTTCAGTAAATAAACACCCCCTGACCACGATATAAAAACTGGATTCATCTTGAGCTAGCAGGATCGCCAGCCAAGTAACAATGGGAACTCCTCCAAAGAAAGCACAAATATCCCAACTTGAAAATAACATGAGTAACGGAGAGCATGCTTGGAAATGGCCGCTGATAGCTGACTTTGCTGGAGACGTGGAGTGGATGGAGAGAAGCGAGAGAGAGAGAATGAGCAAGAGAGAGGAGTAGTGGAGGTCATCGGAAGAGTTATTGCTCAGATAGCGAAGCGCAGGAGCATTCCCAGGGCATTTAATTCTCCCTCTTCCTCCTGCTCTCTCAAGATTGATCGTCTTTGTGGTCTTTTGAATCTCCTCAACGGTTCCTATGGTAACATACCGGGGTAACACAATATTAGTGGATTGGGCTTATCTCTCCTCTGGCTGTCATCCAGACACATCTTACTCGTTTTTGTTCTCCTCCTATCTTTGTAATTGAATTGTAAATGCTCCATTGGGCCCTCCATAAACATATGCGGTCACTAAGTGGCTACAGGCCACCACTTCAGTCTGCCATCCAGACGCAAGGCACAAAAAAGAAAAAAAAGAAAATGCATATTACTCCAGATTTTCATCCCTGGTGTCGGAACGTAACTGATAGATTTTTGTGATTACAGCATGTAAGAATTGGGTGCAATTGTGTTATCGAGGGCACAATCTTTAGTATGTGTTTCATAAGCAAAGAAGCAGGCTAAATTCCATAATATCCCCTCCTGGGCCAGGTCGATAAATATGGCTTCGCTATCGGATAACTGGGCCATGATCAGGCCCATGTGTCCCCTGCGACGTTCTCGATCCAGCTCTAATCGCATTACCCCGACCATGTTGACGTTCCGCCAATGGGAAATCTCCACACTGTAACCCCACACCCATGAGGTATGGACCCGGGTGCGCTCTCTCCCACCAAAGTTTACACTATTAGAGCAGGGAAGGGGATTGAGTGGGACTTTGACAGACATGAGGGAAATAGATAGACAGCGAGTTGAAAAGTGAGAGACATTGATATTCCGAGACACCAAACACAGGGAAATTGGTATAATTCTCGTTTGAAAGGACTCAATTTGTGTGCTTGTTTGATATTTTGTGGTAACCGGAGGCCCCAGTTACAGACTTAACCCTCCCCTGTCAGAGAGAGCATGCTGCGGGTCCAGAGCTTGGGGGGCTAATGAAGGCTAATTGATTTTGTGGTGGGCCAGAGCAGCAGGGAGGCCTGTCTCTGGTGTAAATTGTTAATGAGCCAAAGGACTGCTGTGGCCCCTTGGGGACTCGTATCGCGCACTAAGCTCTGTTGTGCTCTACGAGCCAGAAGCTGTATCTCTGTCAGTGTCCATATTTGCTCTCTATCTGCCCCCCCCCCCGAACCCCCTCAGAAAGTGACCTGTGTTGAAGTGCAAAATTGACTTGTAATGTTTTCCGTGTTTGCTTTTAATTCGTCTGGGAGGCCTTGCTGAGATTGAAGTGTTTTATGAGTTTTGCTACAAGTGATTTTTGTGTGGAGCGCCGGGTGCTCGCGGTGCCGGGTGTGGTTGTGTTCTGTTCTGTTGTGGCCTAGGGAACAGAACGGTGCGTGTTGTGGGCGAGAGGTTGTGGGATAGTTGACCTTCGTAGTGTGAAGGAAATAGGGATGAGGCCAAGTTCCACAGCATGCCGGCCAATGCATTACATCACCGTTCAGAGACGGTTCTCCACGGGGCCTCGTGAGCACACACTCGCACATGCACACATGGTCTGATCCGGCTCTGTTTCATCATCTCCGCACAATAACAAACGTGCATGCACCTGGGCAGGCAGGTAAGTGTGCGCTGTGGGAAAATCCACACTTACAGTATGTCCTCTTTTGTTTCTCCTTCGACGGCCTTATCGGGTTTGTTCCAAACAACGTAAGCGAGTGCCACATGAATTACACATGACTCAGCTCATGTCAGTGCATCCATTCCCAAAGTCGTGCATCTTGGCTTTTTTGTGTTCTTTTTCAAACGAGCTCTGTGCTTTTCTCCATCCCGCTTGCCTGCCAATTTCAGACAGCCAAATCTTTTTCATGTTTGAAAAATGTGTTATTTGTTAGCTTCCAATTAAATATTGTTGACATTGTTACTAAGGACAATAAGTGTGTCACCAAGCATCAGGCTAGGCGCTGAGTTTTCAATGAGGTAAACAATACTATATGTTGCTCCACTGCAGCGCTCTTGGCTATGGGGCTGGCACACGACGGGTTCGATGACATAATTCCTGGCATGTTCTAAATGTGCTCCTTTTTACTCTGCGGAGGGAGGGGAAAAAAACCTTCTTCTCTTAAAGAGATATTTCATCTTACACAGGAGAACATATTATCAAAGGGTTTTCACCAGACCAAAGTAGCTTTTTACATTTCGTTTACACAGCCCTTAGTGTTAGGTCCTTAGATTAATAGGCATAAAGGTACAGTTTTACACTCATTTTCAGTACGAGGACATTTGAGAAATGTTCATAAAATGCCAAAATACAGCATGTGTTTATACGTCATCATTAATACATTTTATACACTTGTAATTGTTTTAGTGGGGAATCATTTGCTTTCAGTTGAATAATTGCAATGCTTGGCTGCATTTGTTAGCACCACTGCGCAACACCTCATGCTAAGCTTCCTGATGTAAGGCACAGCACGCGCGCACGCACACGCACAATAGAAGTGTATTTCCAGGTTTTGTAAGCAACATCTGTATGAATGGCAACATTGTCAGGGCGTGATGTCATCGGAGAGGGACGGTGAACTAAGAGCACAGCTGAATCTGCAGGCAGAACCTCAGTGAACGTGTATGCCGTGCTGTACGGTATACATTTGTGTCCGTGTGTGTGTACCACGTGCAGAAAAATGACTCACCCTCATTCCTCTGGCCCTGGTAGTTATTGTCCTTGGAAGTCAAAACACATTTGTGGATTAGCTGGACTACAACAAAGCATTTGCATTATAGTCGATGCAGAGCTCTCTTATCTAAGCAGTTTTGTGCAGTTAACCTCAGGCCAACGTGGAGCCATGACAGAAGACACACGCTAACATGTACTGGCATACCGTTACGGGTGATGAATATGCAATTGTTTCTTTCACCATTGAGGTGAGTGGAGTCAGAGTGATTAGCTGTGAGTTTATCAGTGTTGGACTCAGACCAAGGAGGGGCCAGGAGGTGAAGGGGTCGGGGGGGGGGGGGGCTTCTCACACTGAATCCCACTGTTTTGTATTTTTTCTAAGCCGGAGACATACTGTCTCTTGGAACTTTTACGATGGGGTGCCACTCGTTGAATAGATCTTGCTTATTCACACAATCACCATCGTTTCTTCGGAGCACATCAGAACCGCTGAAGTCATTCAGAATCCGATCCTTGAGAATTTTCTCTATAGAAAAGAATGGAAATCATCCTTTCCAGAATCTGCATCAGAACATAAAACTGCAGTGGCAAAGTTTTAATTGGGGATGTCCCTCAATTAAACTTAACCAGGGTTATAATAGTTTGGGATTTTTTCATTATAGTTCATATTTATTTCATTTAGATTTAGTTTTTTAACCCTTTCATGCATCCTGTAACCTGATAACAAGATAAGCTGTCCACCATAGTAACTGTTGTCCCCAAAAGGGTTAAATTGAGTTAGTTTTAATCTGTCTTCAATGCAGGGATTTTAGTTTTTATACGTTTTATCATTTTTTTAAATGCTTTGTTTTACTTTAGGTTTTATTAATTTTAGTATTAGTTTTAGCTTTTTATTTATGGCGTAATTGTGAAGTGCAAAATATTTTTTTAAAAAGGTCACTAAATTTAGTGTAATAACGTAAACTGCAATTCTGAAACGACTGTTTGACCTTCTTCTTTCTATTCAAACGTACAGCAGTACTAAAATTAATTCATTTAAAAAGATTCCTCAAATGATATTCATTGACAAAGATGAAAACGAAGGACAGGTTCCGCTACAATCATAGCTAATTTTGGTTAGTTTTTCATAAAAGTGAGATGCAGATCAGTTCCTTTTCTTCTTCAAACAATTTGTTTTACTATATTTTTGTTCATGAAAATATTTTTTCAATTTCATTTTTTTTCATTTCCTACAATAACCTTGAACTTCACTCAATAAATTTTTGTTGGTTTTTTTATGAAAGAAAAAAGCGATGGAAACCCCCCACCCATTTGTGTTTTTATTATTATGACAGTAAATTAAAATGACTTGGATTATTCTTCTATTAAATCACACTTTTATCGATACGCCAAGCAACAGAACTTTTCTGGTTGGGCGCTGGAAACGCTCTGAGAGTTTCATTTTACGTGAAAGAGTTGATCTGTTTACTTTTGGTCAGGCATATTTGAAGGTTTTCACTGTTGTAGAATGTTTATGTCTATGCATATTTTTACGGAATATTTTGGCCATTATTTGGCCATATTTAGCATTATTTGGGAGTGGGGGCAACATGTTGCATTTGGAATGTGGTTTAATAGATAATATTTGAGGATCTTTGTATGTGTAGGGGTTGGTGTGTGGATGGGGGTGACTGTCTTGCATCTGTTCTTCTTCGGATAAATCCATGTTGTTTTTGCTGTGCTGATGCGAAGGCAATTTGGTCATGGTCCAGGGCCTGTGAATAGGGCGGGATCTGACACAGCCAAGCCTGGGTAAACCAGCTGCCATCACATCCATGGACTAGTACACTGTCAATGAACCCAATCACCCAAAAGACCCCAGACAACAAACCGTTGATTGAATTGTTCCCTAGACTACACGATCATATCTAATACACTAGAGATGTGATTGGATTAAGATTGTCGGGTCAAAGATTTCACTCGGGTACGTTCTAGTCAATATTGACGAGTTTGGTCAATATTTTGATCTCCTTGGACACCAGGAGATCTCATTTGCTACCACTTTATTTTTCTTTTCTCCAAATTCTCTCCACAGAACCCAGATGAAATTCAATAAAAGCCTCCCTTTTTTGTTCCTTTTGTTATAAAGGACAATAGGGTGTGTCTGTCTCTAACTGGCAAAGAGCTCCATCTGCAGTAAATGAAAATGATCTGTTGATCCACTAAGGCATTCTGTAGTCAGTCTGTATGATTATGATTGTGATTATGATGATATTGATGATGATGATGGTTATGATTGTAGGCTATGTTTTGGTCTCTCCCAGGCACATTTATTATTAGGCCTTCTGTTGAGTTGAGCGGTTGTAACAGTGAGCATAAAATTCTTGTTGAGAGCTCTGCTTTAAATGAGCGGGAACAGAGTGCAGTCAGAACCCCATTCATTAAGTTGACAGGGTGGAGAAGCAGCTAAGAGTATGAGCGCATGCTTTGGATCACGCTCCTCATTGGGTGTGCGTCTCGCTGTCCCCGTCCCATTCGTCCGAGCGTCTGGCCTTGGCAGAACAGCCAGTTTGTACCGTGCCGCAGTCAGAGGTGGGCCCAGCTCTTATGTACTTGGCCCGGGACCTGAGAGAGGAGACAGGGGGCGACCTTTCAGCCGAGTTCTCCCATCAGACTGTCTGCCTCGTTGTTCCCTGAGGAAATCAGTTTAACAGTCCCCAGCTCTTGGCAAGCACAGGGAGAAAAGGGTGTATGAGAGAGAGGGGGGTGGAGGGTTACTGCCTCTCTGGGCGAGAGGGAAATCTAATAAAAGTGAACTAATGGGGGGTGTGGAGTTTAAGGGGACAGAGAGTGGGTTCTTGCAGGCAGGCATTAGAATGGAATTAGATCCTCTTAGCGCTTGGCAAAACTACACAGGCAAGCCGCTGCTTTTAAATTGCAGATGGTGAACTGTGCTGGTTTGAGAGTTTGGGGACCAAATCCCGCACTAAATATTGTCCGAAACGTTATGCCAATGAGGAATGCTGAAACAAATGATACTCCTGGAATCAAATGTGACCCCTGGAAATTGTGCTGGCTGAATGGACCTGCGTCTGTTCTGTGATGCTGGTTGACTCCCAAATTGCACTCAACAAATACTCCATATGAATATAATACTTCAACTAATATAAATTAAAGTGAAAGAATGCATTTAAAAAATCAATCCAAACTACTACCATAAAAAATAATAATTAAATTAATTTAAATGAACCGAAGCAAAATGAACTGCAATGAAAAAAGTCACAACTATTTCAACCCTGCTTATGGGTGACGTGACTTTGGAGTGCTCTGAAATGCAAACCGTCACCAGGCTTATTTGTTTTATCTTGACCTGCAAATGAAAAGTGGCTCATTTCAACCTGCAAATAGTGAATCATTCTTCCAAAAAGAGGCCTAGCGCTTGCTTCAAGCTGTTTATTGCCACTCCCAGTTGAAGTAAACCTGAAACAAAGAGAATTGTGTATTAAAACAAACCACATCACTTAAAAAGGTTCACCCACTGAATGTTTCAGTCATAGGCAAACAAACAGAACTGGTATTAATGTTGCACTAGTTGTAACCTTTTGGTCAATGGATATTTGAACACAAACTTAGCAACAACACATCTTGACCGATGATACTCAAGGGCACATATTCTTTATCATCTTCACAAAAAGGACTACTACCAACGTTCGCCATAAGTTATCGTGTCTTTTCTTGTTGCAAGAAAAGTATTTGGCGAATGTTTGGCAAACATTTTGCAAACATTGAAATGAAACCTGAAACAATTGTTCGCCCCTAATTGGGATCTGGGCTTTACTCTAGCATTGTAGAGGGGCTTTCGTTTCATTTGAAGTTCTGTCATATTTGACCTTTTTGCCCTTAACAGTCCCCTTCTCAGGTGGTATTAAAAAACACACCATGAAAACAGAAAAAACAAAACTTCGTTAGAGGCTCACAGTACTAAAGTCTCACATGATTTCCTGACATCTCTTGAGATGACACATGCTGACACTTTAAACGGCAAATTGATTTTGACTTTTGTGCAATACTTTTCTGGAACAATTAGCTTGGATGTTGAATTTCACCACTTTTGGGCATTTTCACTGTGAAGGTTCGGCTGTGCTTTTATGGCTAACTTCTTCTCGATGATGCAGTTACTTGACCCATGGCTAAATTTTGAGGAGCTGTTGTGCGGCTCCAGAGACCCACTGGTAGCTAAATAATACCCTATTCCCTTGTTATGGCGAATAAAAGTGCTCACCTTGACCTCACTGTGCTTGATTTAGCCCTCCCAGCATAGTCTCTTCCCACAGTCCCTTCTCCTGCACTTCCTCCATCTCAGGTTAATAGATATGAAGTCATTTGTCGAGTGGAAGCCCGGGCGTGATCTTCGAAGCTGCCCAGAACACTCTCAGGACATCACTCAAAGCACCCTTGTGTCAAAGAGGAAGTGGCCATTAATAAATATCGTTAATGGCCCATCACCTGCTCTGCCTGAAACCACATAAAATAGAAAGGTCGAAAAAAGAGAAGGTAGCAAGAGCAGGGGGCGGGGCAAAGGTGTGAGAGTAGGTATACTCAAAAAAGTTTTAACGGCACATATTCTATTTACTGCATTATTGTCCCTCACTTATTTGCAAAAACTGTTGAAAACGGCCTCATGAACACCATCACAAAACGAGATTTTTAGTTTAGTTTAGTTTGCTGTGATTTGACACCCCCTCCAATCCCCCGGTCCCAAACAAAATAGGACAAATTCTGTGCCTTGCACCCGACAGGCTAACACCTGTCCTTATTTAATGACTGTTTTTGGTGTCTGCCATGTACAAATATACAGTACTGTATGTGTGTTATTAGAGTGAAATGTCGTGGCGGCTCAGTTGTGGCAAAATGCAACCATGTGTTAGAAGGCATCAAGAAAGCTGATGAAGGTGTTTTAGAATGGCTTGTCATCACTTTGCTAGCATCCTGTTGATGTGTCACTCTGGTGGTGGGAACAAATATTTCAGGTTTAGGTTTGTTTCCACTTTTGGCTGAGCTGTAGCAGCTGCCCAATTGCTGTACCTGGATCAAGGTACATCAAGTTTCTCATTTTTAACTCTTTGATTGAAAATTGTAGTTTGCACATAATTCGAGTCACATACAGACATAGCAAAAGTATTCAAGCTCTATACTTAAGTAGAGGTGATTTATTCCTTACTAATGAAACTCCTTAAGTAAAAGTAAAAAAAGTGCCAGAATGACTAATTTTAATGACTTTCTTTTTTACATCAAACTCAAAACTTCAAGCTCGAAATAACAACTTCAAAAATGCTTGTAATGTAATTTTAATATGAAAAATGTCAGTGCACAGTGTTGTACTTTATAAAAACATATAGTAATAAAACAGTTGAATAGAATGTAATGAATTGAACAGTTTGTGCCTCACGATTTCGTGCTTCAATGCTCCTTGACATCGTGCTCCTTAAGTGTGCATGCCGTTGCCATCTGGGGGCAGTGTAATACAATCATGAATTATACTGTACCGTAAATTAAAAAGATAAGATACGATACGATAAGATAAGAAAACCTTTATTAGTCTCGCAATGGAGAAATTCCCAATTCACAGCAGCAAAGTTATGAAAGGAAGAAGTAGAACAACAAAATACAGGAGCTGCTGGAAAGGCAGCCACTCTCGCGGCGCCATTTTGAAGTCAAAATAACAAAAATAACACAACACAACACATAGGACACAGACAGTCGTGCAATCGTCACCACTTTTCTGCATAGACTTGACTCTCACACAAGTGATGCAGTAAGCTCTAGTCATAAATATATATTTTTTGTTTGTTTGTTTTGCAGAGCATCCAAAATATATGCCTGTGAGTATAGTTATATTGTCTCTGTACATGTTTTGCTGCACCGTTTCTGTTCAACTAGCACGCGCTTAAAAGGTTACGACGAAACGTGGCAGATATTAACAGTTTCAGAATGGACAGAATTTGGCAGATTGTTTTCCAACATAAGACAATAATGACTTATGAAAACATTTAGTCTCCATTTAGTGTTCAAAACCACAATTTCTGCTTGCAACTCAAGATAAAAACCTTGAATAACTTGCATGCCAAGTAAAGGTATAACAAAAACTAACAAAATTAAAAACCCAAATTGAAATTTTTTTCGTGTGATAAAACTAAATAAAACTCACGTCTTTGCCAATGAAATATGACACATGAGCTTTCGAGAATTATTTTTTTGGTAGTGCTATATATGTCTGTAGGGAAGAAGAAAGGTCAAAACAGCCATTTGAGAATTGTAGTTTATTTCACTTTACTACACAACACGTAGGGTAGTAACCCAAGTAACATATCTAAAATAACAAATTAACCGAAGTACATTGGGAAATTTGTACCTTTCAACTTGCCACTACTCTTCGGTCATTGGTCACACACTTTCTAGGTTACGCTGCTCATCACCTTGTTGTTGGTTGGCTGTTTTAAATTCGTAAAAAACGCATGATCCTTTTAGTTTCAGTTATCATTCAGTTCTTCACCATCACCACTCGTCATCCATGCAACTACATAAATTTGACCTGCATCTGGATTTTGTTTGTTGACTAATTCAATTATGAAACGGCTAGCACGGCACTGCCAGCTGGACTTGTATCAAACGCAACGAGAGACGGGCTCACGCTGTTGTGGGCTGATGGCCTGTTTGGAAGAGGCGTCTAATCTCAGACGACCCCCCCCCCCCCCCACGCTCTTCCACCACATTCTAAAAAGGGTTTTTTGCGAGCGCACAGCCTGCCTTCACCTTCTCATACCCTCTACGGCCTGCTATCATGGCATCAAGTTGCAAGCAGCCCCCCCCCAGCCCCCGCCTCGCCCCCATGCGCATGATAGCCATTTTATGTTTTTCCTTGTGATAACTTGACCTGACTCTGAGACTTGCAGTTGGGTCTGATTGGTTTTCCTCTAAAACAAGAGAGGCGGGGCTCACCTCCCGGGTGCTGAGTGACAAGTTGAAGGGTGAAGTGAATGTGTTGTGTGAGGGCTGTCGCCCTCAGAATTCATCCCGTGATAGGCGGGCGATGTCTCCGTCGACTCCGAGGAACATGATGGATGTCTGTAAGCCTGCTATAATCCATTTTCTGTCTTGGCCGCAAGATCAATTGATTTGACGTTGTTTTGAGTCCTGAACTTGTTATCCCACTATTCCTCTCCATGTGTTACAACAAACTTTTCTCGTTGCATGTGCGTATGGCAGGACAGCTGCAGGCCTGAGGCTGCATGCTGTGTGTTAGCGTGGCCTCTGTGGTATTTTAACCCCGGTGGTCACAACACGGAGGAGTTGTTCCTCCTCCTGTGAGCGTTGACCTGTTCAGGCTGCGGTCAAAGCGGCTACCAACGGCTGAATTTTTGGATCAGATATAGATGGAAGTGGAATAGCAAAAGAGAAACAAAACAAAACAATGTGAGGTCTGTGTGACTATTTCAGGCATGTCTCGTATGGCAAACTGAGACCATACTCACCTAAAACAGACATGACAAGGTCATCATTTCATAATTCCGGTTTCTCTAGAATAGATACTAACATTTATTTGGGGATTGTGGGTATGCAGCTCTAAATCAAGGTCAGAAAAGAATGGACGGTACTCGTGGACTTCTTTTAGTCGTCTGGTAAAAAGCTTACCATTCATGGATGGTGTGAGAGAGGAGAGGGCGAGCTGATGGAGTGCTCCGGTCATGTCTAAGTATTGTGATCCAGACCAGCTGGATGACGTTCCCTGTGGGAATCGTGAATGTAGAGGTTGTTAAAAGATATGGAGCCCTGGACGCTCCATGGACTTACTGACAGCAGCTGGGAGGAAGGGGGAAGGGAATTCCGAAATGAAAAGTGTGGGATCCATGGCAGTAGCCTTGTGTCGAAGTCTTTCCTTCGCTCACTTTTATTTCCAAAACCATAAATCAAACCAAATGTAAATGCATTTATGCAACACATTAGACTAAACAGCTCTGACCTGTTACTTGTGAACACCGCTGACGTGAATGTCATGAATGAGAGGCGGACATTTTATTTTATTTTTTGAGGGGGATGATGTCTACATTTGAACCCTTGTGGCAAACTGGCCATAAGGGTTATAATGTTTGTGGATTATCTTGTCTTCATGCCATGCCCAGAAGAAAAAAAAAAACAACCTCTCGAGGGAAAGGTTAAGCGGGTAAACACAAACAACATAAGAACACCTAAAGAGTGAAGAGAGAAGAACCGCAACGTCTGTCACGGCTAAGTAGTCCACACGCTTAAGGCAACAAGCCTCCTGCTGGGTCAACAGTCTGAGACTCGCACCTTGCCAGAGAGCTCATCTCATAAACACACACACACACACACACACACAAAGAGTAGGAGGTTATTAAGAATATGAAGAGGTAAGATGCAGAATGGCCAATCAGGGAACGTAAAAAGGGGGAATGACAGGACTGAAGGGGAGATAGAGGACAGACTAAGTGCTTTGATTTGTTCCCCAGACATATGGATTTATGGAGCTATTCATCAGTTTATCTACTCAGTGCATGAAGCCATCATAACTGTTAGTATTCAGCAAGATAAAACATATCAGTTCGTATAAGACTTCTATGATTTACTTTTGGGGAACGTGGGGATGGACAAAAGACAAACTCCTTAATGACAATGAGGAAAATTATCAACAAATCACTTGGATATCCATTTATTTTTTTAGGCTGCACAAGTTGGTGTGTATGGATTCTTAAAGATTTTTTTTCAATATTTTAAAATGTCATCGTTGAGTCCAGGCCCAGCTGAACTTCTTGACACGGAACGCTCTGTGAAACTAAAAAAGGAGTAGCTAAAGTGGGCTGCTTCTTGCTGAGAAAAAGAAAGTATTAAAGTAACACGCTTATGTTAATACCACTTAGCTCAGCAAACAAAGACGATAAAAATCATGCAGATCCTGAAATGCTTGCATTACTTGACTAGCCTGTATGCTAACGCTATTTACTTTACTTCAGGCGTACTTACCTTTAGGCAAACACAGGCAATCACCTGAAGCCCCATGATTTCCAGATGCCCTCAAACATCCCCCCGTCCCCGCTAAAAAAAAATAAAAACACATGAAGAACGTTTTCTTTTAGTCTTACTTGTAATACACAAACTTAAAAACATCATGACTGTTTTAAATGCGGCTTTCTTATGCAATGGACTATTCCACCTTCTTGCTGTGCAACTGCAGACTTGATTCAGGAGCAGGGTGGCGAAACGAACTTGTTGATACTATGTCACTTATCCCAATGGGATGGCCAAGAGAAGGAGAGAGGAAAACAAACAGCGTTTTATCAAAACTACCAAAGGTTTCAGTCTTTTTCATTGTGATGTCCAATGTATGGAACCGAAAACAGCAAGGAAGGAGCAGTAGAGAACGAGTTGGGACTGACATGACAAATATAACTTTAAGATATGGTAAACAATATTAAATGTTAATTAATGTTCTTTTCAATTACATTAAAAGCATTGAGATGATTTACTTGCGAGGTAATACTCCTGATGACAAAATAGGACCGTTTTCTTTAATTCACACTTTTTACTTGATGATAAATGTAGAATACAACAGCAATGATGGGTAAATCTTACATGTACATAGATTTAAGTTAAGTTTTGCTTTCTACAGGTTACAACGGGTTCAAACAGGTTAGGAAAATGAAATGTTCAAAAATAAGTTATTCCCATGCCATTGGGCGGTGCAATGATTCTCCAAATGTTTTGAAAACCTGTATCTGACATCATGTTCTTCTTCCTCTGACGATAAAGTTGTATGGGTTAACTCAACAGTGCCCCCTTTGCTTTCAGCCAAGTACTACACTCCATTTTGCATGAATGGTTTCAAGACGCGATTAATTTGCAATCAATTCCACAGTGACCAATTTATGGACAAATTGCTTTTTCTGAGGATTTCTACTGAAAATCTGTTACATCAACTTTGTGGTCCTTCTTTGCACTCAGAGGCTGAAAGCTGCACTTTCACACCACCCTGGCACCCTCGCCAACGGAAACATGAACTCCATGGGTCACATGATGGAGATGATGTCGTCACGGCAAGAGCAAGGCAACCACCATCACATGCACTCTCACTCACACCCGCACCAGCATCTCCAAGCCCCTCCCCACACGTACCAGCACCACGGCCATCACCACCACAGCCAGGGCCATGGCCAGGGCGGCCACCATCACCCGCAGGGACACAATCCACATCACAACTCCCACAATGCCCACCTGCATCCCGGGCACCCACACCAGACCTCGCCACACCCTCAGATGCACTCTGCTTCACAGGTAAGACATTCTCATACTTCAGTTTGGTACAGCCATCTTTTAATGTGCACTACCACCTACCGCATTGGAGTAGTATTGTATCGAGCGCTTAAAGTGCCACATTTTCTCTTGTGCCAGGGTTATAATAATTTTACATTTTCCGTTAAAGTTAGTTTTGATTTCATTTTTGACTTTTTTAATCCAGTTAGTTTTAATTTGTTTGAAATATTTTGTTGTTTTTATCATTTTTGAAACTTCTTCATTTTCGTTTAGTTTTTCTTAGTTTTAGTATTAGTGTTAGTTATTTTATATAGAGAATATTTGTTGAGTGCAAGATAAAAAAGGTCACAATAAGTGTTGTGTAATAAATTTAAGTAAACTACAATTCCAGCCCAGTGGTCCAGTGGTTAGCACGTCGAGCTCACAGTGCAGAGGTCGTGGGTTTGACCCCGGCATGTTCTGTGGGGTTTCTCCGGTTACTCCGGTTTCCTCCCATATTCCAAAAAAATGCATGGCAGGCTGATTGAACACTCAAAATTGTCCCTGGGTGTGATTGGGAGCGCGGATGGTTGGTCATTTTGCGTACTGAATACTGATGATATATTTATATAGCGATACACTTCGTTCCACCCAGCCCTAATAGTAATATTGTGAGCCCAAAATATGTCATATATTAAGATGTGCCAATGCTTATATTCTCATCACATTACATCTCCAAGAACAACATTTTAAATGGTTTTGTTTTACTAGAACAGAATAGAATATGAATTTGTCATGTAATTAATACTGTACATATATTCTGAAAGCACTTTTATCCTTGAAGGCAAATTCCGTTTTCACTCTGCTATGTCGTGTTTACTGCATACATTACCTCACATGAACAACCAAATTCCACACATAGACAAGTGGGATCTACTGTATATATTTTTCACTTCTGTAAACCTTTTTTTTTTAATGTGTAATTGTTGCAACCTTACTGTCATCGAACTGCTTGTCTTATTCTTATCCTTTTAGCATAGCCAGTTGCAGGGAAGAGGTCAGTCAATAAATGTTAATGATTGTGGTTTTGTTCTATGGAAACTTTGCTCCACACCCATTTGCAAAGAGCGAACCGCGGCAAACTTCTGACCACAAATACACGTGCTTGTAGTATGCATGTATGGCTCACGACATAAGATAAGAAAACCTTTATTAGTCTCGCAATGGAGAAATTACCAATTCACAGCAGCAAAGTTATGAAAGGAAGAAGTAGAACAACAAAATATGGGAGCTGCTGGAAAGGCAGCCACTCTCGCGGCGCCATTTTGAAGTCAAAATAACAAAAAAAAACACAACACAACACATAGGACACAGGCAGTCGTGCAATCTTCACCAATTTTCTGCATACACTTTGTTGTCTGAAGCAGTTATAGATGAAAGAGGAGAGGATCAAAGTGTCCTTTCACCAGTGGATCAGAGGTGAAAATGTGCACATGTCTGCTACAAGCTAAGTTTAAGTTAGGTCAGACATTCATCATATCTTGAATTAGGTCACTGCGTCCTTGCAATGTTGGATGATAGACGGTCACAACATCAATTGGTACGAGTCACTGATGCTCCAAATGCTCCATTTATGCATTAAAACAACCTTTTGATGTATGCTTGGCATGCATTAAAGCCACTTGCGCTTTCCATGTTTCTCATCAAGAAATGGTAATGGTCGAAGCTGCAAACAGTTGACCATGCCAAGTATATGTCATGCTCTGTCCGTCCACGCACTTGCGTCTGCCGGTGTTAGTCTGAGTGGAAGTGGGTGGTGGAAAAGTGCCTGACACCTCTCGGTAGGCAGCTCGGTGAATCAGCCCAGTCACACGCTCGTTGAACCAGATGTTGTTTTGAGGGCAGTTGGCACACTTGAAATAGCTTTGGGGGTGTGTATGGACGCTTGTTTGTGTTTGGAGAGCAGCAGGGTGGCTGCTGCAGTCAGGTGTCTGGATGTTTTCCATGTGTGTCACAAAGATCGCGTCTGTGGTTGCAAGTTGGCAGCCGTAAACTGTCTCATTAGAGAGCTGGGTTATGATTAATACACCCCACTTCCCCTCCCCTCCGTGTTTCAGATGTCTCCTGCCACCCAGCATATGCAGCCAACGCAGACACTTCATTCCCCGCCCCCGAGCGGCGGTCGGCGCAGGCGAGTTGTGGACGAAGATCCGGACGAACGCCGGCGGAAGTTTCTGGAACGAAATCGAGCGGCGGCGACGCGATGCAGACAAAAGAGGAAAGTGTGGGTGATGTCGTTAGAGAAGAAAGCAGAAGAACTCACGCAGACCAACATGCAGCTTCAGGTATAAATATGAACCGAAAGCAACATGTGTTATTGCACTTTCAAACTTATTCTTGGAATTTGACATGGAACATTAAAAACCTTGAGTATCCTCATTATGCACGGTCTGTCCATTGACTCTTCTGCAGACTCAATTCATGTGAAATAATGATTCCGTGTATTTATTTTTTTTATTACAGAATGAAGTGACAATGCTAAAGAATGAAGTGACTCAGCTCAAGCAGCTCCTCCTAACACATAAGGACTGCCCCATCACCACTATGCAAAAAGAGTCCCAAGGTTACCTCAGTGAGTCACTCAAACACGAGCACACAAAAACTCACAGCAAACGCACACTTGGCCCGACGGTGTTGATTGACTGCTGTGGAGATGCTTTATTTTGTCAGAAACAAAAAGAAAAAAAATCCCACCTCTGAAACCCGACGTGACAAATACGTCATGAGCAGCACTTTGTTTCCCAGTGTGACATCAGAACCGCTGCCTTCGATAGCGATACGAGACATAATTAGGAGAGCGAGCCTCCCCTGTGTGGTTCCAGCGAGGAAAACCAGGCTCATATCCGTCCTGACTGAATGTTTCTTTTGTAAAGAACCTCCTCCCAGACTGGGCGAGACGTTCATCAATGAGTCTTACGTTGTCCACACATGGCCACTTAAATGTGATCATAATTCAGCTGGCGTGTGTTATCTACTCATGGATTATTTTAGACTGGGGAGGCATTTGTGGTGATTTAATGTTGTTTAAAATCTGTCTTTCTTTGGATAGAGGTGTGTATGTGCAACCTACGTTCTATGGTGACATGTAAAATATGTCCCATAAGAGCATTTGGTCCAGCTCGCGATGGCATTTACACTTGCAAAAAAAGCATTTCTTCCGTCATTGCTTTTCGAGTGGTGGGAAAAATAAAATAAAAATAGAATAGCGAGAAAGTTCCGGTGCCTGGACAATAAAAGTTACAAAATCCATTGGGGACGCATCAGGGAGACAAAACACTGCACTGTCTTTAAAACCGTTTTTAAAAAAGAAGTTTTATTGATTTTTGGAATTGCCCATTCTCTCATAAATTATGCAAAAGTGGTATTTCCGTGGGGTCCCCGGTTTTTGACTGGTTAGCGTGTCTGCCTCACAGTGCAGATGTGCAGGGTTAAATTCCAGCTCGGGCCCTCAATTTTCTAATCCGCTTATCCTCACAAGGGTCGCGGGGGTGTGCTGGAGCCCATCCCAGCTGTCTTCGGACAGTCGGCGGGTAACACCCTGAACCAGTTGCCAGCCAATCGGAGGGCGCACATAAACAAACGACCATCCGCGCTCACAATCACACCTCGGGACAATTTTGAGTGTTCAATCAGCCTGCCATGCATGTTTTTGGAATGTGGGAGGAAACCGGAGTACCCGGAGAAAACCCACGCAGGCCCGGGGGGAACATGCAAACTCCACACAGGAAGGATGGCGCCCGAAATCGACCCCTGTACCCCTGCACCGTGAGGCCGATGTGCAAATCAGTCGTGCCGCCCGAGAAGAAAATATTCTAGTCAAAAACGAAAATCCAAAGAGGGCTCAAAAAAGTCCTCGCGAGTCTTGCATGAGAGTAGAAGAACAAGCTGAGAAAATGTGAGCTTGAGTAGTGAATAGTGGCGAATTGCTGCTTCAAAGCCCCTGTGCACTCAGGTGAGCAGACTAGCTAATGAGGTTTGTGTGGCTTATTGGCAGCGTGCAGTGGAAAGGGAGCAGAAAACAAAACAAAACAAACAAATAAAAACCCAGCACATTTTATAATAAACATCGGAGTTACATTTGACTATTTTATATTATTTTGTGCAGTATTTCGTTAACTTTGCAACAGAGATCTGCCTATTTTTGAGCGGTAGATGATTTTATTTTTTTTAAAGCAAGCAGATTTTTGACGATTTTAAAAGAGTTGTTAATCGGTCGGCCCGTAATCTGAAGGTCATTTACCATCCCCAGCGATGTATTCTCAGGTCCAGATAGCAGTCCGGCAGGAAGTCCATCTCCAACTTGCACGCAGCAGCAGGTCATTCAGCACAACACCATCACCACGTCCACCACGACCGTAGGAGGCAGCAGTGTGCACGGACAAGCCAACAGCCGAACAGACATCAACTCCATCCACTAGGGAAGCAGAAAGACTGTACAGCCCTGGTGGTAAAACCAAGCCTACCACCCCCCCCCCCCCCCCCCCGACCCCCACCTAAAAAAAAAATCAAGAAAAACCTCAAAGGCCTCCAAGGCTGTTCTTTTTACAGTAGCCATGATATGTATTTTTATAGACCCTGTAATGTGTACGTTTGATGGTATGTTGCCTTTTTTTTAATTACATTTGCTTTTGAGTTATGCTGGTAGCATTGGTAATCCCCTCCCCAATTGTATCGGTACAAAATGGACCAAAGCGTTCCTGGAAAAAGAGGGAAGAGACT
This sequence comes from Hippocampus zosterae, assembly GCF_025434085.1. NCBI lineage: Eukaryota > Metazoa > Chordata > Actinopteri > Syngnathiformes > Syngnathidae > Hippocampus > Hippocampus zosterae. The sequence goes on from NC_067455.1 coordinate 11,516,832, forward strand.
GGAGGCTTTCATCTCTTAAAGTTTCTCTTTTTGACCAATGGACTGGGTCATGAGTTAATCGTTTTCTATGTGGGTACCTAACATGTTCTCACAAGTATTTAGTAGGAAACTAGAATGAAACTCATTTTATAGTGGAACCTATAACATAGAAGACAATTCGTTCCAGAATTGACCTCTGGTTTATTTGAATTGGAATTTTACAGTCTTTTTTTTTCTACAAAAGGCTACGAAATCCTCCTGGGCAAAGCTTCGGATGGTTTGTTAAGTACCTTTCGGTCCAGAAGCATTTCGGAAATGACATTCTTTGATTTGCCTGTAGACACCACCACAGTGGATATGAAAACCGTAAATATGTGATCGGATGATCGATTTGCCTCGTGGTGCCTTGGTTTAGAAGTGACGCAACTGCCGATTTTTTCCCGGATAGGAGCTGTCGCTTAGCTGATTTTTTATTTATTTTTTATTTTTTGCTTTTATTTGTAAGCAAAAATTTGAGACACGAGTGTGAGACGGCCACGGCGAACTCCACTCACTTCACAGCATGCAGTAGGATGGCGGATAGTCAGATAAGATAAGATATCCTTTATTCGTCCCACACTGGGGAAATTTACAGCCTCCAGCAGCAAGAATGTATGTAGAAAGAAGAAAGGAGACAGAAAAAAAACAACAAACATCTTTCAATTAAATACAATATGAACACAAATGGATAAATCGCAGTACTATTTACAATTTTCCTTCACATCATTTAATTATTATTATTATTATGATTGTTATTTTTTATTCATCAGCCTGACAGCAGTCGGTAGGAACGAGCGTCGGTATCTCTCCTTCTTGCAGCGCGGGTGTAACAGTTTCTGGCTGAAGGAGCTACCAAGTGCTGTCAGGGCGGGCTGGAGGGGGTGGGACAACACTTCAACAATCAACAAACAGTCAACAATTTTTCCAAAAAATGAGGCGTCAAGCTGTTTCTTGCCACTCGCAGTCGAGGTTTACCGTCAAACTGACCTTAAATAAATATATAAATTATATAATAAAATTATATCTGGTGTATTTAAACCAACCACATAAGAAAGTCTGCTATCTTAATGCAAACACAGCATGCAAAATGCCATAGACAGGCTCACCACTAGCAACACTGTCACCGTCCTAATCCTTCAAGCAACAGAAATTAACACTTACACTAACAGTGCAGCAACACATGTAGACGATGTAACAATTCTCATGGGCGTATATTCTTTATCCTCCGAGAGCAAAAGCTAATAATGCAGCTTTCTCAGTCACTGTCTTTGTGTCTGTTCCTCACTCTTATACTGCCCCCGGTGGCTAGCGTTTGAGTAGATTTATGGCATTTCCGTTAACTTGTAAGTCAAGGCACCACTGCATGCTATTTAACGTTGAGGCGGTCCAGCCATTTTATGTAGAGTATGTCTATATCGGGACAGAATTCTCAATAAACCCCAACGCAAAATACATCGCGATGACACTACAAGACAAAAGCAAAGATAGCAGGATGCATTCTACTATATGTAGAATAGCTGTTATCCCTGAAAGGTGAATGCCATATTTTGGGTGAAATCTATTGTTTCAAATCCACTGCTATCAATAGGCAAACATATCTGTCATTGTGCAGTTGTACTTCTGGATCAAAATCTAAATCTGGATCATGCAACGGTACTAAATAAATCATCTTTATGGGCTGTAGCTTATCATCATTTCCTTCCCTTTAAGACGGTTAACCTCATTCCTGCCAGTCTTAAAGAATCATATAAACATTGTGATGGTAATAGCATTGTGCTCAAGGGATAAGCAATACAGCACTCTGTGGATCATGTCAACAAAAAAACAAAAAAACAATGTCCGCAAACTGTTTTTTAAACACTGTGATCGCAGCGAGGCAGCTTGAGAGTCACAACAATCTTCTCCGGGACCACCCGAAGCTTTAACTCAAGGGTGGGGAAAGGTTTTCCGAACACTTTTTACAAAGTCCTCTTGAGGGACAAAATATGATGCAACGATCAAACTAATCTTTATTATTACAAATAATGAGCACTTTTTCAATTTTTTTTTGTTGTTGAAATATGCTCCTACTCCTCTGAGGTTGTATTCATTCTCTTACACTTGGCATGGAAGGCCGGATGAAATCCGCATATGGAAAATAAAGGGCATGCCCGTGTAAGGGAGCACCTCTGTCGTGCATAACTGGTTTGATTTTGTATTTCTGAAAAAGGAGCAGTTTATGCCAATGATTTCCCAAATGTCCCAATGTACCTCGCTTATTTTCTTCATCTTCACTCATATCTATTTCAGCCTCATGACGCTATTGATAGTTTTTGCCTCTTATTGGCGTTTTGTCATGAATTTCTTCTTTGTGATTCATGACAATATCTTCCTTCATCTTTCTCAGGCCTTTTTCTTGCCTTTAACTCAATGGCGACATACTGTACGTGCCCCCCTTCAGAGGAAACGGGAACTTTTCTTCCACTTTGTGACCAGGAATGTCGACGTGAGCTCTCTTAAAGCACTGTGTTGTACAGTCCGGTCAAGCAGAGCTGTCTATGCACTTTGTCCTCTGCAGCGCCAGAGGGTAGAATAGCCATATGAAACCAAGTCATGCTCAGTGACCCCTTTCCCTTTTTTTTAATACACCAGCGAGAAACATCTTTGGCTTTCTAATCCATTGGGTCTTAATTGAAGGACATTTATTTGCAAAGCAAAATTCCTCTGTTACTATCTCACCTCACGTCTTAACATTTTGCAGTACAGTTTTTTTTCTACATATGCAGTAGGGAAGTTTTTTTTTCCTGAGAGAAGGGCTTTATTTCACCTTTGAATTCCCAATTCTTGATGATCATTCCACCAGTGGTTCTCAAACTGGCCGTGGCCCAGGAGTTGCAGTTTGGGGGTCCGGAAAATAATGAGTGAAAAATTGCAAATTGTCTTTTACGTTTACAAATGTAGAGTTATTGCAAGCATTGTTTTTATTACCAATCCCCCTTTTAACCCTCTCATGCACCCTGTAACCTGTTAACATGGTAAGCTGTCCACTGTAGTATCCGCTGTTCCTGAAAGGGTTAAAATAAGTGTCATAATATTTGAACAAACAGTTCTTACCGGCCTCTGACTTGAGAATTAATTATTGAACAATTTGTTGTGTAGACGTAATATGAGGCAACAGTACATGTGATTTGGGTCCACAGTCATAATGACCCTCTGAAGGAAACCGCACCCACAACGTGACCCCCTGACAAGGTGCAACATTACAGGAATAAATTTGTCGTTGTGAAATTCAATTGTTAAAAATCTTACTTTGTCTTTGTTGAACTTTTGACTTTAATGTCATCGCATTAGGAATTGATCGCATAAAAACTATATTCTTCCCGTCAATATGTCTTTGTTCCTGCAAAGACTATATGAGAGCCACCTTGGAACATTTATTTCCTGTTAGGGGTCCCTGGACAGAAAAAGTTTGAGAATCCCTGGATGAGACCATTCCAAATCAATCCCCTGTATGTTGATGTTTCAGGAAGGAAGATGTCATGATGGGTGGGGAACCTCTTGAATTTTAGTCCTCAGGGCAATACAAAAAACATGCGATACAAGTGTTCGTTTTTTATATATTGCAAGCATTTGTGGACCTTTTTTTAAAAATAAACAATTAAGTTCAATTTTATTTGGAGTTGCATGGTATCAAATCCTGTCACGGGCCAAATGTGGCCACCCCTGCACTCTGATAACATTTGGGAGAAAAAAAGAAGCTATGTGTTGCTTTATATGCAAAAAAAAAAAGTTGAGTCCTTCTCTTGTGTACAAGAATGATTCTTAATACTTGTATAATTTTAAGTGTGAAACTATAAATATTGTACATAAGACTATGGATTTCTATAATCATGTACATGTAATGCAACTACCTTTCTTTTTGAAGGGAATACATGTGTGGCACATGTGTGTAAATAATGTTTGCATACAGCACTTGTTGCCTTTTGTCATACGTCGAGGCTCATTTCAGCGCTTAAATACGTTGTTTATATGTCATGAACTGACCCTGACCCTCGCCTGCATAACTTTGTACATTTTCTGTGTCCCCAATGTCGGCTTGTTTGGGCCATTTGTACAGATGTTCAACATTATTGCTGCAGTTACATTCTGAAAATAAAGCACTTGCTCTGCAACATGCAGCCAAACGACTTGCTTGGGTTGATTTCATAACTGGATGTGGAAAGCGGAAAAGTGCAAGACAAAGTTTGGCGACATAAGTGCTCATTAATAGTCGAAACAATTCAATCTTTTTTTTTTTTAATTGTGGTCTCCTTTCATTAACTTGATTCGTTTTTCTGATGTTACAGTAATTGTGCAAAATTAAAAACAAAGAACGGGCATAAATAGCAATTATGTTTGACTACTTTTCTTGCGTTTTTACATAAAATATATTTCAAATAACACATTTTCAGCCAATGTTCAAAGCAATTTTGTCAAATGCCAATTTCAAACCGTGATGATTCATAATATAGAGGAGGACTGGATCATCTTAGTTGTGAAATGATGAAAAATTATTTGTGGACAATGCCACCTGGTGGCTACTAGTGGCTACTATGGTAACTAAAATGTAGTTTTACAAAAGTATTTGTCAAGACAACACTTGAATCCAATAACCAGCTAATCCTCGACGAAACAGTGTCATGTGGGCCTCATAAAAACACCCAACCAATCTGAAAAGAACCAACGTAAAATAGTTTTCTGTCTGTTTTATGATCCTCCTGTAAGCAAAAATTGGTGGGGCAAGAGTCCTGCATCACGTGGTAACGATCACGTGAAAACGATCACGTGATATTTCCTTTCAGCTGATCACCTGACACGGGAATTACTTTTGCATGCCCGAAGGACTGATTTGTTGAACAAACATGGGGTGAGTTTACTACATTAAAAAATAAATACATAATTTTTTGCATGCTGACATTTGATGTCGGCGGATTTAACGTTTGTGCCGACGAAACATTCGCAGAACGTGGATGGAAACAGTGGGTGTCCTGTTACTACTGTGTGGCGCTCAGGTTCCAGTCCAAACACGCCGATGCTCGTCCTTTTTCTGTCGAAAGTCACTTAATGTCAGCAGCCTCAACGGTGTGGACCCCGGAGTTCCTCTCTTTCTCACTCCTTACCTGGAGAAGGGCGCCATTGACGAAGGTAGATTTGTATTTGTATTTGTATCATGACACAACTCGACAACGCGATATATCCTTCCTATCAAACCTGTATCATTTAGGAAAATAAATATCTAGTCCTGTCACTCAAACTTGTGAAATTTCTCTCAAATTTGAGAATTTTACCTTAAAATGTGTGGAATTTTACGAATGTGGACGTGACTGAAATGTGGAAAACTGTTCCCAAGATCTGCTGATTGGTTTTAACATTTTGAAGTTGTAATAAATAATCTTGACGTTTTGTTTGTTCCAGCAAGGAAATTGAGTGTAGTTGGAGAGCTCCCTGGTCAAAACGTGAAGAGTTATGCTGGCTATCTCACTGTCAACAAGGAATACAACAGTAACCTCTTCTTCTGGTTCTTCCCAGCGCTCAGGGTAATCTCAAATTAGTCCAAACAGCACCATGTTTATGCTGGAATTAGCTGCTTAGCTTTCTCATACTTGTGCATTACTCATTGAGAAACTAAAGGAGACATATGATGCATTTACCCCTCAAATTTAGGTGTGTAATAACATGTCTGCGGCATGCAATGGTCAAGAATTCTATTACAGACTTGTGTTAACAATATAGTTTTCCATTGTTTATCGCAGAGGTTGCGTTCAAAAAATAAACTGCGATAAGTGTTTTTTTTTTTTAGTTTACCATTCTGATACTACATTCCTTTAAGTCTGTAAAACCTCGCCATTAACATTTTCTCACATTTCTCTCTTGCTTAAACACTCAAAGTTCAAACCTATGCAATAAAAAATAAGTGCACAATATTGTTATTCTGATTGTTGTTGTCATTTCCAAAACAAACCTGTTTTAACCCTTTTGTTATGTTGTGGGCCTATTGACCCACTTATAGAATCTGTGGAAGAAAAAAAGGTTTACATTTAGTATGCCGGCCTCTGTTTTTTTTTCTTCATTTTTGTTTTTATGCAATAAATAAATACATAAATAAAGATTGGGCGAATCCACAAAAGATGAACCACACGTGCCATTGTGAAAATGGCACGAAAGTGTGCACAAAGTGGGGGGTGAAATCCTGTTAAACAAAATAAAAAACAAAAACAAAAAAAACAAGATGCTGCTGAAATCCCACGTCATTATTTTGTGTGACTCTTACAGCCGTCCCCTGCTGGAAATGCCCCTGTCCTGTTGTGGCTGCAAGGGGGCCCCGGAGGGACATCCATGTTCGGCCTCTTTGTGGAACACGGACCCTATGTGGTTTATAAGAACATGACGGGTAAGAAAAAGACTCCCGTGCTGATGACGTTGACATGTTTGATTGAAAACCTCCAAACTCAGACAAATCATATTTAAATATTTGTTTTCAAGTGCGAGTAACATTTAAATATTGCTTTTTTACACACTATAAATACACTATTGTCATATAGTAGCGTGGCCAAGACCAGGCTTTGCCAGATACTCGTATTGTAAAGTAACACAAATAGCTTGTGTACTATTTGCTTCAAAATTCAATATCATCTTGCGCTAATCTAAAGCAGTGAAACTAAAGTCAGCACAACTCCAAATGTAAACAGTTTGTAATGTCATAGCTGCAGTATCAATACACAAGCTGCCATCAGTGTTACATTGTCGAATATTACAAGCGCACTTGACAAGCTTGTTCAGTGGTCTGACAGTGAGCAGCACATGATTTTCAGCATCAGGATTTCACTATGTGGAATTGCCCGAGTTAAATCTCGGACAGGCACGTGCTGATAACTAGATAAGAAATCGATTTTAGAATTCATTAGAATGAAAATCCAATCAATTTGAAAGCAGAACATCAACTTGAATAGAATCCGATTGAAAATGGAAAGTGGAAAAAAAACGTTTGCTTCTTTTTTGGACCAACCGCAGTGCACGCACGCAAGTGTATTTTAAATTAAATTAACAATGTTTGTGTCTTTGCAGTGGACCTGAGGGATTACGCCTGGACCTTGAAATATTCTGTGTTATACATTGACAATCCAGTAAGTATTGTGTTTACATCATTGCGCTTTAAAGAATATTCCTAATAGCCTCTTGTTTGTTTTGTGTGCCAGGTCGGAACAGGTTTCAGCTTTACTGACGACGACCGCGGTTATGCTCAGAATCAGGATGATGTTGGCAGAGATCTGTACAGGTGCAACACTTCCTTCCATTTCTTGCGTCACTTTAGTACGCTTGCAACTGAAACGTTTCTTATTCTCTTGGTTTCCAAGTGCTTTGGTCCAGTTCTTCCAGCTCTTTCCCGAATACCAGTCCAATGACTTCTTTGCCACTGGAGAGGCAAGTCTTTGCCATTTCCTTCGGAAACAAAACATATGGCTGGAGGTCTTAGATGCGATTGTTTGGGCACACTAGCATGTATAGTGGAGTTGTGAGAGTTAGATCTCCTTCCTATAATAATAATCATAAAATGATTAAAAAAAATACATGATAACATTTTGAAATTGTATAGATGAGTTTCAACGTTGGCAAACATTGCCCCAAGATGCGTGCGCATCTTAATGACGTCACTGGCGTGTACAAAGACGAGCGTTCTTAATTGCCTCCTCGTTTCTCAGTGCATGTGTAAGCCAGTGTGGTGGTTGCTGTTGCCATTTTCGAACAAAGCACCAGAGATCGCTCTGGCATGCTGAGGTTGGCTTCGACTCTTGCGGAAGGCTTGTTTTCGTTGCAATGAACGTCATTGCGAGGCAAGGGTGGAGAAAAAGATTTCGCATTACGCAACAGGGGTGATTTTCATTGTGGGGGGGAAGTAGACGAGAGGGAACGTCTTAATGCATGAAGATTTTTTTCACACTAGGGGGTATTTTCAAACATGTAGGTTTCATTGTAGAGAAGTTTCAGTGTTTTACGACTCACAAGCGTGTGTTTTCTGCCTCCAAGATGCACGCGCAGCCAGACTTAATGTATGCATATGTCACATGAAACTGATCTATTGGCCAAAAAAAGACGTTCCCCAAAATAAATAGTTCTCTCATCCAGTTAGAGTTCAAATTAACTCCTAACATTAAGTTAAATGATATCTAGGAGAGGTAGATGAGCGTAAAGCTCCCAGTAGATTTCTACCCCACCCCGCTACACTTTAGAGAGAAAAGGCCTCAAGCCATTGTGACTAAATGGACTAGTTTTATTGTTGGATTAACATGCACCTCCGCAATGTCTGTCAATAAACAATAAAAGCCATCACGTGTTCTCCGTGTGACTCCGCAGTCTTATGCAGGGAAGTACGTTCCTGCCATCTCTTATTACATCCATAAAAACAACCCCACTGCCAAGGTCAAAATCAACTTCAAGGGCATGGCCATCGGCGACGGCCTGTGTGACCCCGAAATGGTCGGTATCCGCCGACACGAGTGTCACACGTCATTCGCGGGAAATAATGAAACATTCTCACATCTCCCAGATGCTGGGTGGCTACGGTGAGTTTTTGTACCAAACAGGCATGATCGATGAAGTTCAGAAACAGTTTGTCAACAAGCAGACCGACCTGGGCGTGGCGCTCATCCAGCAGCGGAAGTGGGTGGAGGCGTTTAAGGTACACTACAATTTCATTTTCAACATTATCACTGAGCGATGTAGACATATTTCATTAGTTAAACCGGCACATGCAATGAAAGTCTAAATAATATTTTGAGGTTTGCATGTAGAATATGGATGATCCAAATATCATGTTTTTGCAGAAGTTCAATTTCAAAAGTGAATTATACATGGATTCAGTACACATTGAAATATTTCATGATGACATTTTTTTTCATTATTTTGTTTACTACTTGAAAAAAAAAAAATTTCAAAAAAATGTGATGCCTGTATTACAAAATACAGTTACTTTTGAGAATATATTTCAGGTAGGATATGTCATTCTGGAACATATTCCAGAATTTGTATGAGCACCAACTTTTGAATGGAACTATTGAAATGAAGTTTTCCACAATATGCTAATGAATTGTGCTCTATCTGTATTCCTCTTTCTGTCCTGTCAGGTTTTCGACAGCTTGCTGAATGGCGACTTGACAGAGTACCCTTCCTTCTTCCAGAATGCAACAGGCTGCACCAACTACTACAACTACATGTTATGTCGGGTACTCAGAAATACTACCTTAAAACTCCGTTTACGCTTGTCACATTTAGGGCTGAATGCAATTGTGTGAGGTATCCACGTTTACACTCGACGCAAAACAAGAGATGTAGTCATTTCCAATTGTCGAAAGAGTAACAAAAGTTAACTTTATAAAGGTAGATTTTTATTTTTAGATACACCTCAGTCGTTCCTAATGAAGCATCCCCCGTATTTCCATCTACATGTTTTACATCAGGAACCCGAAGACCAGGAATACTTTTCCATGTTTGTGACGCTCCCAGAGGTGCGGCGCGCCATCCACGTGGGCAACTTGGAATTCCACGATGGCTCGCAGGTGGAGAAGCACCTGATGCAGGACGTGATGAAGAGCATCAAGCCCTGGCTGGGTGTGCTCATGGACCACTACAAAGTGAGGATTTGAAACGGAATAATCATTTCGGACATAGAATGGTGTAGCTAGAAATGTGTGCTTAGGAGCAAGCATGTCATAGTTACAAAAAAAATAAATAAACAACATTTGACAGATATTTTCGCTCATGAAATTAAATAGAAACAAAGATGCTTTTAAAACAATAAAAAGAAATTATATTTTAAGTTGACAAAACAAAATAAAATGAACTATAATTAGAGCAAAAATGTGCTTTGTTTTCAACGTATGCAGGTAATACATGAGTCTTGGAGGTTGATTTTTAAATGTGATTTAAAACGTTATTTATTTCGGTATTCCCGCACAATCATTAGCCGTTTGAAAACCCATTTGGTCCTTTTAATGTTTGTTGTGTAGAAGTGTCAGCCAATGAAAAAAAGCTCCATCAGATGATTCTGGTCCAGGGCGACAGCAGTGCTTGTGGCTGAAATTCCAAAATTTAAAAAGTAAAAGTCAAAACAAAATTAAATTGAACATACTAAAGCAATTAACCCTGCTCAAGAGCCACATTTGTTTTTTGGAAATGGACAAATGGGCCGAGTCACTCATGAATGAGTAATTTAAGAACCTAGCATGGCCTATTTGGCCTAAGAGACTCACCCTGTCCTCCTCACACGCAGGTGTTGATCTACAGCGGTCAGTTGGACGTGATCGTGGCGGCTCCTTTGACCGAGCGGTTCTTGCCCACCGTCAACTGGACCGGAGTGGCCGACTACAAGACGGCGCCGCGCTTTCCCTGGAAGCTTCAGCCCGACGACACGGAGGTGGCCGGTTACGTCAGACAAGTGGGAGAGTTCTACCAGGTGAGCTCTTGACCCACTCCCACTAGTGTACTACTAGTGTCAAATGTGACTTCTTATCATGCAGGTCATTATCAGAGGAGGTGGACATATTTTGCCTTATGACCAGCCAGCAAGGTCTTTTGATATGATTGACCGGTTTCTGTCGACACGAGGCTGGATATGAAGCATTCACCCGATCGAACTGCATAGTTGTGCGTATGCAAATCAGGTTCTTATTCAAATTGCTGCACATCACAACATTGCATTTGAACACGGCATTCTGTTTTTACGCTCTCATTGGCCAATCTTGCCGTCTTCAATGGAATTGGACACTCTCAATGTTTTTATGAAATCTTATTGATTATTTTAAATGAAGTTGTTCAAAATGCCTTTTGACTTTTTTTTAATCATTGATAGTCCGTTGGTGATTTTAAAGAGGTATAAGGTATATGTATATATATATATATATATATATATATATATATATATATATATATATATATATGCAGTATAACAGTAGTAAATGTAATGTTTTTTTCATTACCTCCAAAAACGGAATGTTTTTAACTTGAATTGCCATGAAATAAAAGACACTTTAAAAAAACCAAGTCTCTCATAAGTATGATGTAATATCTCGGCAAGGTTTTGCATATAATCTGACAAGCTGTTAAAGTAAATATACACTTGCGATCAGTGGTCACCAACATGGTGCCCGCGGGCACCAGGTAGCCCGTGAAGACCACTTGAGTAGCCCGCCAGTGCCTGGACATTGTGATTTGCTAGTAGAAATTATGATTTAAAAATGCAAACATTGGCAGTACTGTGAGACATTTCGAAACACGATCAAAGTCTGACAATTTAAATCATCAAGTATTAAAAATAACACATCCTCATATTATTGAAGGTATTTTGGACAAATATGTTATTTCAGACGTGTATCAATTTGGTAGCCCTTCACACAATCGGTACACATGAAGTTGCTCTCACCCTCAAAAATGTTGGTGACACCTGCTTGCGATACTCAGCATTTTATCTATCGTGTATAGTTGTTCGGCCCGACGGACAACAAAATACCATACATTTAGTTATTTTATATATATATACAGTATATATAGTTATTTTATGTATATTTTTTTTCCTTTGGGCCAATAAGTTCAAAGTCGGTACAGTACTGAATTGACGCCAGTGACGTCATTATGCCTCGACGAGATGCGAAAGTAGACACACCAGATGGCGCTCTTGCTCCAAAGACGAATTCGAACTCAATATGACATCACGTTTGAAAGCAATGTACTTACAATGTGCCTTAATTAAAAAAAATTACGCCCGTGCTTAGAATCGGTTTGTGGTTTTCCTTTTTTCAAATCGAGTCAAACCTGGTTGCTACGTTTTGGTTCCATGTGCACCGAGTCCAACTTTCACTTTAAGAAGGCGCGTCTGGGCTTCTACGGCGGAGTGTGTTAAATACCGCGAGCCTCCTGGAGGCACATGGAGGCAGGCTACCGTACGTTGGCATCCACAACCTGTGGACATGTTTGCTTCATTCGGTGGACCTTCCCGTGTGGTGTCTCGAGCCTCGTTTAAAAAAATCACATGCATTTTCGTTTCTTGCTCCAGTTTGACGGTCCTCGGTGACCTGGCGCATTGAGAGGATTGGATCTGCTTATTCATAGAAAAATAGAAAGACTCGGGACCGACCGCGGACCGTGAGTGTCATGGAGGCACCTCCGGGTTGGATCTGCTGCTGCCAGGAGCGCACCTTGGATGAGCGGCAGTAAAGAAGAGGAGGGACGGGATGGCAGCCTCCAGTAATTCCAGCCTCTCCGGTTCATCCGTGTCATCTGGTAAGAGTTGAAATCCACCGTCTCACATTATAATTAATGCGTGGATAAACTTGGCTGGTCGCATATGAAATGTTACAGTAGTCCGTTGTTTTTATTCTTGCAAACGAAAAGCACCCACTGTCTTATTTTTGCGTATGAATTGGGATTTCAGTACGCCATCATCAATCACATCCACAGTTTCCTACTTGCCGTTCCACTTGGTGGTGGGCTGCAAGGAAGGATCATGTTTGGCACGTGTAGTCCACTTTCCACGCATGCGGCGCCAAGTTTGGAAGTTCTGTGGGGTTGTCAAAACCCAAAATATGTCACAATGCAGTGACACAGGGCTTCTTATATAATGTAGTATTTGAATTCATCGAGGCTTAGTTTGGCAGCAAAATGTTTTTCACTTTTTCTATCTATAAGAATTCAAGAAAGGTATTGATAATGGGATTTAGCCCCAACTCTTCTCTTACGGTACAATATCTTATTTTAATTCATTTCTTTCTTTTTATTTGGCATGCTAACTGCAAAAGTCGTCGTCAGTCTTTCCTATTGCAGTTACCTGAATGTCATAATGTACTGTACAGTTTTACTCTGAATGTGTGTGCGCATTCACTTTGACCAAGGTTCCTCAGTAGGGGATCCCTGCACCCTTGTGGTTCATCTCAGATTTTTTCCCAATTTTTCTTCTCTCTCTCTCTCTCTCTCTGTCTCTCTCTCTCTCTCTCTCTCTCTCTCTCTCTCTCTCTCTCTATATATATATATATATATATATATATATTATTCATTCATTCATCTTCCTAACCGCTTGATCCTCACTAGGGTTGCGGGGGGTGCTGGAGCCTATCCCAGCTGTCTCCGGGCAGTAGGCGGGGGACACCCTGAATCGGTTGCCAACCAATCGCAGGGCACACAGAGACGAACAACCATCCACGCTCACACTCACACCTAGGGACAATTTAGAGTGTTCAATAAGCCTGCCATGCATATTTTTGGAATGTGGGAGGAAACCGGAGCACCCGGAGAAAACCCACGCAGGCCCGGGGAGAACATGCAAACTCCACACAGGAAGGCCGGAGCTGGAATCGAACCCGGTACCTCTGCACTGTGAAGAGCCGACGTGCTAACCACTGGACTACCGGGCCGCCATATATATATATAATTATTTTTTTTTGCCATTTCCCCCACATTTTCAGTGCGAAATGTGTATGATTGTTTTTTTGGAATGATTTTTAGTGGGGTTGGGGTTTCCCCCAATGCATTTCAATGAGCACCAACTATGCAGGGATTTTCACTATTCGTCGGCTGGCCCGTTTCCTATCCCCTGCAAACAGCGAAGCTCCACTGTATATTGAAACAACAGTTTTGGCCCAGGCAGAGTCACTTTTTCCTGAAGTGCTGCCCAGTGAGAGGGACAATCAGTCATAGCGTGTTGACAAAGCCTGAGGTATAACCACATGTTTCGCACAGCATTATTTTATTTTATGTGTGGGCCTCAGAAAGCAGCCGCTTCTATACACGGTACGCCTTGACTGTTGCCTTGCTTGCTTGAAGAGGAAACACTTTTCTTTTCGATGGCATTGGGAGGGCTGTCATTACTACTCGGCGTAATTATCAGAGGTTACTAGCTGCACCGCCGCCAGGGATGGAGTGGTTGTCACAAGGGTATGATTATTTTCAAGTAGAGCTTTTTGGCAGGCAGCCTCAACATTTGAATAATCTCCACCACGCGGCAAACTGAATCCTGGCTGTTGCTGTTTGCTGACCCAAATCAGGCCGTCTGTTTTCTGGCTTCAAAGGAAGTGTTTTTTCCGCTCACTCTAGCTTCGCCAGCACGTTGTGAGTACGGATAAATAAAATGCTATACCTTGTCTATAGGAGAACAATACAGTGCGAGGCAATATGAACGCAATACATACAGCCTTAGCTGAGCTGTCGTTACCTTTTTATTAAAGGTGAAAAATTCCAAATGTCAAGAACACATTGCTGGCATTGTTGTACCATTGTTGGTACAAGCAAGAGCATTTACACCAGGAACAATGCTCCATTTCCCATATGGATTTCAAGAGAGAAATTACAGTATAAGACAGCAAAACAAAACACAAGTATACCTTAAGCTTCAGGATGTGAATGACAGCATAGTTTAAGTAGATGGAATGAAAGCTACGTGTCTCTGCTCCACACCACCCAGCACATGTTTCTGCTAACGACTACCGTTCACCTCAAAAGTCTTTCCACTACTTACATTTGTCCTCCTTTCCAGCGAGGATCGTGTGAAACAAAATTTGTAGATGACAAGTACAGTGATTTGGCGATGGTGTTTTACAGCATCACAGAGGCTATCGAAATGTGGCTGCTCCACTGAGGCACATTGTACCTGCTGGCTCTAATCTACACCAAGGCACGTTGCATCATTTTTTTTTTTTTTTTTGGACTGGGGTCATGAGACACAGATGGTCTGCCTACTGCTGACACACACACACACACACACACTCGGAGGGATAGCAACAATACCCTAGTTCTTCTCTTTCCTCTTGGGTGGTTCTGTAAACCTCTTCTCCAGCTTGGTAACAGTCACATGAATTTACGAGCTTACAGTGTGATGTGAGCTGTGCAAGAACACAGCGTCCATGAGGGAAACGATAACACCGTACCTTGCAGTATGACTGGACACATTCCTTTCATTGCATGGCTAATAACAAACATTATATGACCTCGTAGCCCCATTTTGAACACTGACATGTGAGAAAATATTTTATTAATTTTTTGTATGCCCAGCTTTAAAGGCTAGGCAATTCAGCAATAAATGATTTGTTGACCTCCTGGAGTAAATACCCTGGATATGTTTGAAGTGATGTCCAGCATCAGACCAAGTATACGGAAATGTTAAATGACTTATTTATATGATCAGTTGTTGCGCAACAATCGTTCCTAGATAATGTTTTTTTTGGGGTTAGAATAGGAAATAATTAATATTGCCCCTCGCTTCGGCCACTTCCCATCACGATGATTAAGATGAAGGTTAGCATTCGAAATCTTCAGTTTCATTAAAACACAAGCACGAAGGACACAACCTTCCTCCAAGGCCAATATGAAAAAGGCAATGTTTTATCAGCTATGCAATGCAAATAGTTCTTTTTTTTATTTCTTGGCCAATGCCATGGCCTCTACTATGGTTTGTTTGTGACTTGGCCGTGACACTGCTAACTGATTGAGAGGCCAAAAGGCATTGATTCAATGCCTAACCAATGGTGATGGTTGATTTACTTTCTGAAATACAGTAAAAATGCAACTGTGCAACGTTTTGTCACATACCACTGACATCATGCTGACTTCATCAACGACTCAATTACAATACGTTCAGAATTTCACATGTTCTAGGAGCTTGAGTCTTTCCAAACGGCCAACAGCCTCTAAAATATCTTTACTCTCTCCACTTTTCTCACCAATTTCTTTGTGGCAATCCTTTTCCTCCGTGACAATTGCCACTTGGTTTTATGGTTCAATGAAAAGTATAATACAGTACAGTCAATTGTATGTGGAGCCTCAAAACCTGATAGGGCATTGCTGTTTTTCTACTGGACCGCATCGGTAAATGTGCTGTAATCAATTGCTTGGTGTGCGGGTGTGTGCCTCAGACAGTATTTTTTTTTCCCCCACAATGGCCCAGTACATTTGCATTAAATCGCATTGTAAGTCTTAGGAGACACCCTGAACAACCATTCGTGCCAACAATCACACCTCGGAACAATTTAGAGTGTTCCATCAACCTGCCGTGCATGTTTTTGGAATCTGAGAGGAAACCGGAGTACCCGGTGAAAACCCACGTAGGTATGGGGAGAACATTCAAACTCCACACTAGGAGACCAGAGCCCGGAATCGGAGCCTGCACCTCTGCACTGTGAGGTGGACATGCAAACCAGTTGACCACCGTGCTGCTTAAATATTTCACTCCTTAATGTAAACATTGTACTTTTTTTTAAATCGACCCACTCAAATATAGTTTCCACAATTTTATTTAGTTATTTATTCATTTTTTTGGGGGGGCGGACTTGTGTATCACATACCATAGCTGCCCTTAAAATGTGTGTATAGCCACAGGTCACAACAACGCATGCTGTATGAGGCAGTTGGTCTTCATTCATCAAATATGCTCTTTGACACACGAGTGAACCTAATTATTGTTTTAATGAGTGCCTTTGACCGGTGAAGAACTCTAGGGGATGCGTCTAATTACTTTCTCTTTGAGGGGGGGTGGGGTGGGGGAAGGCCTCCAGCTGTGTCGTCCTGCTTTCTCCCACATCATCAGGCAGTTAGTCTGAAACTCTGTTTGATGTTTTGCGGATATTTGCATCATCTGTGCATGTTTACGCGTATTTACTTGAGTGTGCATCTCCATGTGTGTCAATTCGTGTGTGTGTAGCGGAATGTTGGTGTGATGCCACGCTGCAGAATGAGAAGAAACCGGGTTGGTGGGTTTGAAGAATTCCATTAGAAGAGAGTGTTTGGAATGCAACTAGATTCCGTAAAAAATTTTTTGAACAAGCTGCAGTGAAATAAATCTTTCGGGCTGCAAGTGCTATGCCCAGCGACGCAGGATCAATGATAGAGCGATGTCCTCTGCAACATATCTGCAAACACAATGTAATGGTGATTCATTTGTGTTCGTTGTTATCGTTATTTATTTATCTTTCAGATCGGTGGTGAGCCAACTACCAAGGCCCGCCTTGCAGTTTACAAAAATAAACAAGAAAATTACTCACAAGCGGCCCAGTGGGTTCAATCCCAGCTCCGGCCTCCCTGTGTGGAGTTTGCATATTCTTCCTGGGCCTGTGTCGGTTTTCTCCGGGTGCTCCGATTTCCTCCCACATTCCAAAAACATGCATTGCTGGCTGATTGAACACTCCAAATTGTCCCTAGGTGTGAGTGTGAGTGTGAGTGTGGATGGTTGTTCGTCTCTGTGTGCCCTACGATTGGTTGGCAACCGGTTCAGGGTGTCCCCCGCCTACTGCCTGAAGACGGCTGGGATGGGCTCCAGCACCCCTTATGACCCTTGTGAAGATAAAGCAGATCGGAAAATGAATGAATGAAGGAATAACTCACAAATTGTCATCATAAACGTCGATTCATGTTTTTTGTTTGTTTGTTTTTTTACATGCATTTATTTTGGCCTTTCTAAAAACTGAACTGGCCCCTGTTCAAAATAGTAACTCTTGAAAAGAAGGACCAGCATTCTTTCAAGCTGAGTTTTTAGTCACGGGCCCTAATGTTGTCGTCAAGCAGTGGAAGAGCAAACAGCACGAGAAAGTAAAGAGTAATGGGGAAAAAGAATGTACACCGCGTTAAATAAGACACAGAGGGAGTTGGCGACGCGGTTCGAGGTCGATGATAATATTTTACAGCCTGTTCCACAGTAGCCACATCCGACAAGTGCTTACTGGTTGACATTATATTAATCCCCTCGAGCGCTCAGGTGTGTTTCATTTCACCGCCTCAGGCCCGAAGGGTGTGGAGGGTAAAAGAATGCGCACATTCTGGATTGATATGAGTCATTATCTATATGCGCGTAGCCAATCCTCCAGCGGCTCAATGATATTACTTTCAAATGCTCTGTGTGGTTTTGTCAACAAGGGTGTGTTCAAAATTAAAGAGTTGCTTCATGCAATAAGTTGCTGACAATTAAGTGCAGTTGTTGCTTTTCCCGTAGCTGCTGCATGCAATGATGTAGGTAGCTGTTGGGGTTTTTTTCACTTGTATCATTCCTGGTGCGTGGAGGAATCACTGCCCAAGAATAGTTCGCCGTATTTAACTTTTTAGTTCTATGTATTTGTATTTAGTCTTTAAAAAATATTTTGGGTTTTAAGTTTTGTCAAGTTGTTGTTTAATATATTTTGGTATAATTTTGTTTCACGTTTGGAATTAAATCATTAAATTTATTTATTTATTTGTTTGTTTATTACGATATTTGAGTGCAGTGTGAAAGTTCAAACCGTTTAGAATATTACAGTGGCTCGCAATAATATTAAACATGCTTTTCAGGAATGAAACTTCCTTTGTTTTTTGATGAACACTTTGGATGACTACGTTACTGTATTTTAATGTTGGTCAAGAAAGATGGCGACATAGGATAGCTAAGTAACTCTTAAGGTGGTACTTGGTATAAAACAAAAGAAGTGATCATTTATCTCAGATGTTCGCAGGACTTTGTTCCGATAACATTGAATGCTCTCATATGAGCATCATAAGTTCTGTACCCTGCGGGCCGGTGCCATTGAAATGGTGTTCAACAAAGCCAGCGGATGTGTATCGATTGTCCTTGATGCAGAAAATGCTAATGAGAATTGTATTCACACCATTGAGAGCGGCACAGTGACCTGCTTCGCATTTTGTGTTTGTTTGTTTTTTGACAGACCCTGAGGATTACCAACCACCAATATGGAAGTCCTACTGTGAGTTTAACGATTAATAATGAATTTGCCCTGCGTGCGGAAAGTGTATTTGTCATTTGTAAACCATCCGCATGCTCTTCCAATATGGGTGTAACTAAACCGTGATGTAAATCTCATACATTTTTAGTAGTAAGGGTTATACGTGTTTACTAAAACACAGCCATGTGGAACGCAGCCAAATCTTCTCATTTTCAGAATGAATGAAAAATATGCATTTCAAATGAGGCTTTCTTAGCGCTGACCAACATAAACGCAAGTACGGCACATCACCCACACAGCACATGCCAAAGCTTAGCGTGAGTAAAACAGGTTACCCTCGCTGGAGAAAATACGATTTTCTCTCTGTGAAGAGGCTCTGAACATTCTCATAACGCCCACTTCAGCATCCAGCGTTTTCGCCTTGTGGCAGGAAATGGATCCACTCTTCCCATATTTGATGTGACTCCAATCATTTCAATTGGGGGAGCAACATGAGTGCAAATGGAAACTGTGACACATCGTCGCAATTTCTTTTTGCATTTGTTTTCCATATATTAAATGACTGCATAGTTTTCTAATGATTCTATCTAATCCCGCTGTGGTCCCATCGGCATTTACTGTGTCAAAGGGATGGAATGATATCCACATCTGAATCCAGTTTGACATGAAAAAGCAAAAAAATAAACATGAAAATGCACACTGTGAGGACGCTTCTTCACCTTCCAGCTGAATCTGCTGTAATAAAACAGGGGGGGGGGGGCCTCAGCCTCACAGAGAGACTTATTTGCCGCTGGACAGAGTCTTTAGGTACATGTTAAACATCGCGATATCGAATAATCAACACTCATAACGCATATCGGGCGTTCTTTTACAATTTCGTGCAGCCCAATTGTCATATATCATATTGAGCTCAACCTAATTTCGTCGCCAAATAAATACCTGCAAAGTACAACCGCTGTGTCAAAACAGCTTAGTTAATGGTACTGTATTTTCCGCACTAAAAGGCACACCTAAAAGCCTTCCATTTTCTGAAAAGCTCACAGCGCGCCTTAAAATCCAATGTGCCTTGT
Source organism: Hippocampus zosterae (assembly GCF_025434085.1). Taxonomy (NCBI): domain Eukaryota; kingdom Metazoa; phylum Chordata; class Actinopteri; order Syngnathiformes; family Syngnathidae; genus Hippocampus; species Hippocampus zosterae. Next base: position 11,536,621 of record NC_067455.1, read on the forward strand.
GTATGGTCATTGCGGTAACAATTCGACCCCAACATGGCTCCTTGCTCGAGACATGCTGACAACGCAGAGTTCAAACTTAAGGCGATCAGTTACGCAGTTGAACACGGAAATAGAGCAGCGGTAAGAGAGTTCAACAGTAAAGAGTCAAAGTTATAACTTGCTGTTGTTTAAGTGAACTGTCTTGCTGCTTAATTAAATACGTTTTACTGACATCTGATCGTTCTGTTAGCATTTCCTTGAGCGGTAGCTCCATCTAGTGGATGCATTGTAGATTGCGTCTTATAACGCGGTGCGCCCAATGAATGAACAAAAAATACAAAATAGGCGCGCCTCATAATCCACTGCGCATTTTAGTGTGGAAAATACGCTGCTTAAAGGAGGATTTAGGTGTACTTCCATCCGTCCATCCATTTTCAACACGGGAGTTGCTGGAGCCTAACGCAGCTGACTTTGGGCGGAAGGCAGACTACACCCTGAACTGGTCACCAGTCAGTCACAGGGCACATATAGAGACAAACAAGCATTCACACCCACATCCACACCATCACTTAGTGGGAACCGCTCCCACTCTGCCTGCACACAAGTCAGGCGACTGGACCACTTTACCATCATCGACCCTTAGGTGTACTTTGGCCTCGTTATTTTTCTCTTTTCTAGCTTACACTCTTTTATAACGTGTGGGCCGTACTTGCTGCTGTCTAACAGCTTATAATTTAGTATGCCTCCTCTTTAAATGTACATAGATGACTTTTTTGGGGGCCCCAATCTACTATTTTTAAGTAATTACAACTTGCACTGAACTGCACACTCACAGGCTTTAATTAAAATACACATATGTCTCTCTAACAGTGTACCAATTACAGCAGGAGGCCCCAAGACCGAAAAGGATCGTATGTCCCAAAGAGGTGAGTATAGCCCCTGAAATGAAAGGTACGCTCGAGGCAGCATTTTGTTTTCTCATATTTTTAGTTGACCCAAAACTCATTAAAACTGTCTACTCCCGTATTGCTTATTTGTAGCCCTCACTTAAATTTTGGACTTGGTGGACCTTTTTATGTCCAACAGTTACATTGTTAAAGCGGTGAACTGTCATGGCTGCGTATTTATTGGTTGGTTATCATTGAAGAAAGATAGCAGTTACCTATTCTGGCAGCCATTAAAGTTGGTCCACTGAACATGCGCTTTGTGCACTCAATGGGTGCAAGAGACGTTTGAATTCTCTAAAACTTGACCTCGACAGTACAATATCAATGGCTGTTTTCTCGCACTTCCTTAAATCTGTTCCAGCAATCTCCAGATGTCTCGGCCCTTAAACTTGAACTTGTTCAAGCAACAATGTCCTTTCTGTTTCACAGATGGAGACCAGGCCCAAATATTATGGCAGAGAGTGAGTGTCAACTGAATTACTGTAATTCTAAAAATGTATTTTTTGGGGGTGCGAGGGAAAGTCACTTTTTCCCCCCCCCTTAATCCAATATGTAATAATTTGTCCCAGATTTCACGGCATGATCTCTCGAGAATATGCAGATGAACTTCTCAGGGCAGCTGATGGTTCCTACTTGATCAGGGAAAGCCAAAGACAGCCCGGAACACACACGTTGGCCTTAAGGTACCAGCAATGTCACGATGCATCCGGGAGGAATTCCACCACGTGTTTATTTAGTCAATAAACTCATTCAGCCAGCCTTGCTTGTCTCTGTTGGACACAAACTGCTCAAAGCATACGTCTCCATGTAGATTCGGGCCGCAGACGCTCAACTACAGGCTGTTCTACGATGGGAAGCACTTTGTCGCCGAGAAGAGGTTTGAGTCCGTGCACGACCTCGTCACGGACGCCCTCATCACTCTCTACATCGAGACCAAGGCGGCGGAGTATATTGCCAAAATGACTGCAAACCCCATCTATGAGCACCTTGGCTACACCTCGCTGCTAAAGGGCAAGATGGTGCACAGGCTGAGCCGCAGATGCACAGAATCCCCCAGGGGCACCTTTGTCAGGGACGACCAGGTCAGTTTACAGTATGTACATGTCCTAGAGTTCAACCCAAATGAAGTGAAATGGTATTTGCTGAATGTAAGTGTTACAAGAAAGTACTTGGAGATTGTAGGAGCTACCTTTTTCATTCACCCATTTTATATTCATTCATTTTCATTCATTCATCTTCCGAGCTGCTTGATCCTCACTAGGGTCGCGGGGGGTGCTGGAGCCTATCCCAGCTGTCTTCGGGCAGTAGGCAAGGGACACCCTGAATCGGTTGCCAGCCAATCGCAGGGCACACAGAAACGAACATGGAGAACATGCAAACTCCACACAGGGCGGCCGGAGCTGGAATCGAACCCGGTACCTCTGCACTGTGAAGCCGACGTGCTAACCACTGGACTACCAGGCCGCCTCCATTTTATATTAGAACAAAAAAAAATATGAAGAAAAAAAATTGAAAACAACAAATATGCAAATCCCCAGTTGCCAAACAGCAAATATGCATGGGTCTAGTGGAGTTTCAAGTTGTCATATCACCAATCACCACTAGATGGTAGACATTTCTTACATGTGCTTACGCTGGGTCTTACACAATACAATGCAATACATATTATACTGCCCTATAGTACAATGTGAGCAGGCCTAACTTTTTACAGATTTGAAATGATATGCAGGATAAACACAATGCCTCAATAATATTAACATTTGGATTGAGTTAATTTTTGTGGGGGGGAAAAATGAGTTTTTGCACTTAATGTTGGTTTCTTCAGCGGTTTTTTGCCATCCTTGCATGGTCTTTTTTTATGCAAGAGAGCCCTTTGCACTGAAAAAAAATATTACATGATTTGGTCTTTTGTTGTTTGCTGTTGGGTAAAGATAGTGGATTTGTTATACATGCATTGAGAAATGTTTTATCAAAAATGAAATGTATCAAGAGCACATATTCTGCACATACATAGGTATTTTGTCCCTATTTAAATCAGCATTTGTGCCATACATCTACCGGTAATTAGGAAGTGTATGCACATATTGTATGCAAGTAATCCACTTCACTTTGATTTTCTCTCAATATCACCTTGCCTGGCCCACTTTTAAAACTTTTTGGATATATCTTGTAGAATCATATTTATTTTGAATGGTATATCTGTGGTGTTGGAGACAATTTTCTGGGTGATTATATGTCATGAAAGTAATTGAACTAACCACATACTGTCATCAAAGGGACGTTAACTCCCGAATGCCAGACCTCACTGATTGCATTACTTAGTCCCAGACTGTTCTTTTTGGGAATGCAGTGCTACCTGTGTATCTGTGGGCAGCCCGGTGGTTGACTGGTTGGCGCGTCGGCCTCACAGTTCAGAGGTCCAAGTTCCGATTCTAGAGCCGGCTTTCCTATGTGGAGGTTGGCAGGTTATTGGAACACTCTAAATTGTCCCGAGGTGTGAGTGTGAGCGCGGATGGTTTCTTTGTCTGTGTGTGCCCTATGATTGGCTGGCAACCAATTCTGGGTATCCCCCGCCTACTGCCCAATGACAGCGGGGATGCTTCCGCACGCCCCATGACCCTTGTGCTGACAAGCGGATCGGAAAACGAATGGATGGATGGATGGATGGATGGATATCTATGAGGTGGGCCTTTTAACAGACCCAGAGTGATAGTGTGATTTTGATCGGCTTTCGCCCTACTGAATATTTTTACAGTGCCGTTTTAGAGGACGCATTGTCCTGGGAGTTGAGTGCACATTATCAGCTAAGCTGCCTGCGGGTGTGTTCACTGTTACCATGCTTCATTGCCTCCTCTGAAAGGTAATGATGACCGCGAGGACGGGAGGCCTTTGCTCTCCCTGACATGCATATCAGACATACTGATCCACGCCGAGGCAAAAAAGCACATTGTTTTCACCACCGTTGCAAAGTAGTTCCGTCATGGTCTGTGAATGTCTTTCCACTGAGAAGCAAGGAAGGTTGCTATCCTTTGGAAGAGCTTCCACTAGAGGGCAATCATAATGTATGTGTCCTATATTGGCGGTTGGTGTTTCTTTGATTCACACCACTTTATTTCTCCAAAGAAATGAATGACGTTTAATGAGTCAATCATCGCTGCGTGGTGAGCCTTAATCCCTTTGTGGGATTATGTCATTGACAGACACACAACTCTGTGAGCACGAGCATCAGCTGTGGCGTCAGCGTCAGTCATCGCTTTGCTCGCTGTAACCTGACACGCAAGACATTAATACAGCAAATGGCCATCGATCAACATGTCATCAATTGATGTACAATGCCTTGGTGTGTTTCTTTTAAGGACACCAGCCAACAATCGTCAATGGCCATTTGAGTCACAGCAATCCACGTTTAATGTCCTGAAAGTCCTCCTGTGTACATTTCAAGCATGTCGGCAGCTCCTTTGGATCTTTTTTTCCATACTGCACACAAGGATCTGAACTGTTAGGTGATGTTTGCACCAAATGTTTTTTTTGTTTTTGTTTTTGTTTTTTTGCCTGATTGGATTTCTCCAAAAAGCACAGCTCCCCTCTGATGGCTTGAGTGTGGAAAAGTCTTTTTGACCTTCATGTTTACCGTTCTCACAGCCACGCCGCGAGGCTTCAGTTGCACAGTGGCTTCACTGTATGGCCAATATGTGCACGTATTCACCCTTTTAATGCACCTCCACATTGCTGCGGCAAAACGCTTCCCAGAGGCCGAAAGGGGAACTCGGCCTCTAGGTTTATCTCCTCAGTTAGATTCCTTTTGCATGCTGAATGTGGTTAAACCTCTACCACATTCCTCCCGATCCTCACCACTCTGACTGGCTGAATAGCAACGAGGTGCCGGTCAGGCTGGTCTGGTTACTTGCCCTGTAATGGTTTTCACAGTCAAAGCTCTGTTGTTTGTTCAGATAATGACGCGCTCTGTCGGGTAAATAGCCCGAATGTTATCACGCGAAAATCTCCAAAGTAAGCTCCATTTCTCCAAACTTGTGAGGACGTTTTTAGCGAGTCAACCTCTTAGTTCGAGCCACTAACGCCGCCAAAATTGGAGTTTAATGTCCGTCCTCCTATAGGTGAACAAGAGTGGCTGTTTCTTTCATTTTTTCCAAGAGTGTGACAACTTTGTCTCGCTTTGAGTTTCTTTGCAGTGTCTATTTGTGATTTGTTGGTGCTGTTTTTGTCTCGGATGTGTAAGGATAGGGTGGGGGGGTGCATCCCGTTGTCTGGCTCTATCAGTGACCACTTTGTTGGCGTAACTACCAGCTCACACAGTAAAAGAGGCCAAAAGAGAATATCTGTCGGACCTTATTCTAGCTAACCGTCACAACCCATGCGCACTATTTAAAACAAGATTCTGTACTCAAACCCCCTCTGCCTACTTGCTCGGATTCTTCACCCGAGATGTGCAACAGATTCCTTCAGTTTTTCATTGATAACGTCTCTACAGCTAGGACTCCGGTCTCAAATGCCGCATCTGACCACTCTGTCCATGTTCCATGTTCAGCTGTACTAAATTCTTTTGAAACTGTGTCCTTGTTTGTTGTTTGCAACGGCCTTCACCCTGGGCGGGTTGAACCGGCTTCTTCCTTGGCGCGCACGACATCCCTGATCATGGCGGCCCAAGCGCGGCGATGGGAAACTGTGTCCTTGGCGCTTTTGGAGGATGTAGGATGTAGAAGCCATCTGGCTCCCCTTGCGACTCTCTTCCCCCGCACTTCTTTCAGGAGGTTCCTCCGAGTGTTGGCGCATCGGTCTTGGATATCATCAACAGCAGCCTTTCTTCTGGTGTAGTTCCCCAACAGTTTAAACATGCTGTGGTCCAACCCTTGATCAAGAAACCTGGTCTTGATCCAGATGTGTTGTCAAATTTCAGGCCCATTTCCAAACTGCCTTTCATTTCCAAAATTCTGAAAAAAGTGGTGCACATGCAGTTGAAACTTTTCTTGGATGAACATAACATCTTGGAGGTCTTCCAGTCAGATTTCAAGATGATGCATAGCACGGAGTCAGCCCTGTTACGCGTTTCTAATGACACCCTCCTGGTAAATTACTCTGGAGACCACGTGTGTCTAGTTTTATTGGACTTAACTGCAGCATTTGATACAGTGGATCACAATATTCTGCTGACTCGTTTGCAGCACTTGGTTGTCATTGGCGGCAGTGCTCTTGAGTGGTTTAGGTCCTATCTAGCTGACAGAACCTTTTGTGTCACCCTTGGCTGCTCTGAGTCACGCACTGCTCCCCTGTAATGTGGTGTTCCACAGGGCTCAATTCTGGGGCCTCTGCTGTATCTGCTCCCATTGGGTTCCATCTTAAGGAAACATGGTATTCCCTTCCACTGCTATGCAGATGACTGCCAGACTATGTCCCACTGAGCAAGAAAGACGCCTTCTCATTAAGGCCACTCCTATCCTGTCTGGAAGAAATCAAAACCTGGATGGCACAAAATTTCTTGAAATTCAACGAAAAGAAGACAGAGGTGATATTGTTTGGTCCCAGTGGCCCTTGTACATTCTATCCTGTAGGCTTGGGCCCCCTGTCTCCTTATCTTAAGTCAACAGTCTCAAACTAGGGCCTTAAACTGGACAGTGATTTCAAACTCGATCGGCAAAAATGGTGCCGTTGTTAAATCCAGCTTCTTTCACCTTAGACAGCTGGCCAAAATAAAACCTCTCCTCTCACATGAACACTTTGAGACAGTAATTCATGCCTTTGTCACATCCCGGCTCGATTACTGCAATGCCCTGTACTTTGGAGTCAGCCAGTCCTCCATTAAGCGCCTTCAGCTGGTCCAGAATGCCGCTACTCACCTCTTGACTGGTACTCGTGAGAGGGAGCACATAACTCCTACTCTGGCATCCCTTCACTGGCTCCCCATTCATTTTAGAGTTATTTTCAAGATCCTCCTCTTTGTTTTCAAACCTCTGAATAATCTCGCGCCACCTTACCTCTCTGAGCTCATCCGCCCCTACAAACCTGCCCGGCGCCTCAGGTCTGTGGACCAGACATTATTAGAAGTACCAAGAACTACCAAGAACTAAACTGAGCCTTTTCTGTTGCTGGTCCCTCTCTCTGGAATGACCTCCCACTGAACATTCGGCAAGCCTCCTCGCTGCCCATCTTCAAAGCCCTCCTCAAAACTCACTTGTATTCTTTGGCATTCGACTCAGCATGACTTAGATTTGTTCTTGGTTTTACTGTTTGGTGCTTTCTACCGCCTTTATTACCGATTTGTCTTACTGTTTATTGTGCATGTTAAATTGCTCCATGTACAGCACTTTGTATGCAGCGATGGCTGTTTGAAAGTGCTCTATAAATACTGTTGACTTGACTTGACTTTGTTGTCACGCCACAATGGCAAGCTCTAACTCACAGGAGCTTGTTGTTTGTGACCACCTTTTGTCCTTTTCTTCCCTGCTTTTTCTTTGGCCAGACAAGAGGCCATCTGCCTGCAGAAAAGCTCAGCCCTTGTCTGCATCCCTCCCCCCACCCCTCCCCTCTTGAGGCTAAAATATCTCCGAGTGGTATATTTCTCATCTGTCCCTTCTGACTTGTATGCTAAATTTTATCCTCTGGTATGTGTAGGTCTTCCCAAAAGAATGTCACCCACAATGGCAAATATCCTCACCTGTCACGTCAGTCTTTGCAGTCGTGCTTTAACTTTACTCAAGGAATCCGGACAAATGAAAAAAGAAAAAAAAACAGAGTGGAAACTCCAAAGTCAATTTACAACTCAACCAGAATCCCTTCGAAAAAAAATTGTCAAAAGTCGAAGAGTTCAGACCGTCATCAGGTACGGTGTCATGTGATACGTCAACAAATCCTGCGAGACATCACTTCAATGTGCATCCAAAGGATTAACTACCCCAAGTGTTTTGCTTTTGTCAGTCTGTTTTGTTTGTGATGCCGCCTCAGAATGGTCTCGGGAATGCAAATATGAAACCTGTCACCAGAACACGTCACGACACTTGAAAATGGCCAACATGTACAATATATGATCAATTCGTGGAATATATTTGTATACTCAAATATGTTACGAACCAGATGTTGATGGTGATGTTGATGAAAAGCAGAATGGCCAACGAATGCTCAAAAATGACCAGAAAAGCTTTCCAACAAGCAGTTATTCCTGTTCCTTTCCCTTATGTGTCAGCTGTCTTCAGCTGGGGAGCGGTTGTAATTTCTTTCATATTTTTAAAAAGATTTTCTGAACTTCTGGGCAGCAGTTTAAGCCCGAAAGAAATTAATGATGCATTTCCTGAGTGAACATTAAATTTGAAATTCGACCCTTGACAGTCAACTAATGCTATTTGCAGTCAATTATGTTTGACTTGAGAGTTTCTATTCTGTTAATTGGTGTGTTTTTGTAGCACAGTTTTTTTTTATTACTTTGTGGAGTGTAAATTAGTTTTGTTCTCCTGTATTGATCGGGCCACACAATAATAATACAAATTTTAAAAATCCTGTACTGTAATGGAATGACAATAAGGGCAGTTGACAGGCATCTTGCCCCGGTAAGTACTTGCTGCCGTGCACAAATTCAATTTGACATAGCAACAGCCCCCCACTGGTAAACCACAGTATGGCTGCAGAGCGACAAATGAGCTTCCTTTGCTCTTTTACATGGATTTGAGCACTCCGGGATTATTCCCTCTGTCAGGATTACGTCAGTAATCCACCCACCACCCCCAGTTATGAGTCTGGCTCTATGAGTTTTGTTTGTGAGTTGAGGAAGTCGTTTGCCGCTGTTTCTGGAAGGCGGCATTTGGGTATCAGGCTTGGGGAATTCCACCCGCTAGCTGACAAAAGAATGGAGGTCATGATCTCTTCCGCTGAAACTCTTCATTTGTCCGGCCCAATAATCTTGGGGTCCGTTTTAGAGGCAGTAAGTGACACATTTAGGAGGCCTCGCTTGGCTCTCCGCGTGCTGCTGGCATTTGAATCTACAGCTAAGTGGAGTGGAGTGTGTCCGGAAGGCAGCGAGCTAATGTGTGAGTGCTCTGTGATATAAAGAGGGTGTCTGCACTATTGATCCTGCTTTACAGAGCTGTTGAGCTGTGTGAAACAGTCCTGACAGCAACACCCCCTCCACAGCCCCTCCCCACCATAGAGCCTGTTCTCTCTCTCTCGCTCCTTTCTGGGCGTGTGAAAGAGGGCCATTGTGCGAGGCACACTCCAGCCCTCAGGCCACCCACCACCCGTCTTGTTGCCCCTGCTCGTCTCCCTCCCTGCTGACACTCTCTAAGGCCAGAATTGGAGCCGTCCCCTGGCCATCAGTCATCAGTCGCCCTCTAAACTGAGAGGGGAGTGAGCGGATTGGACTTGTTCGCCGGGCCGACACGAGCTCCCTTCCGCATCTTCCTCCGGAGGAGATGGAGGGTCTGTGGGAACAGTCCGAAATGGAGGCCGAAAATAACCATGGAGGTTTAGCAGGGGAGCTGATCAACCACAAGGCGAAAAGACAAGAGCGGAAGCGACAGGAACTGTTGGCTTTTGCGCTGGGAGTCAAACTAGGGAGCAAAGGGACACTTTTGTGGAAGCCTCTCAAACTGTTGGCCTCCTGTCCACAGATCTCGTCCTCTCTGGTGCGGCACAGCGCCTTGAAAGACACCCCGGAGAAGCAGTGCTCCTATGAGAAGATGCACAACTTCAAGGTGAGCCGATTTGTGTTTATTTTATTTGTTTCTGAACAATGTCCATTTTTGCTGTAAATACAGATATTCCAACATTTTTCATGACCCTCTGAAGTGTTGTTTGTGTCATGTGTTGTTTTAATGGGAGCGCACACAGCTGACCTCCTGCCCAATATGTGTAACTAATGGACAGAGCCGAGCGCAACCCATTAACAGCGGAGCGCATTGAACATCATTGATTTCAAGCTCTTTGTTTTAGTCTATTGACTCCAAATAAAATAATTGTCCATTTTACGTCCTGTACTATAGTTGCTAGCACTCATCCTTGTGTATAGACGGACGAGTTTTAAGTTCACTTTTGAGAATGTATATCAAGTTTCATCGTTCTAATGGCCTCCAGCTTTTGGCTTGGAAAAAAGAACAAAACCAAATCTCGGAGTACCTGCCATATGTCCACTATATTCTTCCCGCATATTGAAGGTGCACAGGTGTCATCCTTGCAATGTTTTGGGATGCACATATGTTACTTGGGCTTGCAGATTTACATCCATGTATCTGATTACCTTGCAGCAGATGCCAGACACATAATCGTAAATCCTTTAATCTTCCTCTTATGTACACATGCTCTCCTTTCAAACACGAGGGGTCCCCTCCCAAAGTAAGCTCTGTGCAGCCCATCAAAAGAGTTCTTGAACTCCAGCTTGGGCATGGAGATGCAATGCCTTAATGTGTGTTTACATGCCTATAATCATGGGGTCTCCACCCACAGGTACACACCTTTCGAGGGCCACACTGGTGCGAGTACTGTGCCAACTTCATGTGGGGCCTGATTGCCCAAGGTGTCCGCTGCTCAGGTAAATCCATAGTGGAGCACTCACTCACTAAACAAAGAATGTCTTGCTGTTCTTGGGTTTCACAAGACAAAAATAAACCCAGACACCAATGATGTTAGGACATTATGTAAAAGATGAATAAAAACAGAATACACTCAATTGCACATTCTTTTCAGCCTATAATGAAATGAAAACACAACCAAGACAAGTTATTTCAAGACAGATAAACCTGAGTGTTTTGTTGTTGTTGTTTTTTTTAAATATTGACTCACTTTAAATTTGATGCCTTGAACACGGTCCCAAAAACCTCTAACGGGCGCATGCCATTTTGCCATTGTGTTACATAATCGTTCCTTTTCAACTTCACTCAAAGTGCGTTGGGTATCTGAAAATTGTAAGGGACCTATTTTCACAAGTCGAGAAAAAAATGTTATGCCCAGCGCAGGTCTAGAGCAAAGAAATGTGCATGCGCGTCGATAGATTTTTCTTTTGTTTGGTATTTCCGTAAACACACGCAGATAGAAATGGGCATTTGCGCCGTTGTGGGAGTGAACACAGCCGACAAGTTTCCCGGCCAATGGAAACCACTCATTCCCTTTAAATCAGTGCGGGAGAGGCGCACGGTCTACATGACGGAGCTGACTCGCTGGAGTCCACGCAGTAGAATGACGAGCTCAAAGCATGTTTACAAGGAGCTGCAAGAAGCTCTCCACTTACGGATGATGTAAAATTGGCAAGTGTGAAGTGGACACTTGGACACTTCATTTACAATTTCAGTTGCTCAGCAGTCCGCAGTCTCAGTTGTCGTATTTTGGGATTAATAACGCGCCACAAATTTTCAATAAGAGAAGGGTCTGGGATTCTCGCAGGCCAGTACAGTACTCACACTCATTTACTACGAAGCCACACTTTGGTAACACATCCAGAATAATGCTGGACATTCCCTTGCTGTAATGAGCAGGGACATCCTTGAAAAAGACGTTGCTCTGATGACCATGTATGTTGCCCCACAACCTCTATATACTTTTCAGTGTTAATGGTATCATAATGCCATAGGCCACAACACACTTCCATACCATCACAGTTGATGATTTTTCAACTGCGCTGATAACAACCCGGATGTCCTTTGATTTAAAAAAAAAAAACATACATACTGGGCCCTGTTCTTCACGTCTCTCTTGTAGTAATTTATTGTTTTTTATTTTTATTGAAACTGCATTCTAATTGCGCTTTCATCCAACAGTGGCCATGTTTTCTGAGCTTTCGAGATCAGCACATTGATTCGTTGTCATGACAGCAAAATTTGGTAGCACATTCGTAGAAATATGTGTGTACATCTCACCTTAATTATCCACCCATTTTAAAAGCTCCAAACTCATGTTAAGATCTTTAGAATATAGATTCTGGGGAACTCACATCAATAATTATAATCAGAAATAAAATATGTTACTGACCATTCCTCCCACATACCAAAAATCATGTTTCTTTGGTCAAAGGGGGATTTTGCAGTTTTAAAACTGCTTGCAAGATTTTAACGTGGCCTCACTTCACTAATCCCTTCCCCCCTTGAGTCTCTGTCCAAAGTCACGCCCCTTACTGACCTGCATGAGACGGCACTGTAAGCAAACCATCAGCCACAGCTGATATGCTGGTAGCATGACTTATTCACAATGTTGTTAAAACACTCAATGTTGTCGGTTTGAAGTTTTATTTTCTTGAGAATTATAGTTAGGTCAAAATTCAAAACAAAGTGGCAAATTTGTCTGTCGTGCAAAAATGTCTGTTCAGAATCCTCTCAGTTGCCTGTGGCTTCCTCACTTCAGAAAGACTCAGTGTACATTTCTTTCTGTTTAACTTTTGTTGCAAACCAGGGTTGGATATTGCACCAAGGTTTCAGCGAAGCTCCTCAAGGCCAATGTAATAAGAAACAGTATAATAATGTATGAGGCTGCTGTGCTCACAAGTGTACAAAAACAAATTTCTTCTCGTCAGTCACGCATTCTGCCTGTGATTGGTTGTTTTTCTTCAGGGGTGGTGGTTTCTTAAAAATCAAATAAGAGGTACGTTTTTTTTACCCACAGATTATTTTTCCAATCTGCTTCTGTCAGCTCATTCTGACAGTTTTAACAAAAAACGAGGAAGTAATTTTTCTTTTTAAATTGCAAACTCCCCCTTCAATTAAATACTTCCAAGTATAAATGATTATTTTTCCGATTAGCGCCCCGCGATTGACTGGCAACCACTTTACTCACTGAAATATGTTACTGATCTGTTGTGGTCTGATAAAATAGAATTCCACAGACTGAAATCCGTAAATGTTCATTTTGATGCGATGTGACTTATGTAAACCCCAAAGGTTGTTGACAGGTCAAACGGAACTAAAAATAACAGATCACAAGGTTTCCTGTTGGGAGCTCAGACAGAAGTCAAGACCTAACGGCTTTCTCCCAAAACACAGTGTTTGTTGTTGACACATTTTCCATGCTGATAAGCCTGGGGCACAATCCTGTATCATCAGACCTCATGTGCTTTTGGAAACCCGTCCATTTGTCCTCTGATGCATCCCTGCGAAGGGACGAGGCATCTTTTTTACCCGTCAAACCTGTACTCAAGACAGCTCAGAGACACTCTACTTGTAGCGACACTGACTTCCCGCTGTCGTGTTTGTTTTTATCACACGGCGAAGCGAGAGAGAGCAGGAGCTGCGGCCGCGCGGTGTGACGGTGCACATCACTTTCACTTGGTCTTCATGCCGCCGCTGTGTTTGTGTTATCATCTGTACGAGGCTGATGGCTCTTTCTTTATCTCCTTCCTCTAGATTGCGGGCTGAATGTACACAAACAGTGCTCTAAACTGGTTCCCAGAGACTGCCAACCGGACTTGCGGCGGATAAAGAAAGTGTTCAGCTGTGACCTCACCACGCTGGTCAAGGCCCACAACACCCCGAGGCCCATGGTGGTGGATCTCTGCATTCGAGAGATCGAACTCCGAGGTAAGATAGCGGAGAGCATATTATAAACGTGTGCCGCATCTCCAGATGTGTCACACCCTCCCAATGGTTGTTGCAGGTCTGAAATCTGAAGGTCTTTACAGAGTGTCTGGCTTCTCGGAGCACATCGAGGATGTGAGACTCGCCTTTGACCGAGGTTTGTTTTCACGCCGTCTTGAACAAGGAAGTTTAAAGCTGACTGAATAACATGTACAACGTTCCCGTGGATGAAATTCTTGAAATTCTTTCAATGTCTCAAATTTGTACATTGCATTTTAAGCAAGTTGAAAAACTTACTTTCGCAGGTTTTGGTAGTTTGCTTGGAAATATGACAAAGAAGATAAACATAGGTAGTGGGAAAAAAGACAAATAAGGGGAAATCAAATTAAGTACAACATTTTACATACAATGACTGTACTGTGTTATTGTTATTGTGTTTATATACATACAGTATTTATGTATATTTAGGAGTTGAGTTCAAAAAATGAAATGCATCCAAATTCATGAAACACTTCTGAGGTGGTGATTAAGGGGCCAGTACCGACTTACCGGTAATTTCTACCCACAAATGATTGTGATTGTTCCTAATATAATATTAAAATGACTTTGTGTTTGAACCTTTTCCTGCACCCTGTAACTTGATAACATGATAAACTGTCCACTGTAGTAACCGCTGTCCCTGAAAGGGTTCATTAAGCTGTACACTCCAATCATCAAAGTTTTTCAAATACATCATTTCACACTGGAAGTACAACAAACCAGTTTGTCCACCTGTTGCCACTCATTCAATATAATAAGTCACGGCTCAGCTTTTTGTTCAATTCAATAGACCCGCATTTCACATTCGTGAGGAAAATGAGATGAGATCATTCTTTTAGTCATGATATTTTTTGTGAGAAAATTGCCTCAAGAAAGTTGATGAACACTAATACTGTATATTATTTGACAGCTCGCAAAGCTAAAAGCTTAATGATTTGAAATCTGATCATAAAATTTGACACGGGATGCTGATTATTGTGTGGGCTTCAATGGCCTCCAAAACATTGTTTGCATTCTTGTCAGCAGATGGTGAAAAGGCTGACATTAGTGCCAGTGCCTATGCAGACATCAATATCATTGCTGGTGCTCTGAAGCTTTACCTGAGGGACCTCCCCATTCCCGTCATAACCTTTGACCTGTACCCCAAATTCATTCAGGCCGCAAGTAAGCATAACCCGCTTCTCCCGCCACTGCTTCTTCACGTTGCTTCGATTCTTTTAAACAAGAGAATCATATCGATTATATTTCCACAGAAATTCCAAATGCTGAATGCAGACTGGAGGCCGTCCACGAGGGTTTGCTGCAGCTTCCCCCCGCTCACTATGAGACCTTACGCTACCTGATGGCTCACCTCAAGAGGTGGGACACGAAAGACGCTGTCTCTAAACATAATGCAGAACAACTAAGACTAAAACTTAAATGAAATAATTGTACTGCAGTGCAACCTCCAAAGTCAAATACACAAATGGCACCGTAGAAAATAATTAAAGGTATTTGATTTTTTTTACAAAGGTACTGGTTATATCAACAATCTTTGAAAACATGATACGCATACGCTTAGGTTATCTTTCCACATTACGCATTTCTAATTTTTTTTATTTGTCAAATCCAAGGCCCGGGGGCCAGATCTGGCCCGCCACATCATTTTATGTGGCCCGTGAAAGCAAATCTAAGATGTCTATATTCATGATGCCTGCTAAAATCTCAAGCAAAATTTCAAATGATCATTTGGAATAAATGAGAATTATACTGTAAGCATATTCTTGTTACCAAACCCCTCATTACAGTAACTTAAACAATAGGTGAATAAACCGTTATTCTTGACTTCTTTATATGGTTTCAGTCATAACGGCCCTCCAAGGAAAACTGTAACTAAAATCTGGCCCGCGACAAAAATGAATTTGACACCCCAGCTGTAGGATTTCAGATAGTTTGACTTTGTAGACTCAACTGTAGCTTGCTTTCTTTTTGCCATTTAGCGTCATTGCAATCCCAAAATGAAAAGAGGTCTGTTTGTGTCATGCAATGTGAGTTAATTTCAGTGCTTCTCCAACTTTTACACCAAGTACCACCTCCAAAAATACTCACCAACTGACACTATCATGAACAACATTCATATACAGTAGCATAGTAGGCCTAAGTGTTCATCAATAACGGTTTTCTTCCTAAAAAATATAACCACATTTTAAACTGCGTTTTAGAATAGGAAAATAAAACAACTGTACCGATATAATGATTTGGTTCAAATGTATCGCACATAATTTAAAAATTATACCTAAATACAGTAACTGTTGAAAAACGCTTAAATACAAATGCCTTGTTTTTAAGGGTTAAATGGGGTTGGAGTCTGGGCTATGCAGGGATTTTTTTTCTGTGCATGCCACAAGTGATACCACGCTTTGAGAAATACTGCACTAGATCCTTGTCAAAGCTTTCCTTTCATCACATTCCAGGGTAACAACATTCGAGAAGGACAACTTAATGAATTCGGAGAACTTGGGCATCGTCTTCGGCCCGACGCTGATGCAGCCCCCCGAGCAGAACGCCCTGACCACATTGAACGACATGAGGCACCAGAAACTTGTGGTGCAACTCATGATAGAGCATGAAGATGTCTTGTTCTAGCTGCCACCAAAACGGACGCATATTTATTATGTTTTACCAGTTAATCCAAGCCACGTTGAGGAGAGTCCTTTCTGATCATGATGCTCTTGAGGAGCTTCCTTACATGCATGACAGTTTTGTTGTTGGCATTGTCTTGTTTCTGTCTGTTACGTAGTGTCAAGACCGTCGTGTTTGATTTCGCACAGGATCCAAGATGTTTACAAGCTGCTCAATTTTATTTGACAAATGCGTCGTGTCTAGTCTGTGTGACTTAACGAATCAACTTTCCCACGCGTGCAATTCCTGGATCATTTGTGGGAAAGTCATCCATCTTTTAGTGAAAAAAAGGCATCCTTTCATGTTGGGTCAAGAGAAGATCTTGCGGTGATCAATATTTTAAAAAGATGAGACAATTGGTCAATTCATGAAGCACTTTTTTGCAACGTGTGTACAGATTTGTTTTCTAAAGATGTTTATTTTTGTCTTTTTACTCTGAATCATGTTGTTTTGTCACAGTAATATATAGAGAGAGATACAGTTGGGAATGATGCATGTTTTAGTTGGTGTCTGGATACAAAGGAGTTGAGAAAAATAAAAGCCGTATTACATTTACATTACATTTGTTCTTCTCTATCAGTCCATTATAAATGTTCCTGTCTACATCGACATCATTTGCTGTTTCGTGTTCCGTACAAGATTCAGCTGGTGATTACGATGATCATCAAATGGTTGAAGAATTTGTGTGGTTTCAAGATGCAACCTCATACTGGGAGCTCAATGTATTTAATTGGTTATTGAGAGCCGGAAGCCAAGGTTTGAAGTGGCTAACTGCCTTGTTCAAGCAATATTCTTTTCATGTAATGTATTTTATCCAGAGGCCGCTATCTCTGATTCAATCTCAAGTTTTGCCCTGTAATGTTCCTCAAGGTGTGGCCCACAGCACTGATAGCACGAGGGGTTTTTTTTGTTTGTTTTTTTTTCTGTGGGAACATGTTTCACCACTATGTGAATTCGATTTGTCTTGCTGTCTGTACTTGTTACCTCGTTCGGACTGGAGCTACTCTATGCAAACATTGTAGGTGATTACGATTGGGAATTTTAACATTCCTCTGAATAACTGTCATAAATTGTTGGGCGCGACTTCACAATTAATGAACTCTTAACATTTCCTATATTCGGGTACCTTCATTTTCCAGGTTATTTTACTGTGCTCGTTTTAGGAGTCCACTGTCAAGTGTAATTTACGTTGGTGAATGCCTTTAAACTTTTACTACAAATTAATAACAGTTCACACTTTGTGGAATCAATCCGGACGTGATTTTATATCGGGCTTTTAAACGTTTGGGGAAATAACGGGATAAAATGCAAGACAGCAGCTCATCAGGTACAAGTGTGCCCTCTAGTGACCAAACAGAGATTATCCATCATCAAGGTTGACTGCAAATTCAAATTCCAAATAACCCCACAAATTGTTTCAGAGGTAAATATTTCGTTTATTTCACGGGAAAAAAATAACTTACCCATTTAAATACTTTTGTGGTGACATTTTCAGTGCATGTTCACTGAGCACATGAATATTCAAAAAATCAAGTAAACAACCCAAGTTCGGAGGTCAGAACACACGTTAAAAGCAAAAGTACATATTCAGCCTGTAAGTGTTGATGAAATGTGTCCTTCACAGTTCATCGTGTTGGTAAGTGAATTCTCTGGCCGAGATGAAACCGTCTTTATCCTCGTCCTCGTTTTTGAAGATATCCTCCACCATGGCTTCGTTATGCGTGTCGTTTGGCGAGTAGCCGTGTTTTGCAAACTCCTTCTCCAGGTAAACCTTCACCTGTGATGCCCACATTGACACTAAATACACCACAAGTGCGCACTCAAAAATGTACAATCACTTTGCATTACTGGGACTTGACTATTGACGACAGCAGAAAATAATGTTGAATAAGTCACCACCTCCTGCTTGGAAAGCTTCCAGTCATCATTGAGATCCATCTCCTGGAAGGTATCGTGCGACCTCGGCCCATTGCGGATATCAATGACCTCAATGTCAAAAAGCAGAGTGCTGCTTGGAGGGATCTTTCCTGCAAACAAACAATATTTGACAGTGTACTCCTCTCATTTCTGGAGACTATTTTGAACGTACCTTTCCCTTCTTTTCCATATGCCAGAGGTGGAGGGACAATCAGTTTCCGGCGCTCTCCAATGCACATGTTCTGCAGACCTTTGTCCCAGCCCAGGATCACCTCTCGGGTCCCCAGGGTGAACCACACCGGATTTTTATCACCTTCAAGGCGGCTGCAAGTATCCATCAGTGTTATTTTGGAATACATGCACACAAATGCACATTAGAGTTCCATTGTTTTAAAAGCTCATGTTGGATGATGTTTGGATCAGACTGATAGTGGTACAGTACATAACTTAAACCAGCATCACTGTGTTAGTTCAGGAATAATTGATGTGACATTTGACATCAATTCGAGACATTACCTTGAGTGAAACATGGTGCCGTTGCTGTGCAAGTATCCCTCGTAATGGACAAGGACCATGTCGCCATATTTTGTCTTTCGGTGACACAGGAGAGGTTTATGGACAACTTCAATTTTGACTTCGGGGTCGGGTAGCTTGCCTCCATGGGCGAGCATAATTACAAACGACAATAACGAGCAAATGGAAAAGAAGATCATTGTATTTAATTAACTTACAACGCGTCCTCACGAAGTTTTCAAATCATTTCCTTTAATCATATTCATAAACTTTACACTATAACAGTGTTTTTAGGTTAACTACGTGGCACCAAACTTCATGAACAGAGTCACTGTTCAACGATTCTCCCTCCTCCAATTCTTATTGGATCATTTGCTTAAGTCCCACCCTGCATCTAAACTTCATCGTTTCATTGGTTCTGGTTCATGTCACTTATTTAAATCCTCATCCACCCTACGCAAATCTTGTGACGATAGGCAAGAGTGGCCGTTTACAAACGTATTCTAGAAAAAGTTTACGTACTTTGATCAACGTAGACGCAATGTAGTGTATGTGTTTGTTTAGTGAACTCCGCAAATCTCACTTGGGGGCAGATGCAGTGGTTGCAGTCAGTCAGCTGTGCGCTTAATCCTGTCATGACAAACAAGTAATGAATGACACAAAACACATCAACGATGGAGGGAATGCTATACAAGTGGACCAATTACATAAGCGGTAGGATATCCTCGCTCTGATGTTGTAGCTGTAGACGTGATGGAAGCTAGCTAGCATGACAACGTCAGCGTTGAGTTTGTAGTATCATAAAGAGGTAGCGGGCAAGCTAACGCATGCTAACAGCATCAGGCGCTTACTTGTGCTCTACGAACAGCGATTTGTATAAATTGACATGAATTTATCGTGTCAGAATTATGATAAGACCAATTGTTAGTCATTTGTATAGATTTAAACGCGTATTAGAGTAGGTGTCATTTTCCTCGAACTTTAAAATACTTGTGCTACAAGATGTACTATAGTTGCATTTCCTTTGCCGACGAAAAAAATGAAGTCGCTCTTAATGTGTACTTATTTTTAAACCTCGTTCCAGGGTGGCAACCTCGATGGTTTGTGCTTGACGGAGGAACTTTGTCCTATTATGACTCTCAAGAGGATGCTTGGAAAGGCTGCAAGGGGAGCATTAAAATCTCAGTTTGTGAAATTCAAGGTTTGTACATCACAAGAAACAAAGTTTACATTTTTTTAAATGTCACATAACCACACCATTCAAACCAAAATGTGTCAAAAAGATACTGTAATAAAATGACAATGAATTACTCACACGCATCCGATCATCTTTCACATCACAAAGTGAGAGGGAATGACTCCCTTTCATTGTGCTGGCATCTTGATGATTACTATATCTTGGTTGTTATAGTTCATTCATCTGACTCCACACGGCTTGACTTGACCATACCCGGGGAGCAGTACTTCTACCTGAGAGCCATCAATGCAGCAGAGAGGCAAAAATGGCTGGTTGCTCTGGGAACAGCAAAAGCTTGCCTAACAGACAACCGAACCAAAAGAGAGAAAGGTAAATGTATCATCGTAAAATGCGCAGTTAACTTGAGGGGCAAATGATGCAACAAAGCATGATTGTGTTTAATGACTCTTTCCAGAACTCCAAGAGAACACAGAAGCACTCAAGACCAAGATGTCAGAGCTCAGGTTATACTGTGACCTCCTCCTTCAACAAGTGAACAAAATCAAGGATGATGACAACGAGCTTGGTGACGCAGCAGAAGTAAGGGATACATTTTTGAAATATAACCTAGCCGTATCAGCCCCCAACCAGTCTCCATATTGTCTTCCCAATATAACACATAACAGAGGTAAAGTTAGTTAATGTTTGAACCAGTGTGGCACTTCCTGATCTTTATCTAATATATGGCGTCAATCTTGGCATCCCACTTTATCGTCAAGAACATAACGTATAAAGAAGAGCCAAAACTTTTTTAGAAAATACTGCAGCTTCTTTTATGTTGTTATCAACCTCCCCGACCAGTGTCCTGTTTGTGTTTTCATCAATTTTGGAAGCATGTTCAGTTCTCGGAATCGTCACTTTTGTGCCATATTTTTTTGCGTCATGAGTATCTTAAGATTAAGAAAACCTTTATTAGTCTCGCAATGGAGAAATTCCAGATTCACAGCAGCAAAGTTATGAAAGGAAGAAGTAGAACAACAAAAAAATAGGAACTGCTGGAAAGGCAGCCACTCTCGCGGCGCCATTTTGAAGTCAAAATAACAAAAAATAACACAAGACAACACATAGGACAGAGACAGTCGTGCAATCTTCACCACTTTTCTGCATACACTTTGTTGTCTGAAGCAGTTATAGATGAAAGAGGAGAGGATCAAAGTGTCCTTTCACCAGTGGATCAGAGACATCATGCTGAAAAAATGTGCACACGTCTGCTACAAGCAAAGTTTTGAAAGCAAACATGAAGCTGTAGCGTCCATCTTCAGTGGTTTCATGGTATTTTTAATGTCTTGGAAATTCTTTCATAGCCTTCTCTTTGCTGTTACCTTTGAGTAAACAAATCCCTCTTGGGCCTTGAAAGTTCTCTGCAAACCATTGCTTGGGGCTCTGATTCTCACATTCCCAATAACGAGAAGGTGTGCTCACTTTCGTAACCATGTTATGTCAATTGTTTATTTTCTTTTTCCCTTTTCACAAAGTTTTCTTTTTTGAATTGAATTGTACAAGTTATAGGTAACATAATGGTGGAAAACTGTTTTGAAAATATTTGTCTATTTTTTTGTCAGCCAAAAAATGGCATTTGCACAGGGGTGTGTAGACTTTTTGTATTCACTGTAGTTCAAGTCAAAGTCAAGATTGAGTCTTTTATATGTTTTAGCCAAGCAAGTCCCAAGTCTCCCCCACCCCTGACATCATGTATGGTCTCGTGTTCTCTTTTCAGACCGGCATAGAAACGGGTGAGATGGTGAAGTCGACCTGCACCACTTTCCTGAAGACCCTGGAGGAGTGCATGCAGATAGCCAATCGTACTTTTGCGCCCGATGCGTCCAAGCAGAGCCCGCCGGCGTCGCCTCCCATCGCCGCCATCAAACCACAGAAGGTGCGTTTGTTTTGCCGCCTGACACGATCAAAGCAGAGCAAACGTGTGACGCCTTTCTACCTCTTCCAGATTAAACCTGTCAATCACTTGAATCAGCGCTTCGGAGAAAAGTAAGTACGGTTAAGTGTCACGTAGTGTCAGTATGAAAAGAATACAATGTTTACTCTAAATAAATCCCAGGTGGAGAGATTTGTCAGAAACAGAGGTGTTGTCACATGATACCCGTAGCCTTGATTCTGGCACAGAAGCACCAGATGAACCCGTCGGACCAGAACGTCAACCTTGCCCGTCAAGTAAGTCCAATTCTTCCAGAATTCACTTTGTGTTGGCATAATATGTCGAGCGGTGACCTCACAGATCAGAAGTTTGGTTTGTTGTTTATGCAACAAACAAAGTGATGATCGCAGATGTTTTGCCTTTTTGAGGAGATGTGGACTCATTTCCTTATGACAACAATTATGACCTCCAGTATGCCTTTTTTTTGTTCCCAACCCCCAATTTATGTATTTTGTTATTTATTTATTCATTTTTAAACTCGGATCATCGATCTCCAAAATCCTGATTGTGTAAAGCCGAGGTATTTATGTGTCCGTCTGTATCGCCGCTTTATTCCCAAGCCTAACATGTTTCCCTTACGCCGCGCAGACCCGCGCGCAGCCAACGGCGACAACGCGATCCAGGGGGAGCACGCCGATCCTCTTCCTCCCACATCTCAGAATACCTCCGAAGGGAAAGGCTCCGCAGCAGGCGTTGAAGTCGAGGAGAAAAATGAGACTCGCAGAAGGGACCGAAGCGCAGAGCGCGGTGGCACGCAGCCTCGGCAGGAAGCACTTCCTGACGGAAGCCAAGCTGACTGCGAAGATGAGATTTTCAAGGATTCCACTGAGCCCGAAGAGCCAGTGGAGACTTTTTTCAGCACAATGAGTCACAGGTACGATCCGATGTCAATGTGAGGGATTTCTTCTTTTTTCAATGGCACGATAAACAGCACAGATAAATAATGAGGGATTTCGTCACGTTACATTTCAAGTGTTTTAAATTAGTGCGATGTCATGTTTATTCTCTTACTATAAATCTATCTTCGTCTTTTCCTGACTGTGAGTGAACAAACAAAGCGTGTATACTGTATGCGATGGAAAAAGCTAATAGAAATGACACGGAGCAAAAGTCGTGTGAGCCGCCTGCGTTTGGATGTCGTCCGACAAAAGCTGTACTGTCATCTCTCAGCTCGCTCGCGCGCACGCCGCTGATCAAGTGTTTCTCGACTGCTTTTGTTTCCTTCTCTGTATTGTTTTTAGTGTCTCCTTTGTCTCAAAATAAAGTCGACGGGGTGTTTAATATTGTTCCTGTCTGGATCTGCTTCCCTCCCCTTTTTTTTTTTTTTTAGATTTAGTGATATAAAGCTGGATGACGACAATGGCATCCCCACGCAAGAGTTTTTGGACTCATGCTATGCAATAGTGCCTGTATTAGGTAGGCCAGTCGTGTCCTCCTCATGTCCTCTCTTGAAAGAAGGCCACTGACAAGTGGTTTCTTTTCCTTTCATGCCATTGCTGCTCATTCTGTCCTTCACATGCTCTAAATGCTTTCTGCCTGGCCTTCACATCTGTGGTCTCCTTGGTGCCTTTTTTTAAACTACATTTTATTACATCGGTTCTCATTAGAATGGGCTGATTTTGCTCACATTGGTTGCATTTTTTTTCCTTCTCACACATGCATTCCGTCATTTGTACAAGTAAATTCTTCTCGATGAATTGAAATATTTGGGAAAACTTTGGTCATTCATTTGGTATGTTATTTCAGTCCAATACATATGGAGTGATAGATTTCACAATTCTCTCTATTTTTTTTAATAAAGATCATTGTTATCATGCTGTAACTCACATCCAAGAAAGCAAGAAATTTGGATCCTTAATATCGAGATTCTGGAAAGGTTCATGAGTCCATATTATGAGTTTCACCTTTTGAATTGATCTACTGATATAAATGAACATCGAATACTATTATATTGTAATTTATCGGCCTGGATGTAATAACTGGCCATTGCAAGGGGAAAAAAAACATTAGCTCTTGATTTTTCAATTTCGGTCAGTCTAACTCACAAAAACAAAGTTTGTTCTCATTTCATCTTCATTCACACCCATGTTGGGAATTTTATCATCATCATCATCATCATCATGACCCCTGCGTCTCGTCATCGTTGACACCAACAATCTTCATGCTTGTGCAAGCCTTCGACACTTAAGATTGACCCAAAATATCTTTCATTTCAAGTAAAGAATCATAGACGCTTTCTGGTATAAAGACCATACTGAAACAAAGAACAATAGTTCCACCATTACCTGTCAAAGGTTCACATTTTGGAAGAATTTCGGTTTATTTGCACACGTTTAGGACAGTATTATGACGACTTCATTTTATTTTGTCTTCATTCTATTTAAATTACAATTGAATTCCCTCAATGGTATAATTCTTGTAGAAAAAAACCCATCCATTGTTGAAATAGTCTTTTAAATTTACAGCCCTTACATTATTAAAACCTTTTCACTATTTTTCAATATCTTAAAAAAAAGAACAAAACTTGTTTGTACCATTTCAAAGATGTTTTCTTGTGATTAAAAAATATATTTTTGACCAGTTTTACATTGATAAGCAAAGAACAAAGATTTTGTTTGTGTCCTCTCAGACAAACTTGGCCCCACCGTCTTTGCGCCAGTGAAAATGGACTTTGTGGGCAACATCAAGGTGAGTGGATGTGTGAACTGCAGCACTTTATTATTTATTTATTTATTTATTTATTTTAACCATCAAGAAATACGTCAAAGTGATTCCAAGTTTTCATTTCCCGCTTGTAGAAGATCAATCAGAAACTGATGTCGGACCCGGCCAGCTTCCCCACGCTGCAGTCCATTGTGCTGCACGAGGTGCATGCGCAGGTTGCTCAAGTGCGCAACTCGGCCACCGAGGCTCTGCTGTGGCTCAGGCGGGGCCTCAAGTTCCTCAAAGAGTTCCTGTCGCAGGTCAACGCGGGGGAGCAAGACATACACGGAGCACTCAGTCAGTGGAAACTCAACGAGTCAAGTTGCTAGCAATGAGTTGGTCGTAATTGTCCTCTTCTTCAGATCACGCTTACGGCAAGACTCTTCGTCAGTATCACGGATGGGTCGTCCGGGGAGTCTTTGCGGTAGGACCCAAATGAAGACTGTGAAGTGCTTTGGCGTGACGTTCCTCACACACACACACACCCCTCCCGTCCCTTCTAGTTGGCGTTGCGCGCCGCTCCGTCCTATCAGAGCTTCACGGCTGCCTTGGTGACGACCGAAGGCGACGAGCTGAAGAGCGGCTTCGCCAGCGGCATGCACAGAGACCTCGGCGTCTACCTGCCCGCCATGGATAGGCTGTTGACCATCCTGGACGCCCTCTATGAGGAGTACAACCTGGAATCTGACGAGGTGGTCTAAAACCCCGGCATGTCCCCTGAAGGAAGTGGGCGGCGTCACAGAGAAGAGCCACGCTTTTTCCAAGCACTAAACGGAGCGTGAGGCGTTTCAAGACCTCAAAGTTACAAGACAGAACCAAGTCTGCACTGAAGAGCTTTCCGCAGAATGAAGTGTAGTTTTTAGCGTCAAATGTATGTACATTTAAAAGTACATCTGAAGACTGCAAGTTTGATTTCCGAGTTTGAAATCAAATGTCCGAATGTATAGTACATGGACACAAAATCAATGTCAGTGTTTTTAATACGAGCTTACTAGGTGATTTGCCAATTGGACATTTTTATTATTCTAACTTGCTAACGTTGCACTACGTCTGTTTAGTGACGAAAGGCTTACAAACCTGATTTGAAATGAATTTATTTTCTTTCTTGACTAAGAGGGACCAATGAGGCTGGCTTTCGCACGACAACACTGGAGAACTAAATAAATATTCATGTAGAACATGGCTACGAACATCCGAGATGTGTTCCTCGAGCCAGTCCTTGGCCTCGGCCTTGACCTCAGAGTCAAGTTCTTGGTCCTTGGCCTTGACCGGTCCTTGGCCTCGGCCTTGACCTCAGAGTCAAGTTCTTGGTCCTTGGCCTCAGAGTTAAGTTCTTGGTCCTTGGCCTCGGATAGTCGGTCCTCGGACACAATGAGGGATTAGAGCCACGAAACACTTGTATAAGGACCGCAAAATCCACGAACGACTCCAATAAATTCCATCCAAGGAAACCCATATTAATGGTTTAACTCTGGCGCTTTAAGAGGGGCGGGTCTGCCTCTTACAGGTAACAACGCAACGAATAAAGAGCGGCATCACAGCTGGTTTCAATCACGGTTTGTTGCGTTCGCGATCGGCAGTTTAAATAGCGTGTAAAGCCTTTCTGTAACAGTGGTGTCTTTTATTGAGTTATTTTTGCACAGTCGTCACGTTTGTGCGGTCGCACGAGAATGTTAGTTTGAACCAGGTAATTTGCGTTACAGCTGGAGTCAATAATGTCGGAAGGTCACTTCTGGGTTTGGCCGTTGGGATTTGGAGTCCTTTTGCTCGATTCCAGGAATGTTTGCTGAATGCTTTCTCATGTTTGGAAGAATGAATATTGATAATACATAGTTTAAAATCATGGTTGATTTAATTAATTTTTATGCTGATTGTGAATTTGAAGGTCTGAAATTAATTAATGTAGTATTAGTGGGAGTGGTAATAATAGTAGTACTCAGAGAATGTTTAGAGATCAGCCATCTCGTTACCTCCGCGTCCCGCGTCCGAGACGCATAATTTTCCCACAGGACGCACAGTTCCAAACAATGTGCCAGTGTTGTGTCCAAGGACCGGCAACCCGAGGCCAAGGCCAAGGCCAAGGACTTGGAAAATTTTCAGAGGCAAGGCCAAGGACTTGAGAAATTTTCCGAGGTCAAGGACCAAGGACTTGTCTCCAAGGCCAGGGACCAAGGACTGATTTTGAAGCTGAGGCCTAGCCGAGGACATGCATAAAACAATGCTATCAGACCACTTTGCAGGTCTTCATGATTTGCAACACCCCTCCATCATAACACCTTGCACTCCCTAACGCTTGAATGAAGTGTTTTTATTCAAAGAGTAGAACAGTCAGGGTACGTGTTATTTATACTGAGAAAAACAAAAAAGCATATGATATACATTTATGAATGAATGTTTTAGTGCAGTAGTTTCTTAATCTGATCAACAGGCATGACATGGCATGGAAGACAAGTTGAGAAATGACTTTGCATACAAGTCAATCACTGAGTGCAGAAAAAGCAGGTAATCTCTTCAGTGATAATTTTAGTTTACCAGCAGCGAGTCCCAGGGACTCGCTGATCAGAAAAGTATGAGTCCCATTATGCATTGAGAGAGTCCCAAATGTCGAATTCTGTAATGGTCTACTTATTCAATTGCATATGATAACACAAATTTCTGTAAATTTCCCCATTGTGGGACGAATAAAGGATATCTTACAAACAACAACATATACTGTACATACAATTAAAAACAAATGTTGCAAAAATTTAAATAATTCGGAGCAGGCCTGAGGATTTCGGCTCTTTGAAGTGAACGATGAGTCGTTTTTAGACGAAAAAACGACCATGGAGAGTAAGGTGTTTTTAGCCCCCCCAAAAAACGACCATGCATAGTAAGGCGTTTTTTAGACGGAAAAAAACCCGACCATGTGTAGTAAGGCGTTTTTCACCGCAAAAAATGACCATGAATAGTAAGGCGTTTTACCAAAAATAAAAATAAAACGACCATGTATAGTAAGGCGATTTTAGACGAAAAAAACGACCATGTGTAATAAGGCGTTTTTCAACGAAAAAAATTGCCATGAATAGTAAGGTGTTTCGAGCGGAGGGGTGTTGCAAATCATGAAGACCTGCCAAGTGGTATGATAGCATTGTTTTATGCATGTCCTCGGCTAGGCCTCAGCTTCAAAATCAGTCCTTGGTCCCTGGCCTTGGAGGCAAGTCCTTGGTCCTTGGCCTCGGAAAATTTCTCAAGTCCTTGGTTTTGGCCTTGCCTCTGAAAATTTTCCAAGTCCTTGGCCTTGGCCTCGGAGTCAAGTCCTTGTCCTTGGCCTTGGCCTCGGGTTGCTGCTCCTTGGACACAACACTGATGACATCTTCTCAACAAGCCAATGGATTTCTCTGTTTATTTATTTTGTCTTAAGTTATTAACGTGTTATTAGTTTCATCTCATTTGTATCTAAAGAGGGACGGATAGATCCATGGAAACTGCCTTCAATGTACTGACTCAATCATGTTCTTTTATGCAGTGGAAAACTGCGATGAGCTCATCCATCCATGTACGATGTCATCATGGTTCAATTTCTGTGCGAACTTACTACTTACGAGTCAGTCAAACAGTTTTTTAGACCTTGTTACAATTGTTTTTTATAAGCATACAATAAATTTGGCACAAGAAGTCCATTGAAATATGGTTGCGGATATGTGCTCATGTTAATCACGTAACTGTTTCGTTATGCAGAACATATATATATATACTGTATAGATATATAATTTTTTTCTGTCTATGGAGATATTTGATAAGTACTTAATAAACATATTTGAGTTGTCCTTTTGTCCAATCTTTGTTCAACGCTTTTGTCAACATCAACACAATGTTGCCCCTAAGTTCATTAAAGAGTTTGAAATAGCATTAAAAAGTTCTTCCAGACTGCATGTATCTCGTCTGCTGCATCTCCTGTCCTGAAAGTGAATCTTCACGTCTGATTGAGACAAGGTTGACAGTGTCGCACTGTAGTAATGCAGTTACACGGTCGCATTCATTGCGACACTGGCCAGCAGCCCATCGCAGACCTGAATCAGCATCTCGTGACTGACACTCAAGTGATGGTCGCTTTAAGACGCAACTATAATGCCTTGGTGGGGAGAAGCGAGGTCTGTTTCTTGTCGAGTTCAACGCAGCAGTTTGCCAAGAGGTTGCTGACGGTGTCAAAACTGAAGTTGATGGACGTGCTTCAAATGACAGCTTTGCCCTCAAGGTGCATCCCATCAGGGAGCTTTCATTGTTGGCTCCAGTCTCTCTTACTCCATGAAAAAGGAGTGGATAAGGGTGAGTTGCAGAAAAATGGTAAAAAAATAAATAAATCTAAAAACAATTTTTTTCAAATATGCTAATCCACGGGTGACAAGCTCCAAATATGCAGGGGTCGACTAAAATTTTAAATTGTAATATCGCCAATCACCACTAGATGACAGACATGTCTTAGTTACATGTCTTATGCTGCCAACAGCAGCAGGCCTAATAAATTTTAGTGAATTAATTATATACAGAACAAACAGTACCTCAAAACGATTTGGAATCCCTTTATTTTTGTGAACAAAATGAGTCCTTGCACTTAATGTTGGTTTCTTGTCCCATCCTTGTATGTTAATTTTTACACACTTTGCACTGTTTGTGGTTATTTTGTTGCTTGCCCAAAACGCATTGGTTTGTTGCGTTAGAAAAAGTGAATCTTTTATACAAGCATTGAAAAGAGTATTTTCAAAAATATATTAAGAACACGTATATTGCACATATGCACATATTCTGTCCAAATTTAAAGTGACATTTTTGTCATACATGTTTTTTTGTTATGCTAACAGCTCTAAGTTTTGGGGTTCAAATCTACTTTGTAAGCTCTGACCTTCGCATGTGGCATGGGTTTACTTTTCTCCTCCCACATGTCAAAAGCATACATGTTAAATTCATTGAAGAATTGTCGATCGTTGTGTACTAAATGTGAGTGTTCACCGGTTGTGTGTCCCAAAATGTGAGCTGTGATTGACAAGCTACCACCAATCAAGGGTGTACTCCGTCTTGGTCAAGTCAATGTGAACAGGATGAGCGGTATAAAAAATGGACTCAATCAATAATGTGTTTTCTTTTGAAAGTGCAAGACAGAAAGCAGCTTGACGTAATTTTGAAGTTTCATTTTTATTGGTTTTTTTTGAACATCTGTATAAATCATATCAGAGTAACAACACATAACCATTGTTCACTATTCCAGTCAGAGCGCAGAGTACATTTCATACAAAGCCTTACAGAGTTACCACATGCGTGTTGTGTTGTGCGCGTTATAGTATGGGACAAAGCTCACAAGCGGGAACATTCAGCACGGTGTGTTTGAACCTATTACATTGCATCACATGACAACTGTACTCCGCAACACGTTTCTTAAGACACACGCTACACCGATGAGAGTTACACACAAAAATAAAGGCAGTTGTGATCACATTGCGGCCACAACATCATAACAGTCTTGTTTGTACGTTTTGCAAGGAGTGAGGAGACGTCTCCTTTGGCAACGGTAGCTTATGGACAGGGGAAGCTTATGTCGACTAATTCCTTTCTTTTACGCCGCCCTACACATTGACACGCTGGCGTGACGGTAAGACACAAAGACTGGAGAACGAGGTAATAAGAGTAAATACAGTAAGGACCATAGAACAGCTTCATTGTCTATTTAGCAGCTATGGCCTATTTCAGCCTCGCTGAGTTTAAGGACATAACAGTTTCAAGCCTTCACATCTAGGAGTATATTACCGTAATCCCCGATGATATTGCAGGGTTTTTTTCCTATTAACATTTTTTTTTCTTTTTGAAATAGCATTATAATGTATTCAAAAGTGTGTTTAGATACGTTTCAGTGTGATTTCAGCATGTAGGAAGGATATGGAGGATTTTTGTTCATAAAATTCTAAACATGTATTATTGTCAGGTCATACTGAAAGTGTGACCAGACACGATAGAGTGATTTTTTTTTAAATAGCAAACTAAATTCACGAATTAACAAAAAAAAAATTTCAGTTGATTCCCAACCACTGTACCATGAGAGATCAGCAGGTGTGCTGTGGGAAATGTTTCACGAAAATTCTTATTTATTCATATAGTGTGTCTTCATTTATACATCTAGTGGCAGAAGGTACATTTCACTTGTGCGCCGTTCATTCAACAGAGAAAGAGCTTTGTGTTTAACTAGACTTAGCAAGTCAATTTGGGGGGAGTCACTTGAGACGAGCTCGTCATTATTTCAGAACTTTTTTGCCATATTTTTGTTTTGGTGGTGTGACATGAGATTTTCCCACGGTGTAATATGTGCCTCGGCTCGTTTTCGATATATCTCATGCTTGTAAATTGTTTCGTGGATGCTCGCATATGCTTCCAGTGTGTTTAAAAAGTGTAGTTTGTATGGATACTTTTATGGTCTCTGGAGATCAACGGATTTTCACTTATCGCTGGTGGCTCTGGAAATGTAACATCCGCAATAAACGGGGGATCACTGAACACTGGACTCCTTGAGTTTCCTGTGTGCCTCTCCAAACCAAGGTGCATCCCTTGTGAGAGTTGACGCGACCTGATTGTTCCTGAGAGTTGTTTGTGGCTATGTGACCAAATGTGTGTGTCGAGTCCAGAAGCAGCACCTGTGTCGCCGGTGCGGTATGTAACAGTCTCGTTTGGAATAGCGCTAGAACATTATTTACTGACTTACATTTCTGCTAGTGTTAATGTGAGGTTAAGAGTACAAAGTGGAAACCGGTAAGAGGTCAAGTGATACATGCTTGTATGCCAGCCTCATGCAAATGCTGCTGCGCTGGCACAATACCAGAGGCGTGGGCCCAGCTCTCCGTTTTTTTGGTGTGTGTGTGCATGTGGGGTTTTTTTTCTCTTCAGATAGTATCTGGGTAAAGATTATGATGCACGTGGCAAAGTCTCTCAGCACGGCTGGCACGCATCCGTTGCCCTCACACGCGGATTTGTGCCCACGTAGGCGTGATGAGGAAGCCGGACTTAAATCTGGCTGGTTAAGGCGGTGCGAAGCTGTCTTGCTGTTTCCGACGTGTGGGTGAAAAGTTTCCCTTCCCACCTACAATAGCAACGCTCCGAGGGATTCAATGCGGCAGCAAGTACACGGGAGTTATCTACAGTATATGCTTCGCGTCTTCCCTGTCTGTGTTCTTTTATTTGGCGTGAAAAGTATATTCCCAGTTTGTGTTCCCCCGCATAAAAGGATCTGGACACAATGTCCAGCTTTCCACTCAGGTGAAGTACTTGCAGTTTGTGGAATCGATAACACAATACGACGTGCACTTCAGGCGGCCGTATGACCTGCAAATAAAAAGAGGACACTTGCTTAAGTCCATGCGGTCAAGTAAGAGTTTCGGAGGTTATGGTTTTTGCGTTATGCAGTCAGCCGCGCTTACCCCGGCAGATATGAATGGCACGTCTGGTAGCCAAAGTCTTTGCCGTCGCATTCCTCCGCGCCCTCGTGGCGATATCCATCGCCGCAGAAGGCATGTTTACACTCTGTGGTAAGATGACAAAAGAAAAAAAAGAACATTGAGTTGCAGATCAACTTCACTGGAGTTCGTTGTACGGAGCCTTTGCGCTGCAGCGAGTGCATCGTGACCTAGCAACAGGTGTGCTGCAGGAAGTTATCTTCTTAACGTCACTTAAATGGACTGAAAATGTTACTGCATATTACGTATCACTGTTCATCTAATTCCAGTCATGGAAAAAAAATATTACACCACCCTTGTTTCTTCAGTTTCGAGTTTAATAAAAAAGAATAATCATGACAAGTCGCTGCGTGTGTAACAGGGGTCAGGTCGCCCATATGAAGGACCCCCGTGATAGCCCGTGGATGTGCTCAACAAATGGTTCTCCGGTGATGAAGCATTGTGATTTTCTAAGAATTTTCGAGGAACGATTGTTAAAAGTGTTCAAACTTGCAGAGATTTATCGGAACGCGTCGCATATGATGAAAAAAACAACCAAGCAAAATAAAAGTCATACCTTACAAACACAAAACACTTCAAATAAACAAGTACAACGTGCAAGCTCGAATTTTCTTATATTTAGACGACCTCTAAGTGCCCACCTACGTCATTGTATTAAAGACAACTTACTGACGCAGGCGTCAGTGACAACTTTGTTCCGGTCGTCACATTCCTCGCCGCCTTCGCGCTGCACGATGCCGTCGCCGCAGTAACCGTCGTCATCAGGCGGGTTCTCCATCGACTGGAACGCCGTCATCTGGAATGGTAAAGTCTTTTACAGAGTTTAAGAGATTTGAGCAACGAATGGAAAAGACGCTCGGCGATCATTTTTTGACCAAGAAACGATTGATCATGGAGGATGTTGTCGACCGGCGCGATACCTGAACTGGAAACCAGCCAACAGTGTCTTTGAAATAGAGAGACCTCTGATCTTTACGGAATGCAAAAGCGTTCTCTGTGTGGAGACGCTGCAGCTCCTCCTCGTTGCTCACTACAAAGATCTGAATGGAAAAGATGTGGGGAGAGCATATGAAACATTGTGCATGTACAGTAACCAAACATTTCACGTATGTCTCGTCTCATTTCCTAAATAGTAAACCTCGAGACCGCAAACACGCATGAAACTGTGATAACTCGGCTGTCAAAACAATCTCATGGAAATCTTGTTTTTATGACTGTCTTGTTAAAAACATTTACATGCAAAGTTAGTAGTATGTGAATTTATGAGAATAGAAGATCATCGTTGTAATTGGAATGAGATATCTACAAATTGATATTCTGAGAAAGGTAGCAGATTACAGTCAAGTTTTCTGCAATAGATTTGAAATAAAGATGGGCATTTAATATTTGGGGAATTTCCCTTTGACCTTTATTTAACCAGGTTAAAAAAAGTCATTGAGGTTTACAATCTCTTTTGCAAGACACAACCAATCTGTGGTGGGGATACATGTATGTGGTTCGTAGACACTTTTAAGTCGCCATAGGTTTTCTCATCAGCTCGTTCAGTATTTTATGAGGACACCCCACTTACATCGTCAGGTGCCACAGCCACAGTGACAATGCGCTGGTCATGCATGGCTCACTACATACTTTTCCCACACAGAAATGCCTCGCAATGGCGCCGGCTGTGGTCACACCCATAACGGCGCAAACCTGCCTTTTTTAAATACACTGGCTTGCACGCCTCTGGTTTAACCCGCCTCTGCGCAGATTAAGACCACAAGCCTAGAGCCCCCTGACAGAACTCTTATCAATCAATTGATAGACAAGTCAATTAGCATATCCATTCCCACTCGAGAAATTAAAACATCCCATTTCTTCAATGCAAAAGGCGTATTTTCAACTCACCGCAGGTATTTTGAGATTTTGAGGCTTTCCTTTGGAGTGATCATTTTCTAATAGAGAACCACTGAGAGAGCTGCAGCTACACTGTCCAGGCTGCCCGGGGGGCCCGCGGGCACCTTTGTTTCCAACCATGTGAAGTCCTGAACATTGAGACAATAGAGAAAGGGATTATTTGTGAGTGACTTTGGACATTGGTTAACTATTGCAGAGCGTGTGACCAAGAAATGTAGCAGAAGCCTCCCTGCCCATTCCAGCCCCATGACGTCACGAGGCAAGCATTTTGCCTCACCTCAGGGGAGTAGATATCTCCTCACTAATTAAGACGAACGCTTACGCCAGTCTTTGCTGCTTTGTGCTGACTGGGCGCTTGGCTGCACCCGCTGCCACAGCGGAAAGCATGCCAGCGTCAGTTGCGGGGCCGCCTCTGACTGAGCATTGTGTCACTTTGCACTGATATGCAAAAAGCAGCTGAGGTCAAAGTCGTCACCTGTGACAGGAGGACCGGGAGGACCAGGAAGTCCGGGAGATCCCTGTGGACCTGCAGGTCCCCTGGGTCCGCCACTGCCTGACTCTCCTTTCGCTCCCTGCAACACAAGCCAAAAATACACAACGTGCTTCACACCGCTAACTTTCATGCATGCTTGCATAAACTATTCATAGAAGCCGTAACAAATAATGAACGCAACGGTAGCTATGCAATCTTTTGAAGTAGAGTGAAAAACAGAATCGTGCTAGTCATGGCCACATAAATCTCATGTTTTAATGGTCCATACCACTGATGGACCAGCCAGGACACATCTCATGTTGCACTAGCATTGATGCTAAACGTGACTGTGTGATAATCCCACCGACAGTATATTATTGCTGCTCTGACAACTGTGTGGCAGTCAGAATGCAACGTATTTCATGTTTTGGAAAAAGTTTGATACTTGCATTGTTGCGATTATATTACAGGAGGTCTGAGGTTAGGAAAAAAAAATCTTAAAATGATTATTTTTTTCTTTTCGTTACGTGTGTGTGTGTATATATATATATATATGAGATTAATTCATCCATTCATTCATTCATCTTCCGTACCGCTTGATCCTCACTAGGGTCGCGGGGGGTGCTGGAGCACATCCCAGCCGTCTCCGGGCACCCCGGGGGGAACATGCAAACTCCACACAGGGAGGCCGGAGCTGGAATCGAACCCGGTACCTCTGCACTGTGAAGCCGACGTGCTAACCACTGGACTACCGGGACGCCCCTATATATGAGATTCTTATTTTATTTTTTTTCTGGCACTTCACCTGTTTGCCTCGCTTGCCTGGTCGACCAGTGGGTCCTCTGTTTCCTGAAACACCAGGTTCTCCTTTTGGACCCATTTCACCCTGTCCAAAAAAAAAAAAAACATTACACCAAAATTAACAATAGGTTTAAAAAAAAAGGGTTGTCTGAAAAACTTGCAGCTCACTTTCTGCCCCAGCATTCCGGGGAATCCCATTGCCCCCTGAAAATATAAGCAAGTAGATCAAATATGTCCAAATACATCAAGATTTACATCAAAAATCCTGACTATGTACCCACTTTGTCACCTTTGGAGCCACCCTTGCCATGTTCGCCTCGTGAACCCTGATGAAGCAAGCATAACATAGATGAGTTATTTTCAAAGCCTTCAACTGTAAATAATCACAATGACGGGGTTTACACACCTTTTCACCCTTATACCCAGGTAAACCCTAAAATACAGAAAGGCATTATTATATGCAAAAACAGTGGTTGAGATGTAATCGTTAATTTATGGATTGCCTACCCTGGGTCCAATTGCTCCTCTCCCGCCGGGTAAACCCATTAGGCCGGTATCACCTTTCTCCCCCTAACCATAGAAAAATAATAATTAAAAAAAAGAGCTTGATTTAAATAAATAGGGTATAATAATGAATTGGTTGTTTGCGAAGAATGTAATTAATTGTGGATAAAAATCCTAATTTTGAGCAACTGAGACAAAATGGAATGGAGTTTTAGCCATTTTCTGGTGTAAACAAGACGTCAATAATTGGATTTTAAACTCTGATCATTCTACTCCTCTGGGCAGCATTATTTTAGTCAGTACAGAATTGGCATGGAAACCGCAGTTCGGAACATTCAGGGAGTTGCCCGTCACACAAAAATGTCATCGATCCATTTTTTCAGCACATGTCATTAGGGTACACCTTGGACGGGTCACCAGCCGATCACAATGCACGCGCAGTCAAACATCAATTCACATTTACAATTGTTATTATGCACACTGACGGACAATTTAGAGTCATCAGTGAACCTAACAAGCATGTTTTTGGAAAGTGGGACGAAGATGGTGTATCAAGATTTGAACTCTGAAACTCAGAACTATGAGGCAGAGCTGGTCACCACTATCATTCATTTCCCCATAACTGATCATAGAAATTACTATTAAAGAATTGCAGAACACTGTTTGCGAAATATATCGATTGAGCGTACTCCTGTGCATCAACGTCAACATACGCTAAGAGTCTCCACAAAAAGAAATCTGACTTACTCACTTTGGGCCCACTTGGTCCCGGCCATCCAACTGGTCCCTGCTTTCCGGGGAGTCCAGGGGGACCAGTCCGACCCTGGTGGGGCCGGGGGACAAGATATTTAAGAACCAAATACTTGATCAAGCCTGTTCTGCTTATAAATCGGGACATTTATGGGGAGTAAAAGTTCATAATTCAAACTGTACGATGAAATACAAGCAAAATAAAATGTCACTGCTAGTAAGTATTTGCTGCAAAGGCCGTCAGTCTGCTTGCAACAGTATTTATCTGACATGTGCAGGAGTACACGCAGGAGAGGACTGACTTTAACGAGCGCTGTCACTTTGCCCCATTTAATTAAATGATTGCCTGTGTATAGAACAGGAGCCGGTGCTTGTGGGAAATAAAATGATTTATGACCTGGCTCTGAGCACTAAGCTAAATTGCACTGCAATGCTGCAAACGTTGCTCGCTCAGATCACCCACCAGTGAATCTCTCCCACTGTCCACACACAAAGTCATCATTGGGAATTTTACTCTTCCAATGGGAGTCGCGCTAAACACCTCATCTTTCACACACCCGTGCCCTGCGGTTTGTGTCACATTACAGCGACGCACGCAGTCTCAAATGCCTTTGGGTGGTGGTCTTCCATGCACAAGACCCTCCCGATGTGGGCTGAGCATCTTTTGCAATTGGCTGTCGCATGTGCTCTGTTATCCCGTCAAGGTTGCTCTTGCTCACAGAAGAGCCACTGACATTGAATTTCATTTTTGTGCAAATCCATTTAGCGTAGAATAACTGGTGATTAATGGAGACGCTCACCTTTTGTCCAGGTCTCCCGATTTCTCCCTGACAACAGGATGTGAAGGAGGGACAAGGACAGACGCCGTTAATGCATTTCCAAACTAGCATCTGTCAGCATCTCGGGCTGCAGACCAAGACAAATTGAGCTCACAAAAATAATGAGCACGTATGATCATGTATGTATCTTGAGTGGCACGAATGTCATTGAGGAAAATCTCCTTACCTTTTCTCCCTTGGATCCTCCAATACCTGGTAATCCTGGTGGACCCTGTAAAACATGAATTACAAAAGGTTAATGAGTAATACCCCTCTACTTGAGTGGCATTAGCACCAAGCCCTGCTGCAAACAGCGAAAAACCATTGAGCCAAAATGTTAATGTTACAACTGCCCATATAAATAGTTGAACCTGTAAATATAACCAAACCTATTCAAGAAATCGTGCCGGAAGTGTTCGTGCACATGGAGCGAAGACTCTCCATAGCATCCGCTAACAACCCAGGTTAAACTTGGCTCCTCCCCAGCATAAAATGTCATTTACTATCACTTCTGTACAACTTTCCTGTTTAGAAAAGGCTTTGACAGCATTGTGTGGTCTATCACCACATTTCAGAAACCGCACATCAGTGCGTCTCACAGAAAATGTTGTAGTTCCACAGACAAAAAAATGAACAGGAGAATTTGTGAGGAGTGATCAGCGATTATGCAGGGAATCGCCAACTTATAAAGCTTTTCAAAATGTGGAAAAGCAACCGCTATGGTTGTTGCTGTTATTTGGATGCAAAGTTTTTCCTACACACTTACCATAGTTTACCATCAACCCAACGTTCAAACTTCAAATGTAGGCTACTTACAACTTTATTGAACATTTAAAGGGAAGCGGGCATGTTACAATGATGTGTGTGCGTGTGTATATATATATTTTTTATTTATTTATTTTTAATTAAACTGTTCATTTTTTTCCCTTTAGTTTGCTCAATTCCATCACGTCCTCAAATGAATCCCAAGGTAGGTGCGAGGTGTGCGTTATTAAGACATTATTTCTAAATATGCCCGTCCACACTGCCCCTAGAAATGTGAGCTACAGTTTAAATTAACGGTTGAGTGGCAACTATTTATTGAAAATGTGGCTGCTGGGGCCCTGATGCTGCTGAGGCAACCCAGTGTGGTCTTAATAATAAATGATTCATGTCAGGAGAATAGGGGAGAAAAATCTGCCTGAATGTCTTAATAAACTTCCATCAGCCATGTAGTCACATGACCACGCCCTTAGGTTGGTAATCCCCGGAATGTACGCAAGCCAGTGTGCCTTTCCAGGCAGACAACTCTTCATCAAGTGTCAAAAAAAAAAAAAAGACATGAGGTGCGCTGCGGTCCGCCAGTGGAAAAAGGCTATTTACGTCTGTG
The DNA here is from genome assembly GCF_025434085.1 of Hippocampus zosterae. Lineage (NCBI taxonomy): Eukaryota > Metazoa > Chordata > Actinopteri > Syngnathiformes > Syngnathidae > Hippocampus > Hippocampus zosterae. The sequence goes on from NC_067455.1 coordinate 11,575,132, forward strand.
GCTAAATGCAGAGCGTTAATGGGCTGCTGTGTTCCATGCATGAGAGAGTCCCCCTCCTGTCTCCTGTCCAGGATTTTCTCAAATTGGAGACCCCAGTAACATGTCACATGTTCAGTTCTGAATCTTATTTTTAAATCTATTGGGCATGATTGGGAAAAACCTCCAGTGAATGTAAAAAAAAAAAAAACAACAACAACAAATCCCCAGATCATAAACGAGTTGAAAAAGAACATCCGTCAACCCTCTGTGCGCGTAGGGGAAGTTTTTTTTTGCTTTGACCTTTTTGGAGATTTGCTTCCTGGCCAATGGGAGCGGTACCTCTCATTCCCTTTAAATTAAGCGCATGAGAGGCACGTGCATGGTCTACATGGCGGAAACAGAATTGACTCGCTGGAGTCCATACACGAGATGCGCACACTACCAGTATGAAGTAGGCACTTGAAAACTGTGGAACAGTTTGTGGGATGATTTTTAAAAAAATATTCAAAATGATGATAATTATAATCTTCAGCATCATCATCATAAAGCCCAGCTCTTCCTAAAGGAGCTTGCAACTGCATGAAAATCAGAATGTGCCTATTTTTACACCCAAGGTCTTAACCAGTGCTTCACTCAGGTGTGCGCGTGAAATTCTCCAGCTGCAATTAATTGGTCCAAAAATGATGTATTCAATGCAAATACTGTATTATCGTTTTAGAACAGGGCTAGGGAACTGCGGTTCTTCGAGAGCCATATCCTGGCTGTTTGAGAGCTCTCCCAACTCCAACACACCTGATTCAATTGAGCATGATCGTTTCAGGCTTCGACAGAGCTTGCTGATGAGCCGATTGTTTGAATCAGGTGTGTTGGAATAGGGAGGGATCTAAAACAGGCAGGATATGGCTCTCGAGCAACTGAAGTCTCCTACCCCGGTTTTGGAATCTTTATCAAAGACATATAGTGACAGGCAGAACAACATAACGTCAGAAGGCACACAAATCACCGGATATCCACTTTTTGTGACACATTTGTGTGGTAATGTGGCAAGAGATATTTTCTGATGTGAACTATGAGCTATGTGCCTTGGCTCAATAAAGGTTGGAAAACACTTGGCCCAAACCCTGTGTCAACCAGTGCCCAAACTGTGCCAGATAAACTTCATGAGATTCGGTAGGGCAGGGGTGTCAAACTTATTTTTGTCACGGGCCACATTATAATTACCATTTCCCTCGGAGGGCCGTGATGATTGAAGCTATATAAAGAAGTCAAGAATAATGTTTTATTCAACTATTGTTGAAGTAACTGTAATGAGGGGTTTGGTAACACTAAAATGCTCACGATATGTCACTGATGTATTACATATTAAAACTTGAAATGTTGGTACACATTTTAGCAAGTATCGTGGAAGTTGCCATCTTTGATTTGCGGGCCACTCAAAATGATGTGGCGGGCCACATCTGGCCCTGGGGCCTTGACTTGAACACACGTGTGGTAGGGTGACTAAAAGTTCTTAGAATACAAAAAAAGCAATTATCTTTAAATTTTAAGTGTCAGTTAAAACACTTGCATCGTATTTGTCAGGTCCTGACTAAACATGTAAACTGACAAAGACAATTGCATTTTGCAAGCTCTTACCTGAGGTCCAGGGGGGCCAGTAGGTCCGGGGGGCCCACGGGCACAGTAGGAACCTTTACTTTCAGATGAGGAGCCTGAATCGCTCTCCTAATGGAAGAAAATAACAAAGTATCTCAAATAATCTTTGACTGATGCTCACAGAATAATAATCCAAAGCATACCAAAACATTTCATCTATTTTAAGTATGCATGTACAGTATCTATGCATCTCTGTTACTTGGAGGTTAAAAGAGAGCAGGTGTGTGGCACCAGTTGGACCTAATCCAAGGACACGACAACATTGACAGACGTCGGATATGCCTCAAAAGGACGCCGGTCACATGACTTGGACTCACATGAATGTGGCGGCGCCAAAGTGAAGGGGGTGGAGGGAAAAGTGGAGGTGGAGGCGGACTCACTAAACAGCATGGGTTCAACCTCCTCTGCTGCTCCTGGGGAGTGAGCACTGTGCAAGGTGGAACGACAAGCAAGGAGGAAGATAGTGAGGAGAGGCCACAACAGTACAACTAATGCTCTTCTTTTGAGTGTACGCATGTGTGAGTAGATTCATTGATGAACATGCATGCAAATGTTTCCCCATTTGGAGGCAGAGATGCAATCCCAAAAAGAAGGCTAAGCACAAACACTTAGCATGCAGGAAACAGGTGCAAACTATCAAATGGTGACACCCGTCCAACAGTTCCTCGTGCAGACATGAGGTACCGCTGCATTGGCTATTTATAGAGGCATTTCCAGTCCACCTCGTGGGTAACAACGACATAATAACAAAAGTAGTTTACAAGACCACTTCACTCGGTCCACGGAAACACGCACATTAAATAAGATCCAAAAAACATGCATACAAACAAGTCGACCTTCACGATGATAATAATGCTCAGTTTCGATTGACACTGATGACCGAATTTAACATACATCTTGTTTTCAGATCCGCATCTTCCTGAGAGCTGTTTCTAATACAGTATTGTCCTTCCCATATAAAATGACACTCATAAGTAAAAATACAAAGCAAATTTAAATCACTGCAAAGTACCCCCCAGGCCTCAAAAAAAGAAAAAAAGTTTACACTAATATCTCTGATTGTCAATCAGAAATAATAATAATAATAATATTATATACTAAGTTGCATTGGACTTCCTTAGATCGCACCTTTTTCTTCATGCTGATGCTCCCCGGGCACTTTCAACATCTGTTCATGCATGTTTGCACATAAAAAGAAACGTGCATATAATGACAAGTGGCTTACTTGCTGGGAAAGAATTAAAGCTGTCCAGGAAAGACGAATGCACCAGGCCATAGCAAAAGCACAGAGTCAGATAGAGTCCATGTGCTCGAGGACTCATGCTCCTGCTCATAGTTGCCCGACTTGATTGGTGAAGCAAAAGCAGCCCTCTCTTTCCTCTCAGCCTTCCTGTCTGCGTCTCACCTCCCCATTCTCCCTCTTCTCTTCGCTCTGATGTCTTTACGCCCTCACGAGGGGGGCATGTCCACCAATGCCCATTAAACCTTTCCTCCGCATCCGTGTGCGCTAAAATTACAGAAGGCAGCCTGCCAGCTGCTTATGGGTGCCAGTATTAGATCTCTACTACTGCAGGGGGTGCCTTTGTTGTTTCCACTCCCCTCGCAAAGTGGGGGGGGGGGGGCGAACACTGACTCGCCCACAGTTTGTATTCGGACAAGATCTTACGTGCATTAGCACGTACTTTCACACTTTATGGGTTTTGATTGCTATGTTGTTTTTTTTCTTGTCTGCTTTTCCACTGGTGCTTTTTAGGGGAATGTCTGAGCCCTAAATAAATCTGATAATGCATTCTCTCTTAAAACTATTCTGCGGTTGCTGTAGTTTACTAGAGAGTATGTGTGAAAAGAAATAATCACAAAACACAAATGATATTTCAACAAAGTGAAGAAAATTTAGATTTGTAATAACTCATTTTACATCACAATAATGTAGTAAACAACACGCCCACACACACGGTTTTGCATTAGAATCAATGTGCATCTTTAAATAACCTTTTTTTTTCTCTGAGCATAAGGCATCACCTTTATCAGTACAACTGAAGGGCAGAGCTTTAGACAAGGGAATGCATTAGAATTGTCAAAATATGGGCACATTATTACATACAAGGCTTAACAAATGCTCCCTATCTAATGTACGGTTTGTGACACAGCTATCCTAAATTAAGCACAGTTGTGATTCCCAACAATTAAAAAAAAATTAAATGCTGTATGAACCAGTAACTAGGGAAAATCTTAAAAGAATTTGAGAATTATTTAAAAATTGAAAAACTGTAGGTTGAAAGTTGTGCTTGATTTAATTGTGACTTCACGGATTTGATTGAAGTGAGGGTTGGACTCAGCCAAAGCAGCCCTTTGTCATTGATTCTGTTCATAACCTCTTTGGACAGAATTTCTCAGCGCAGGCAAGGTGTTGAGGGGTTCCAGTTTGGTAGCCACGGTATTACGTCTCTGCTTTTTGTGGATGGTGTGGTGCTGTTAGCCTAGTAATTCAAAATAAACCATATTTGCAGAAATTATATATTGAGCATGTATTAGCTAACTGACACTGAAACACAAAAGTTAGCAGATGTTGCCTGACAGTTCTTGAAAATCCTCCCTGCTCCCCAACCCTTGCAAAAAAATATAATTAATAGAAAAAAAATCAGTCATATAAGAAACAATCATGTGTTGAAGTTTCCACTGGTTGTAATTACAAAAAGATTCACTTTCCTTCTACAAGTTGGAACGGGTCAGCCAAGGGAACTCCTGGAAATATAGAAAAAAAAAACAACGAGTTTTTTTTTCCCACTAAATCATAGATAACATTTGTAAGTATTTGCTACTGGCTGGGATTTTGACTAACAGGCAGACAGACGTCCAGCGTCAATCAATCAGGTTGCTTCGTTCCTCAATGGAA